>NC_081342.1:14977568-15133435 GCF_029784015.1 Lycium ferocissimum | reverse complement strand
AAAAAAAGGGCATTTTAATGCGGAAAAAAAAAATTCGGGGGGGGTAATAGGTCCAACGCAAAGGTTAGGTGTGTAGTTGGCATTTTTGGTCAAAAACGTTGGGGTATTTTGACTATTATCAAATGAAATCAATAATAAGTAGTGATCAATATATAATACTTAATCAATTTGATGGTAATTTGAGTCAGGAATATGCACTAAATCCAATGATCATTAGAGTGAATTGATGTGAACTACTTGATTCACCCATATTTAGTAATAAGCAAATGAAATCAACCATATTTAGTGATCAATATATAATACTTAATCAATTTGATAGTATTTTGAGTCAGGAAAGATGATCTACTAAGTCAGTATGCACTAAATCGAGTGATTATTATAGTGAATTGATGTGAACTTCTTGATTCACTCATATTTAGTGATAAACAAAGGAAATCAACTATATTTAGCGATAAATGTATAATACTTAATCAATTTGATGTATTTTGAGTCAGGAAAGATGATCTACTAAGTTAGTATGCACTAAATCGAGTGATCATTTGAGTGAATTGATGTGAACTACTTGATTCACCCATATTTAGTGATAAACAAATTAATCAACTATATTTAGCGATAAATGTATAATACTTAATCAATTTGATGTATTTTGAGTCAGGAAAGATGATCTACTAAGTTAGTATGCACTAAATCGAGTGATCATTTGAGTGAATTGATGTGAACTACTTGATTCACCCATATTTAGTGATAAACAAATGAATCAACGATATTTAGTGATCAATATATAATACTTAATCAATTTGATAGTATTTTGAGTCGTGAAAGATGATCTACTAAGTCGCGATGCACTAAATCGAGTGATTATTAGAGTGAATTGATGTGAATTACTTGATTCACCCATATTTAGTGTTAAACAAATGAAATCAACGATATTTAGTGATATATATATATATATATATATATATATATATATATATATATATATGTTGAACAACCGGCAGTATCCTTTGTAACAAGCTGTAGTATCGATGAAATATTTGTGTGGTAATGAAAGATCTATGGTATCTGTTCTAAGAATACACTTAGAATTGCCCGTCTAATCCATGAAATTACTATCTAATCCATTAAGGATGTTAGTGTATACATATATACACTGTAGTATCTGTATCCTTTGTAATTGTGGTATACTGTTGGCAAGTGTAGTATACGCAGATTGCGATAAGCATAGTATACGTTGCAATAGCGTAGTATTGTTAAAGCGATCTATAGTATTTGTTCTAAGAATACACTTAGAATTGCCCATCTAATCCATGAAATTATATATATATATGTATACACTAACATCCTTAATGGATTAGATAATAATTTTATGGATTAGATGGGTAATTCTAAGTGTATTCTTAGAACGACTATATGATGATCTTGCGCATACACTGTTGCAACGGTATGATTGTTTAATAATTGGTACTACACTTGCATACAACAGTATACTACGGCCATTATTACAAAGGATGCTGCATTGTTCAGCCGAGATACTACAGTTGTTTAATGATCTACACTTCTAACAAGATACTACTTCGTTACTTATATTTAGTGATCAATAAAGGGAATCATCCATATTTAGTGATAAACAATGGAAATCAACCATATTTATTGATCAATATATATACTTAAGCAATTTGATGGTGTTTTGGGTCAGGATAGATGATCAACTAAGTCTACTACGCACTAAACGGAGTGATCATTGGAGAATTGATGTGAACTACTTGATTACGTCTACCTATCTTTAGTGACAAACAATGGAAATCAACCATATTTATTGATCAATATATATACTTAAGCAATTTGATGGTGTTTTGGGTGAGATAGATGATCACTAAGTCAATCGCACTAAATGGAGTGATCAATGGAGTGAATTGGTGTGAACTACTTGATTCACCCATATTTAGTGATAAACAAAATGAAATCAACCATATTTAGTGATCAATATATATATATATATATATATATATATATCTACTAAAATCATTAGTAATTTGTTGCAACTATTTATGCTATTGTATGATCTGGTAAATAGCAGTTAGTAAACTTGTTTAAACAAATTAGTTATTTGTTGGAGCAGTTAGTAACTTATTGAAACAAATTAGTAATTTGTTGCGGTGCCTTCTTCATTGTACTATCATGTCAATTGATTAGTAACTTGTTTAAACGATTAGTTACTTATTAGAAGCGATTAGTAACTTGTTGAAACAGATTAGTAATTTGTTGCAATTTCTTCAACAACTGTATGATCTGTTGCAATTATTTAGGCAACTTGTCTAAACAGATTAGTTACTTGTTGGAACGAATTAGTACCTTGTTGTAACTTCTTCAACAACTGTATGATCTGTTGCAATCATTTAGGCAACTTGTCTAAACAGATTAGTAACTTGTTTAAACAGATTAGTTACTTGTTGGAACAGATTAGTAACTTGTTGCAACTTCTTCAACAATTGTATGATCTGTTGCTTTAGGCAACTTGTCTAAACAGATAAGTGACTTGTTTAAACTGATTCATATGTTGAAACATATTAGTAACTTGTTGCAACTTCTTCAACAAGTGTATGATCTGTTGCAACAATTAACTCATCTGTTGCGACATATTTTTTAGTTTTTACAATAATTTAAGCAATTGTTTGATTTTTTTCAACAAGGTGAGTAATTTGTGCAATGACTAAACAACTAAGCAATTCTCTTTGTATGCATCTATTCTTGCAACAATTAGTAAGCAAAATAAATAAGTTCATAAATAGAAATTGTTCAATGTACCACCTTGGCTCCAAATATCACAACTAATCAAAATAAATAAGTTCATAAACATCATTCACAAATAATATAAAGGACAAAAAAAAAAAAAAAAAAAACAGAAATTGTTCAACAGCCTCCAAATACCACAACTTAAGTAATAATTTGTTCAGCAACTACCTTCTGGGGTGAGGCAGATTTCCTTGATCTACTTCATCTCCTTCATTTCCATCATCAATTTCTTCATCTTCTAGTTCTTCTTCACTTTCTTCATTTGTATATCTCGCTTCTTGGCTCTATTCTTCATCTCTTTTCGAGGATTGATTGTCGGTTGGCTGCCAATTTGACTATATCTTTCCTCAACATTTGCTGATTCATAAATAAATTGTCTACTTGTTGCAACAAGTGTAGAACTATTGCAACAATTACAAATCTGTAGGATATCCTCTACAAATAAAACCAAATAACTGAAGTTATATCCAATAGATTTGCAGTTGTTGCAACAGATTGTCTACTTGTTACAACAAGTATAGAACTTGTTGCAACAATTAAAAATCTGTTGGATATCTTCTACAAACAGAACCAAATAACTGAAGCTATGTCCAACAGCTTTGTAGTTGTTGCAATAAATTGTCTACTTGTTACAACAAGTTTAGAACTTGTTGCAACAACTACAAATCATTAGATATCTTCACAAACGAAGCAAATAAGCTGAAGCTATGTCCAGCAGTTAGTGAGTCGTAGCAATGCATTGTCTACTTGTTGCAAAAAGTGTAGAATTTGTTGCAACAACTACAAATCTGCTGGTTATCTTCTACAAATAGAACAGGATAAATACTGGGGACAAGAACAAAAAACTATTTGTTGGATATATTTTCCTAAACCCTGGACCATACCAGGACAATAATAGAAAAATCATCTATTTCACTACAAACACATAACAACAACAACCTGAATTTTATCCAAACTTTTCCTAAACCCCAAAAAAAAAAAAATCAAACTTCCTTTCAAGTTTTTTTTTTTGAGTGGGGGGGGGGGGGGGTTGCAAAAAACCAAAAATAAAAACTTTTCAAAACTTTTTTTTTAAAACAAATTTAATTTTTTTTTTTTGGGTGGGGGTAAGAAACCAAAAAAAAAATTCAAAATGGGGGGGGGGGGGGGAGTGGGGGCTGATAAAAAAAAATTCGGGGGAGGCGGGGGGAGGAGGAGGAGGTGGGGTGAAAAAACAAATAAAGAAAATCAAAATTAAAAAAAAAAAAAATTAGGGGGGGAAGGGGTGGGAGGAGGAGGAGTGGAGGTAAAAAAAAAATCAATTTTTTTTTAAAAAAAATTTTTTTTTAAAAAAATTTTGGAGTAGGGGGAGGGGGAGGGTGGGGAGGAGGAGGAGGGGGATGAAAAAACAAATAAAGAAAATCAAAACTTTTTTAAAAAAAAAAAAAAAAAATTGGGAGGGGGGGGGGGGGGGGGGGGAGGGGGGCGGAGGAGGAGAGGGGGCGGGTGGTGAAAAAGAAAATAAAATAAATTAAAAAAATTTAATTTTTTTTTGGTGTGGGGCGGGGGGTGGGAGGAGGAGGGGGGGGGGTGAAAAAGCAAATAAAAAATTCAAAACTTTTTTTTTTTCAAAATAAAATTTAGGGGGGGCGGGGCGGGGGAGGGGTGGGAGGAGGAGAAGGGGGTTTGTGGGTTTTTTGGATTAAGTTGGGGTCTTTTTATATTTTGTAAAAGATTAAGAAGTTTGAAAAATTACATTTTGAACCCCAATTTTCTTAATCCCAAATTTAATTGGATTTTACTTTCAAGTGGTCCCCATACTAATTTCAAAATTAAAAGGTCACCTATAGCTAATTCTTCCTTGTTACTTTGGTTACATAGTTGCTAGGGCAATTAGAAGGAATGTCCTCCTTTTGGGTGGTCTTTAATTTTTGTCCATTAAATTGGTGATCTTTAATTTTTGTCCTTTGTCAGAACCTTTTGGTTTCGGATTCAAACCCTCGCTTAGTTAAAAATTAAAAAGAAAAACCGAAGGCAGAGATTTGCATGCAAAATTCTGCTTTCAGGCAGAGATTTGCCTGCAAAACTCTGCCTCAGGCAAAATTTGCTACCTTCGAGTAGAGTTTGAAACTCTACCTTAAGGTAAAGTTTTGACGCAAACTCTACCTTCAGGTAGAGTTTTTGCCTACCTTAAGGCAGAATTTTGCCTTCAGGTAAGGCAAAATTCTGCCTTAAGGCCTAACTTTGGCTCGAACAGGCTTAACTTTGGTACAAAATTCTGCCTTGCGAAATAGTCATTTTTTTTACTGAGCCAGGATTCGAACCCCAAACCTCATCATATTAGGCGAAAGAGGCAAAAATTAAAGACCACCAATTTGAGGGACAAAAATTAAAGACCATTGCATTTGAAGGGCACTCCGCACAAATGTAGTTGCTACCAAGACAATCTTGTTATACTAAACCATGAAGTCGTAATCTTACGAAGGCAAAGGTGTAATATACCCCTTAACTTTGTAATTTAGAGCATATAAATTTGTATTTTTTTAACAAAGAGTATATATGCTCTAAATCGCAAAGTTATAGGGTATATTTGCCCCTTTTTCATCTAACAAAATATAAATTTTCTTATCTAGGATGCGTTTGGCCACGAGAATTTCATTTTTTTTCACTTTATTTGAATATCAGCATTTGGCTATAAAAATTTAAAATACAACTGTATTTGGAGTTTGAAAAACACATACAACTCTGTTTTCACTTTTTTTTCTAACACTTTTTTCACTTTCAGTACATTCGAACAACCAAATATTTTTTTGGCAAAAACTACAACCAAACACAACTCCGTCTTCAACTACAACTTCAATAATTCCAAATAAAGTGAAATTTTTTTGGTTTCTATGGCCAAACACCTACCTATGTGTTTTTTAAAATAATCGAAACTGATGTTCGTTTAGATCCAAAAGGATTCAGGCATATAAATTACTTCCTCCATCCCAATTTAATTGTTTTAGTTTAACTGGATACAAAATCAAAAAATAAAAAGAGACTTTTGAATTTTCTAGTCATAAATTAGAGATGTGTGTAATGTATTAAAATATTGTTGAATATTATGGTTTTAAACTTATCACGTGTGATGTTTGAATTATCATCAACTTACTGGATATAGAAAGATACCCTTTTTTTGGGACAAGCTAAAAGTAAAAGTAAAACATTTAAATTGGTATTAAAGAAGTAATATCCTTAACAATAATTCATAATACCTCAAATTTTAAAATTCTAGAGGGCATGACGCTGACAAATTACACCATCAAATCTAGATGAGACATTGAGTTACCTTATTTTTCCCCGTTAAGACAATGATTTTTTTTTTTCTGAACTGGTACAGATTTTAGTTATATAACAAAAGCTTAGCTACCTATTACATCAGCGTTGATTAGGGGTCTACAAAGAAAATCGATAAACTGCACCAAACCGACAATTTGAGTCAAACAGAAAAAAAAAATACGATTACTGATTTGGTTTGACGTGGTTTGGTATTGGGAAAAAAACCCGATCATAATTGATTTGGTTTGATTTTAACTAAAAAAAAATATTAAACTGAACCAAACCAACCCGACATTATATATATAAAATTTTTAAAAATACTTTATATATAAAAATATTTATTTGCAATGTAATCTATAAGTATTTCTTAAATTTTTCATAGTTTTTGTTCTTTCAAATAGAGATATTTCAAGCTTGGACTTAGAATTTTGAATGGTCCAATAAGTTTTATAGCCCATAAATGTTAATAACTCAAATAAAGCCTAAATCAATACTAATTCCAACAAAAGAAATTCAATTCTAACACTAGGAAGAATAATGTTGGATATCTATTAATCTTAGTTTTGCATTGATTTAGATAGTGAAAATACATAATTTGGTTTATTTCTTTAATATCTAGTCATGTAATTGACTAAGTACCTTTAGGGTCTGTTTGGAAAGCGATCTAGTAATGGAAATTGGGGTAATTACTAAGGTAGTAATTACACAGTATAGTATATAGTACTTAAGACGACATGTTTGTTTGTCATAACGTAATTACATTGTAATTACAAGCAGACTGTTTGGTTGCACATGTATAATTACACAGTTAGAATTAGTTTAAAAGTAAAAATTAATACTTGACAATATGTGCCTTTATAAATGATATATTAAATTAAGTATTTAAGATACATATTGTTTCTTGAAAATATATTAATTAATAATCACATATTTGTAAATAGTATGGTAAGAATAATTGTATATAATTTTCAAATTAATAATGGTTTAATTTATTTTAATATAAATATTTAAAGCATACATTTTGTAAGAACGTCATGGGCTAGATCTTTGACAAAAAGATTAACATTTATATATATAATGTCATAACATTATTCAAATGTTTGACAACAAAAATAATCTATCAATTGTAAGTGAAAAATGAACGACGCGCAATGTAAAACAACAAGTGAATAGTACTAAAGCAAATAAATTGAAATTGAAAATATAACCTAAATTCAAAACTCAAAAAAGAAAAAAAGTTTATGATACTTTTATGTCAAATTCCAACATAACATAACAAAAGTTCACAATAACTTAAGTAAATATAATTCAAAAGGCAGTGAAGATATATACTATAATCTACAACCTCATTCAACAACGGAATTCTACTCTACTTCACTTGTTATATTGTTAAGTTTGTTAATGACTCATTCTCTCTAATATTATGAAGTGTAGTTTCAAAAACTAGAATAATAACGTAGTTACACTAAATGAAGAAAATAAGAAATAAAAATTTAAAAAATTCAAGTATCTAAATGAAATCACAAGAAGTAAAGGTTGGGAAATAAGAAGAAAGATAAATAATATATAATAAAAAAATTAAAATGTAAAAATAAAATAATAGAAATAAAAAATAATTTAAAAAGAGAAGAAATAAAATTAAAAATAAAATAAGTTAAAAAGTACTTTTATGATTACAAGGTAATTACACCCAATTATCAACCCTCTCGAGAATTGTAGAGTGTAGTTACTCATTCTCAATTACACTCAATTACATGTTGACGATGTAATTACTAGGCCTGACAAACATATCAAACTGCGTAATTACGCTTCATTCTAATTACATGGGTGGCTTTCCAAACATGCCCTTAGATTTTGATAATTTTTATTATGGCTTAGCGATTTCATTATCTTTTTGTTGAATATTTTAACATCATCACTACTCATCTTACATTTTGTGTTATTTTCTTTAAAAACACCTTAATTAGGTAGTTATATCTTACTAGGACAAAAGTAATATTCAAAGCCCAAATTATATGTTTTGTATGAAGACTTTACCCGAAATAACCCGAAAAAACAGAAAAACCCGAAGTTGAAAACCCCGACTTTTATTGGTCTAATTTGGTTTGTAGATTTAAAAACCCGACACAATTAATTTGGTTTGGTATTCGAAACAACCGGATCCATGTACACCCTAGCGTTGATTACACTAAGATTTCCTAATTTTACTAGATTACTACAGGCATTGGAAGATACTTTCCTAGAGGTATGCTTCTCTTCAATGTCTTCAGGTACTTGATACATAACAAAAGTAGGGGCATTACACAAAAGGACTTGTTGATCACTCGGATCTCCAGTTGCTCCTTGTTGCGCCAGCAGATGAGCTACTTTATTCCCTTGTATGAAGCAGTGGCGGATCAACGGATTCCCCGGTCTCTTCATCAAGTACCTGCATTGAGTAAGCAAAGTATCATACACCGAGGAGTTAAGAGTGAAGGATATTTAACACCTCTGAGGAATCAGTTTCAATTTCCAATGGAGCGTGTGTTGAGAAATGCCTTATGACGGCCTTGCACAAGTGCAGTGCATCTCAAGATGAGATGGTCTATGTTCTTTATTCTTTATTTAAAAATGTCTTGATTAAATTCATAGAATTTAGATATACTTTGTTTACTTTTTGGAAGTTGTTGGGGATGGACATAGGGGTCAAACAGAAAATGTGACGCAAGGATTGCTAATATTATATCTGTACGACCCAATTTGCTTAAGCCGCAATGATACCTAATCCTCAAATCTAGGCGAACCAAAAACTTACAACTTCCATCTTTGTCATGAAAGACAAGTATAAGTTTGAAAACATGAACATAAACGTACAAACGTGCAGAAAGACCATAAACATCCATAAGAACTAGTGCTACAAGCCATGAGCGGTTAAACCTGAATGAGTACAATTGGTCTCAAAAATACAATTATTGTTCAAGGGAAGAACAATAAAGGCAATAAGATAAAGGGGAAACTGCAAGGTGCAGCGAAGCAATAGCTCCCACAACAGTCTTCAATCAGCTCCCAACTCTGCTCACTTGCTCCACTCGCGCATGAATAGGTATTTGGACAAAAAGCGCAGCAAGTGTAGCATGAGTACAACCATACGGTACCTTTTTAAATTGTTTCTTTTTATTACATGGGGGCTAGGGGAAGAGAAAATGAGAAAGGAGATTACAACGTGGGGATTAGAACCCTCACAACAAGGTGAAAATTCAGGTAGCCAACCAACTGAGATATTAGATCCCTACGACAATACGGTACCTAATAAGTATCATCAGTCGCCCCTAACAAGGTAGGGGCGAGGGTTGGCTCAAAATACTTACTTAATGAACCTGTACAAATAATGAATAATCTTGACAGATATTAAGCCATGATAGCTTGAGATAAAATGCATACAACATCAAGGACCCGTTTGGCCATAAGAATTTTTCACTTTTTTCCGGAAAACGTTTTCACTTTATTTGGAAATCAACGTTTGGCCTTAAAAACTCCAGTTTATTTGGAATTCGAAAAACACCTAAAAATCTATTTTCACTTTTTTCACTTTCAGTACATTCAAACAACTAAATATTCTTTGCAAAAACTATAACCAAACACAACTCCATATTCAACTCCAACTTCAAAATTCCAAATAAAGTGAAAAGTACTTGATTTTCATGGCCAAAGTAAAATGCAAGCAACAAGAGTCAAAATCAACTATGCATGATAAAGACTCAACATCAACGGTTCAGTTCAATTTAACAGTTAGGTGGTGTCAATATGGAAAGCACCACATCATGGCTTCAGTTCAATTGCATTGAAATCCAAAGTTTTAAAACTTGTTACGACAAGTACATCATTCTTATACACTCCCTCCGGATCAAAAAGAGTGTCCACTTAGCATTTTTTTCTTGAGTCAAAAAGAGTGTCCACTTATCAAATCAAGAAAGAATTTACCTTATTTTTTCAGATTTGCCTCTATTAAGTGCTATGTGATCAAATCTCAATACCTATTTAATTAGGGGCAGTTTAGTCAAATTACCTCTTTTTGACTAAAAGTTAGTATTTTCTTAAGGGGTGTGCAAATGGCTAAGTGGACACTCTTTTTGATCTGGAGGGAGCAGTAAAAATATGTCAAACTTTGTAAATTTTGTTTTTCCAGTTATAAGTAATATATAGCTCAATGTGATATCAAAGACCACCAGAAAGGAATGTTATATGCATAATATACCGTACTTTTCCTTTTCTGATGAATGAACTTGTGACCTCACAAATATTAACGTATCCAGCAATTGTTCTCCATGCAAGAATATTTCAACTATTCTTCACACTAGTGTTATGCAGTCTTAATTCAAAGTCCACTTTCCCAAATTAGGCTCATTGTGCTGACATTCCATCTCTAATTCCTAGTTGAATAAACAATTTAACCTCCACAAACATGAGTTAACAAGGTCCCTAGGGAAGTGGTTGTGGACATAAAGGATTGAGGAGCACAGCCTATAGAGGGAGGTGATGGTAGAAAAGCATGGAATAGTGAAAGGGGAATGGAGCGCTAAATGTGTAGTGTAGTCTATGGAGGAATATTGTAAAATGATGAAAAGACTTCTGCAGCAGCATCACATACAGGACAGGGGTTAGAAGCATAGTTAGCTGTTAGCGTCAGAGGTGGTATGGGGAAAATACGTTGACTCACACTCTCAAATACTTGCAGAATATCGTGCCAAAAGGAGATGACCACACAACGGCTCTAGAGGTTACAAGAGGTCGACCCCGTCGTAGTTCTCAATCATTTCGTGGCACCAGGCGTGGCTGAACCATCTACGATGGGGGGAGCTAATGCACAGGGAAGAAGCTTAGATAAAAGAATATGTTCTTGCATCGCTTTTTTTGTAGAAAGCTCGACCAGCGAGGGAAGAGTTGATCTAATATTTAGAAGGAATCTACATAACACGCCTAAGATTGGAACTTTGGAAGAATGTTGAATTTCAAGGCCTAATTGAAAGGCTATACAAGTACACAACAAACTACCTGTGATAGGTGTGAGGAGAGAAAGAGTGTTCTTGGTAAAGTCATATTACTATAAGCTCTTAGTTAGGGAAGAGTTGGGTTTCATGCACTCTTTTTTTTATTTTTTTTATTTTTAATCATGGCATTCGGGCCCGTTTGCGCGCACCTTGACTAATTCCAAGGGGTACCTGCTACCTCCCACCAGCACAGGTACGGATAACTTTTTCTATTAAGGCATAGACAGATGTGAAGAAATTACCTAGTATTTTTTGCCTCCGCTGGGTTTGAACCTTAGACCTTTGGTTTTAACCCACTTTATTGACTACTAGGCCACACCACTGAGAGTTGAGTTTCCTGCACTTATCAGTTTGGATTTCCGTGGTTCCAAGAAAAATATGTTTTGTCACTTGGTTGGCAGCAAGGGGAGGGATACTCACAATTGAGAATTTGAGGAAGAGGATTACATGTCAATTGGTGTTTTAGGCGCAAAAATCTGATGAAGACGTGGACACCTCCGCATTGTCAGGTGGCAACTCGCTCGTGATGGGAGATCTTTAAGATGGCTCGGACTACAACGGAAGATGCCTAACACATTGACTGAGGCCCTATTCGATTGGCCTTTTGAAGAAGGAAGAGAAGACAAGGGCGTGGGATGTGTCTTGCTAACACTCATGTAGGTCTTATTGAAGAAGAGAAATAAAAAGAATTTTTTTAAGGGATAGAAAATGACTGCACATCTGAGGAATGGCCTCCAATTCAAGATTCTTTTTGGTGTACCATGAAGATCCAGTTTGTATAGAAAGAGTTGTTGATTTTGGAAGAGAATCATATTTTGGTGTACTGCTGATATTTTCCATCATTATAAATTATTAACCTTAAAAAAAAAAAAAAAAAGCTAGATGTTTGGTTAACTAGATGTCTCACACCCAGCCTTTACATCTAGTTGACGTTTTGAGACATTAGTAAACTCGTATTATTGCAAAGACTTACCCATATTCTGACCCATCAAGTTTTGTAGCTCTAGTGTTTTGAGCAATGCATTAACGCCTGATCTCCTATTGGTCCTAGTATGATAGACAACCAAATGGCAACCCAATTACCAAAGCCACCTACTATAATAATTTCATAAACACGCAGTGAAGATGTGGGAAGAAAATAAAGTCGCTCTATGTATACTAAACAGGCAGATAACAAACCACCAATTTAGCTCAAGGACCACGAAATAGGGGCTTCTCACTCTAATATGACCAATAAGCTAGACAAAATTTATGGAGAAATGCTAATGCAAGAATACCTGATTCTTTCGTAAAAGATATTTCTGCCCGATCAAGATCATTTTCTCAAAATGAGATTTAAGTATATCCTCTTCCACTGGCCCCTGCAAACGCTTAAACAATTGCCTGGCACTTCCCTGAATGATGTTTAGCATGTTCATTCAAATTACTGAAAAAGGGTAAAAAGGTTAACATCGAGGTAAGCGACAAAGGAAAAGAGTTGTTGAACCTTGGGAATGCCAGGTAATGTTGAAGGATAGGGTTGAGATGATCCTGAATCATCAGCACTATCAGCACCATCACCACTACTTCCGTCCATCAGTAATTTATGTCGTTCTTTGCATTCCTTTGGCTTGCGGTAGATACACTGCACTTACTCAAGACGACTTTTTAGGAGCAGTGAAAAGATAAGGAAAAAGAAAGATTTAAAAAAAAAAAAAATTAACACAGAGTAAAGAAAAAAAGATAAAAGAAAGATTTAAAATCATCTACTGTTAAGAGTAGTCTAGATAAAAATGGTAAAGAGAACTGTTGAATGTGCTCACCTTGAACTGTAAAGTACTGTTGAAAACATCACTTACAAGCTCCCAATTTGGACCCATGTCATGCACCAGGACAGCGAGTGCCTAAAATTTTGATGTCAATCCAATTAATACACGTCATGCCAGAAGAACTACATCGAAAAAGAAGCAGAAGTAGGTATATATCAAATACGGTAAAGGGTCAAAATTACCCTCGAACTATTCAAAATAGAGGATATATACCCTCCGTTTGGTTTTGGTACCAAACGAGCCCTTGCCGTCTAACGAAGGGACCACAAATGCCCTCGCTTTTAACGGACTGCCACGAAATCTGACTAGGCAGTCCGACATGATAAAAAACGCTGGCATGGCTGTCCACCTAAGCAGTCCACGTGGCTAAAACCCTCTCCCCTTTAAATCCATGATTTCTTCTCCAAATTAGAACCCTAATTTCAGAAAAAAGTTTTCTTCCACACTAATTTTCAAGTAGGTGTAATAATGTGACTAAAACTTGAAAATGAGGACATTTATAATACTCACATGCTGGACACTTCATTTACTACATAATCAGTATATCATCTTTCTTCACTTAAAAAAAATAAAAATAAAAAAAAATAAGTTCTTTTCCTTAGATGGAATCGGAAAAGAGCCAAATATACCCTTGTACTATTGGAAAAGGGCCAAATATACCCCTCGTTATACTTTGGGTCCAAATATACCCCTGCTGTTATACTATTGGATCAAATATACCCCTCCTCCGTTAAAGTTGTCCAAGGTGGACATCCAATCCTACGTGGCACTGACATTTGATGAGATGGATGCCATGTGGGCATGACACCTCATCGCCCCTAACCCATTTTACCCCTCACCTCTATTTATTCTTCCACCACTAAAATTTCCTTCCCCTCCACCACCATTACCGCCACCATTTATTTATCTAACTTGAAAGATGAAACTTTTAAGCCTAGTAACATTTACTTGCTATTGGAATAGCTTAGCTAAACATTGTGAACTGTTTTTGTAGAAGTTTTATCTGATTAGGTTAAGCACCACGTTTATGAAATTTTATCAAGATATAGGAAAGGATAGAGGGGGGAGCAACAGCTGGCCGATGAGGCCCCGCCGATGGTATTGGAGCAGGCAAAAGTATGGACCAAAAGAAAAAGGAAACTAAAGGAAATGAAAAAACGGAAGTTCTGAGCATTCATGTTTTTTCCTATTCTGCTTACATCAGTGGAGGATGGATGCAGCCTTATTGATTGGATCCAGTCAAAGCTAATAATTTTTTGATACAATTAAATTCTAAATTCAAATTCTTAGAAGTATGGATTCAATAGAAACTAAAATTGAACTCATTAATATCTTGCAATTATGATTGAGAGATACGGGTTAAAGCTTGTTCATAGTGGGTATCTTAGGTAGCACTAAATTCCCCTTTGTCTTAGTTGTACGAAGTCATTTTTTTTAGATATAGAGATGGTTATAGTGGCGGTAATGGTGGTGGACAAGAAGAAATTTTAGTGTTGAAAGAACAAATAGAGGGGAGGGGTGAAATGGGTTAGGGGCAACGAGGTGGCAATGCCACGTGGCATCCACCTCATCAAATGTCAGTGCCACTTAATTGGATGTCCACCTTGGACAACTTTAAAGGAGGAGAGGTATATTTGATCCAATAGTATAACGGCAAGGGTATATTTGGACCCAAAGTATAACGAGGGATATATTTGGCCCTTTTTCAATAGTACAGGGGTATATTTGGCCCTTAGATGGAATGAAATATGAAGAAACTAAAAAAGGTAATTTGAGTAAATTTGAAAAAGATTTAAAAATACTGATGTAATAGACGTGATATATCGATGATATGAGCACCATCATCATCTTCCCCAAAATTTTCATCCACGCCTGCACAAACCTAGATTCATAGAAACTATGAAAAATCCTTAGACCACTAATTTGAAAATTTCAGATTGAAAACTCACTTATAATAATACTGTTTGCTGCTTTGCTGCTGCTTCTTACTATTTTGAGAAGTATTATTACGAAGATTTCCAATCCATTGCCTTGTTGTTGTTCAAGATAAAACTTGTAAAAATTTCTACAATATTGTTCGAGATTTCCAACTGAATTTAGTGGGGAAGAAAGTTTTTTCCTGAAATTAGGGTTCTAATTTGGAGAAGAAAGTATGGGTTAAAGGGAAGGCGGTTTTAGCCATGTGGACTGGCTAGGTGGACAGCCATGTCAGCATTTTTTACCCAGTTGGACTGCCTAGTCAGCTTTCGTGGCAGTCCGTTAAAAGCAAGGGAATTTGTGGTCCCTTCGTTAGACGGCAAGGGCTCCTTTGGTACCAAAAACAAACGGAGGATATATTGGCTCTATTTCAAATAGTTCGAGGGTAGTTTTGGCTTCCGTATCAAATAAAAAAGAAACCAACCTGGTCCTCAAATAGTGACCACGGACTTCCTGAACCTGCTTGTCCAACAGACATCTGCATGAGATTGCAATAATCAACTTCATGCTTATTAGTGGATAAATCATCAGATACTCATTCCTACAAACAAAAGCAACTGAAACAGAACAAAAGATTCTAGCATACACAAGTACCTTCAAATTATTGGCTCTGCTACCCTGATCCCTACCACTCAGCACTCTCATGAATTTATTTGGGTTGGACGTGTTACTCATCTGGGAAGCCACCGGAGATGAGACAAATCCACCCACAGGACCAACATTTTCAGAAGAATTTTCAAGTGATTGCCTCATCATCTTTGGCTTCTTTGCAATATATTGACCGAATAAACCTTCAATAAGAGAGTGTCGTTATACAAGAAGAAGAATTATTATCAAGCTCTTAAACTGATGCGAAGTTAGATATAAAAAACACCATTACTACCATTAGAATCAAGTTGATGGCTCTCCAATCTCTTTCTGGAAGTATCCCGTTGAAACCAAACAAATTATAAACAATCACATGGCTGTTAAAGAAATGTGTGCCTACCCTCGCTGTGTGTATACGTAACATTACAGAACACAACACGACACAACATAACAGAACATAACATACACACACTGAGAGAGTTCTGGTAATCAAGACAGTGTATATTAGCATTGCCATTCTTAAAACCATCAAGAGGATGATACCACATACTTCTCCAACATGCTGAAATTTGAGTCATCAACAGCAAACAAAAATTGTATTACACAAAATTGGGTTCTGCTAATCACGGCATATTCACATACTTCAAACAGCAGGATCAAAAGTAGTTCATTCCTGATTGCATGTCAACCTAGTGGCACGGCATTTTCACGACTACACAACCAGGGGCGGATTTAGGAGGGATGGAGGGTGTTCGCCCAAAGACCCTCGGCGAAAAATTACAGTATATATATTGGGTAAATTTTCTATGTTTATGTACATATATAAGTTTTGAATACCCTGAACAAATGCAAAAAGTCAGCTCAAGTGGTCCATGGTGTTCAAAATTCTCTCCAACGTTCCAAGTTCGATTCCCAGTGACAACGTTATTCTTTATGTTTAGCTTTTGTTGTTTTTAACAAACAGAATTCAAATACTAAAGATGCCTGAAAAGGCGCGAGCATTTTTGCAACTTTTTGTCTATGTCTTCACTCATTTACACAAAAACACAATAATTCTGTGATCACCAACATCAAACAAGTCGAATAAAAAGCAAATCAAGATCAAAGACGAAATAGTTTCATTTTTCTTGACATGCAGAGCAACAACAACAACTTGTAACGTAAAATTAAGCTCTCTTCTAAACTGTTTAAGCAATATATGCACCACCCCACATACGCAAATTTTCCATTCTTACGAAATAACCCCTAAAAGAACTATGATGAACTCCAAGGTTTGCAAGAAAATAAACAAAAATCCAAATTCTAGGGTTTGTAAAGCTTGGGAATCAAAATAAATACCTCAATTGTGAACACCTGTGCCAAAATTGCAGCTAAGATTAGCAATCCAAAGGTTTCTCCTTGTTCTAGGGTTTTTATTTGATGAAAAGTACCTCAATTCAAAGCAAAAGATATTTGATGCCAATACAATTTTATTGTCATACTAATCCATGAAGCCGTAAGACTTAAAAAGGTTAAATTTGCTCATTTATACATTTTCGTAAACTAGTCTATTTCATAGTATCATTTTTAGAGTGTACTAAAAATAGCTGATGCATGCATATTGGAAACATATTTAATTTAGTTATAAAGAAAGAACTTAAATTAATATATACCAAAATCTACCATTGTCCCATGACCTTTAAGACCTTTTAAGAATAAAGTCAAAAGGTATACTCTCCCACCAACTCTAACTCCTTTCTTTAGCCATCACACCATCAATTAAATTCTGGTATATCTACCTTTTGAATTTGACTGCTCCAATAAATGATGTCGGAAGCAACATTCTTTCATTAACTTTATTTTTTTCATATTTTCCAACCGTAAGAATATCAATTGTGTCTTGGTATAGTGGTCTTCTCAAGGTTGATTGTTCTTTTTTGAAATATTCAGGACTGATTTTTTCTATTTTAAAAGTACATGTCATGCAAAACTTCATTATATACAGTTATAGATAATTTTATTACTATAAGTATAGATAATATTATTACTACAACAACATCCAGTGTAATTTCATAAGTGGGTTATGGGGAGGGTAAAGGGTACACAGGCCTTACCCCTACCTCGTGGAGGTAGATAAACTGTTTTTGATAGATCATCGACTCAAGCAAAACATTTCAAAGTAGTTTGAAAAAGAAAATACGAAAGTGAAGAAGACATGACAAGTAATAAGGAAAGTAATACATAGCATTCAGAAAAAGAAAAAAAAAATAACAGTAACAGCAGCGGAATAATGTGATAACTGAAACACAAAAAACAATAGGTGGTAACATAGATCGAAAAATAAAAAACTACGAGAATAATGCTAATACTACTGGTAAGAAAGGAGAAACAGAGAAACAGAAACGACAAATACGATGCTTCAAACTACCATCAAGTCGAATCCAACATAAAAACGATGAAACACTTAACCACTTACTAACCTTTTATCCTAATCCATGACCTTCATACCCTTCTATCTAAGGTTATGTCCTCGGTAAGCAGATGTGACATGTCCTGTTTAATCACCCCTTCCCAGTACTTTTTCGGCCTACCTCTACCTCACCTTAAACCCCCATTTCCAACCTCTCAAGCCTCCTCACTGGAACATATGCGCATCACATCTTCACATGTCCATTATTGGTTTGGTTATTTTATCCGGCGTTTAATTATTTGATTGTCTGATCACCAATTGAATAATTATTTGATTGTCTGATCACCAATTGAATAGTATCTATGAATTTAGGATTGAACTCGAGAAATGAAATCATAGATTATATATAGGATAAAATAGAGCTTGTGCTTGAACTAGGGAATGGAAGAATGGATTTGCATTTAGGCTAGGGAAATTCCTACTCGCCTTGTTTAGTCTTATGTATTATAAATGCATTCTTATTATTGTTATTTCATAGGGATATAGGTGTTAGAACAATTTGAGTAGGTGAATAGGAATTCGGCAGAGCCCTATGAGCAATATTAACCATGTGACTAGTAAATTAGATAATTGAAATTGCTAACTAAAGTGGATACTTAACGGGACTGAAGCTTTTACCCGTAACCTTGGAATATCTCTTCCTTCTGATAAAGGCAAAAGCATACTAGTTTAGCTTACGAATTCTGTTTTAGATAATAAACTCTCAACGCTTGTGAAACTTCTTGGATAGATATACTACGACTATTTAATCTAATTCAAAAGGTTAATTAAATAAGTCCTCGTGGGAACAATGATTTTCTTATTATTATATTACTTGTCGATCGCGTATACTTGCGTGTGCAGTGAATCCAACCAATAAACATGCGTAACTAACGTGTCGGGTTGATTCGGCATCAAGGTAAAGCCTATATTAGCGCTCTAATGATTTCCTTGAACAAAAGTGTTATGATATTTCTAAATAAAAAAGATTGATGAATAAATGTAATCTCATGCAAGAAGAGAGAATTAAATACATCTAGATGCTTTATATACCAACATGTATTAAATCCTATTAAAAATTTTGTAAGATCTATTGTATTTCAGTATTCGGAGAATAATCTACAAACAAAATCTGGAAAGAGAGGAAAATAAATTCGAGTCCACTGAATTCACAGTGTGTCCTTAAGGAAATTATTCCCCTCAATGTACCCGAGGTTATGGAATATATCCTCCTAGGATAGAACGAATTAACTCACCAGCACAGCGGTATCTCAAATCCAGATGAACGGCGAACGCAACAGACGGCAGAAATCACACACATAAAAATATTTGAAGTGTAGAAAAGAAAGAAAAAGATGATTAGAATTTTCATAAGTAAAATATGATGGAAATGACTAAGTATTTATAGCCAGCAAAGTAAAAGAAAGAAGAATTTCTCTCCATAATATTAAATCAAAATGCACATTAATAATCCTAAGTCAACATGCACATAAAAAAAATTCCCTCAAGCATTTTGACATTAGAATCTTATTAGCCAAAATTCATGCTAAGCAATCACTATTAACTAGTGCCAAATATTTTTTGCATAAAAGCATCAAAGAGCACTCAACTTTTATCTCCATCAAAGCCACTCCAATTATCCTGCAATGATGCGACACAAGATAGTTTTCTTGTTGTCAAACGCGGCTTGTGGTTTTAGCAATTCCTTTGAAGTGTCTTTATCCTGTGGTTGATTTCATTTGCTAGATGATATGCAAGAATGACATGAAAGAGTTCTCCAATATCAAATGTTCAAAACAACATCTTGTCAAATTGTAACAATGAAATCAGTTACTAAAGACATCATGCCATTATTTTTATTTTTATTTTTATTTTTTTATGGATCTGCCAATTAGTATTTAACCTTTCTATTTTATCAAATAGTTTCAAGAAAATCCTTGTATTACCCAGATAAAAGTAAGGTAGAAACTTGTTAGAAAGTCATCAAATTCTGCTAAAAAGTCCATTGAATATTTTCCATTCTACATGGTCAAAATACCCTTCACGCCAAACACTTTTGGAATATATAAAAAGAAAATTACCCACTATCATTTACTTAATTGAGAAGAAAATTGAATTAGCTTTGACATATGTCTGGGAACAAAATGCTTATTGTTCATTTTACTTTTAATTGTCACTACAATTTTGTCGGACAGATTCAACTTTCGGCCATCACATATCACTCTTTTTAAATGTGATGAATTATTCTGTAAATGGACGTTCTCAGTAACCCAAAGATACTGACTTTCTAGAAATCAAAGGAAGATGTTTCTTTCTTCTTCATCTTAACTGATAGTTCTGGACAGATTTCAAAAATTTAGTATACACCCAAAAACAAAAATAGTTTGTTTTACAAAGGATTCTCGGAGAAATTCATCTATATTTTTGACCCAAAATAATATATGCATACTATTTTCATAGTCTCAAGAAAAACTTTGAAGTAGCCTCATTCATGTCTTGCTACCTTGCAAATAATATTTCACATATTTCGTGCATGCTACCACATTATATACCAATTAAGTAATTTTATGGCGCGAATATAGAATATACTTTGAGATCATCAACTAATAACATCCTAACATTTATAAAACCTGAATTTCATAAATCATAAAGAGTATAAAATTAAAGGATAAGCAGAGTAAAATCCCAATATATTGCCGCTTTTTGAACTGATTCATCCTTGAAGTAAACACACATGTTTCTGCGACTTATGCTCCATTTGCACGAAATATTAAACAGCGGAACAATAATGATCTTTGTTAAAGTGCTGCAATTGCACCCTTAATTACAATTAATTGATTCTCAATTTCCAAACCCTTGAATGCATAACCGAAGAGCCCACAAAACTCTCATTTTCTTCAATTTCCTCTTATATAAAGAGTAGTACTCCTCCGAATGTGTAGTAAACGCACGAATGACTTGTAGGAGTACTCCATGTCAATTACCCACTTTAATGGTTAGATTGATCATAAATATATGTGATATCCAAACAAAACAAAAGATACACGCCTGGCACCCTTTTCTCGAACGACAAAATCAGTTGGCGATTAAACCAGTGCCACCAACGTGATTTCTTGGTGTCATAAAATTAATTCGACGTTTTGACTCGCCAAACCTACGTCATAGACAATAATTAATACAACAATGAAGAAACTTGTTTCATGGCCGAACAATTTTGTTTGATGCTGTCAATCGAAATTAAATTTTGATTCTTATCTACCTGTTTTCTTAATCAGAGAATAAAATGACGAAGTTTTATATCTTCAAACCAAATAATCTCTTATAAAAACAGATTTAATAAAACTATGAAGTTTATATCTTCTTCAAACCGAATAAACAACCAACGAAGATTTTACATCTTCAAACCAACGAACGTCACTAAATCGGTAAAGTTTTTATATTCTTTAAACCGAGTAGTAACATGGAGTACAAAATCACATAGATTTTATTCTCCAAACAATGGAATAGAAATCCACAAAGGTTTTAGTCTCCAAAAAGAGTACTTTTTATTTATGAAAAAGTACTTTTTTTTCTTTGAAAAGAGTACTTTTATTTTTGAAAATAGTATTTTCATTTATGAAAAAGTACTTTTATCTCTGAAAAGAGTACTTTTGTTTCTGAAAAGGTTACTTTCTTCTCTGTCAAAAGAGTAGTTTCTAGTAGATTAACAGAATACAGAATATATAAAGATAATAATTTCCTTAAGATTGTTTTATTTCTATATTCGGAAAATAATCTAAAACAGAATCTGGAAAGAGAGGAAAATAAATCTGAGCCCACTTAATTCATAGTGTGTCCTTAAGGAAATTATTCCTCTCAATGTACCCGAAGTTATGGAATATATCCTCCCAGGCAGGGCCGGATTTAGCATATCATATAGGGGTTCTCGGGAACCCCCATGTATTTGTGCGGATCCTATATTTGTATTGAAAAAATCAGTAAATATATAAGAAATACGATTTGGCAAAGAAGGAACTCTTAAAGCTTTGCTTCTTTTGGTCAACGGTTCGAATCCTTGCTCACCTATAGGTTTTTGTTTTGTCTCTTTATATTTTTTAATTTGAAATGGGTTGGAACCCACAAGCATCAAATCCTGGATCCCCCTCTGGTCCCAAGATAGAACGAATTAACTCACTAGCATAGCGGTACCTCAAACCCTGATGAACGACGAACGCAACAGACGACAGAAATCACACACAAAATATTTGAAGTGCAGCAAAGACAGAAGAAGATGATCAGAATTTTCGTAAGTAAAATCTGATGAAAATGACTAAGTATTTATAGTCAACAAAGTAAAGGAATGAAGTGGTGTAAAGCTTTTTTCATGAAAAGATGCAAAGGACCATTTCCTATTCACACCTATTCATAAAATCCTAGCAAGATCAACATATGAAACTTATAGTTGCATACTAGAGGTGGATCGAGTACTTTAATAGTGGATGCACAGTATCATTGCAAATAAAAATTCTTTGGGATGATTTTTACTAATTTAGCATCATATATAAGAAATTCATAAATTGAACGAGAATAATAAGCATATATTTGCTTTTCATGACATGGAAGAATCAATTTCATGACAAGTACATATAAGAAGTCCACAAAAAATAATTATCTATAAATATTATCAAGTTTAAGGGCATTTTGGTGTCCCTTGCTCTGTCTTCCAATCATTGTAGCATGAGCAACATTCTTTTTGTCCATATGTACCAGGTGGAACACATTGGCACCAGTTACAACACATGTTGCAGAACATTAAACAATTGTTCTTATGCGATGTTGCTGAGCATCGTCTGTCACAAGCACTTGAACACTCTACATAATACATAAGAAAATATCAAGTTAAAAAAGTAATTTAAAGAAACAAAAGTTTTTATTATATAATGAATTACTTCCTCCATCCACTTTTACTTCACGTTTTGTTTCTCGAGAGTTAATTTGAATAATTTTTGGAGTTAAATTGAATTAGATTAATTCAATATTTTAAAACTAAAAGTTAGATGTTCGAAAACTATAAGAAAATACTATATGTTGCAATTAGTTTGATAACCTTGAGAAACGAAACATGACAAGTAAAAATGGACGGAAGGAGTACTAATTAAGAGAAAAAAAGCGTACGAGTTGTAGGAACTGGGCAAGTTGTTGGGCCAACAGGAGGCTTTGCCAGATAGGATGCATCAAAACGTTGGCTTGCCTGTTTATTCCACAAAAGAAGAAAATGTCAATTGAAAAATGGATTTGGAAGTATAAAAATAAGAATAATCATATTCAGGAAAGGAACCATTTTATAGGAGGCAACAATTCAAATATCAACTTAAGATGTTTGAATCATGATGCAGCATGGTCGTTGTTGGCTATAACTAAAATTTTCATATTCACATAGTAACAATGTGAAAGAAAAACATAAAAATACTAACTTACCAAAGAGACTTGAATGAGACATACTAATGCAAGGAGCAAGACGAGCAAAGTAGATTGAGATGTCATGCTTGAACTGTTATATGAGATTTAACTAGTTGTTGCTTCTTTTCTTGATGATGGAAGAGTGGTTGCAGGACATCCCTTTTATATAAGCATGAATGTAATCTTTCATTAATTTTAGTTATATGTATTATAGTAAGTAATCTTGATGGAGATTATCATTCCAGTTATTATACGGTAAGGACAAATATGTTATATCTTATTCCAGGTCTAAGAAATCAATAATTATCATTAAGTTTTCCTATAGCCCCTCTCAAAAGAAAAAGAAAAAAAAAAAAAACCTCTCAAAAGACATAGCATAATTGTTCTAGAAATCCAACATATATTCTCTTATTTTAATGGCATCAATATACCTTTAGATGTACTAATATAATACTATTGTTCCTTTTTTTTGTTTTTTTGGCTTTCCTTTTTAATGAATTTAACTAAATCAGCTTTACGTTATTTCCATTAGGTTGTATACTTTAAATTAGAATTAAGAAAAAAGAATCAAGTTAACTTAGCTAGTTTCACTCAAATTATGGTTGTGACATAGAAAACAAGCATCTTTCTTTGCATTCGATGGATTGTGATGAATGATTGTCAAGTTTACCATCTTATCTGAATCTTTTTACTTTTTTTTTTTTTCCAATTTAATTAAGCCAAATAGCAATTCAATGGTGCTTTTATGCTGCATTTTAGGTTGACAAGAAATAGAAATAGTTTGGGCAAGAATATATATATATATAATATAAAGTTAGGCATAGATAAGGTGATGTGGTACCTCTCTATGACCTACATTAGCATTTATCTTTTTTCTCGACTTTTTTGACATTTTTCTTTTCATTCTCTATTTTACTTCATAAAATAAAATATTAAAGGTTCATCCCCACATATAATAAAGACACACGCACCATTTAATAGCATTATTTTCCATTAATTCCTTTATAATTATTGTAATTTCATTGTATTAAGGGCCTGTTTGGAAAGCCACCTTGTAATTGGAATTGGTGTAATTACTAGGGTAGTAATTATGCATACTAGTAATTACAACGATTTGTTTGTTTGTCATAACGTAATTACAGTGTAATTACTAGCGCACTGTTTGGTTACAGTGTTTTTACACAATTAATTTAATTTAAAAATAAAATTTAATTATCAATATATTTGAAAAATATGTGCCTTCATAAAAGATACTAAATTACGTAATTAACAGCACATTGTTTCTTGATAATATATTAATTAATAATCATATATTTGTAATTAATATTGTAAAAAATAATTGATATATACTTTTTAAATTAATAACAATATTTTTCAAACTTTTTTGTCAGAACATCATAGATTTGATGTTTAACAAAAAATTAATATTCATAAATATAATAAAGTAACATTATTCAAATGTTTGACCAAAAAAAAAAAAAAAGTATCAACTCTAAGTGAAAAATAAACAGCATGCAATGTGAAATAACAAGTCAATAGTTCTAAAGCAAATAAATTAAAATAAATAATATATCCTAAATTCAAAATTCAAAAATAAAAGTTTAACATAATACTCTTATGTCAAATTTAACATTACATAAGTAAGTTCCAACGTTATTTAAGTGAATATATTTCAAAAGAAAAGTAAAATATAAGTTTATAACCTCATTCACAACGAAACTCTACTGTAATAACATCACTCATATATGCGAAGTTTGTTAATAACTAATTTTTTCTAATACTAAGAAGTGTAGTTTTAAAAATTAGAATAATAACACATTTATGCTAAATGAATAAAATAAAAAAATACGAACAATTACATGGAATCACAAGATGTAAAGGTTGGGAATGAGAAGAAAGTAAATGATAGATAAATAATATAAAAAGAAAAATAATTAAAAAGTAAAACTAAAAAAGAAGCTAAAATAATAGAAATAAAAATAAATTGAAAAAGAAAAGAATTTAAAATAAAACAAAAAAAAAGAAAGAAACTAAAAAGTAACCCTGTAATTACACCCAATTCTCAACTCTCTCTTGAGAATTGGAGAGTGTGGCTAGACTCTCTCAATTACATTCAAGTCCCACCTAACCAAGTAATTGTTTGATCAAACAAATAGGCCAAACCGTTTAATTACCCCCAATTCCAATCTTTTTTTTTTTTTGTGTGTGGAATGCCCTTCAAAGGCACTGGTCTTTAATTTTTGCTTCTCAAATTTGAAATCTTTAATTGTTGCCCTTTGCCTAAAATTCCACGGGTTTCGGGTTTGAACCCTCGCTCAGTTAAATATTAAAACAATTCATAAGGTAGAAGTTTATAGCAAAATTAGGCATGCTCGGGCAAAGTTAGGCCTATTCAGGCAGGGCAAATCTCTGCCTGAATAGGCCTAACTTTGCCCGAATAGGCCTAACTTGCCCGAAAAGTTAGGCCTTAAGGCAGAGGTTTGCCTTAAGGCATAATTTTGGGTAAAAGTTTGCCTTAATACAAACTTCTGCCTGAATAGGCCTAATTTTTCCCGAATAGGCCTAAAACCTTTGCCTTGAGATTTTTTTTTTTAACTGAGCCGAAGTTCGAACCGTAACCTCTGGGTATTAGGCGAAGGGCAAAAATTAATGACCAACAATTTGAGGGGGGGAAATTAAAGACCAGTGCCTTTGAAGGGCAATCGTGCAAATGACCTAATTCCATTTACTTGGGTGGCTTTCCAAACAAGCCCTAAATCTATCTATTTATATAGTAAAGCTAGGTGGCCCCTCTCTTTGGCCAAAAACATTTGTCTTTTTTCTCATTTTTTTGGCTTTACTCTTCATTTTTTCTGATTTTCGCTTCATTTAAATGCAACACTCATTTACTAAATCCTGAAAAGTGAATTAGGAAAAGGAGATGAAGGTTCGTTGATGAGGTCATTGGGGTGATTTCAGTTATGGATTATAAACAAAGAGCAATTATTACTATTCAGTTTTGAGGAGTCAGTTATGGAATACATAGAAATATAGTAATTGACAATTGAGTAATTAAATACCCTGACAATTAAAATGATGAACGTGATGAAGAATATTAACATCAAGGACAATAATCTTTTCCGTGATAGTTATATAAACAAACTCGTGTGTTTTTGCAAGACTCCACTCCTCCCATAAATAATTCAATATGTATCCTTTTGCGGATTATTTGGGTTTGAGTTATATTAACAAACACTCTGTACTTTGCTTCGGAAAAGATAAGATTTGTCAATTTCAATGCATTTTGGTTGTTATGTATATATTTTATATTTTATTCTTGTGTCAAATTTATGTTGTACATAGATTATAAGTTCACCTTGAACCTACAATCAAAATATTTAGTTCATACAACTTTTACTTGAAGTAAAAGAATTTTTATACTAAATTAACCAAAAATATTACAAGTTCCAATCCTATTTGGGAATATTCATTTCCATTAGACCATATATATGGGCGGATCCACCCTTTAGAGTGGGGACTGGGGGTGGCATGGCACCCCCTAAATTAATAATTTTTTTATATACATATGGTGTAATTTGCTTAAATTAGGTTAAATATTTGATCCTGCCACCCCAGTCTTAAATTAGACAAAAGTGTCACGGCCGGTAGACACAAGTTTGAATATATTTTGAACATTTTTTGACTCCCGTTTTTCTTTGTGCTTTTTTACTTCCTTTGTGTTTAATTTTCTTTTCAGCTCTCCCAATTTTCTATTTATCTTTTTATTATTTATACTGTCTTTCCTCTTTTCTATTATTTTATCTGTGATCTCTAGCGAAAACAAATAAATAGAAACATCAAACTTAGCTCAAATCTGTGAGTATTTAAATCAAAAAACTTGGGTCTCAATGGGAATCTTGGATTGAGATCAATTTTTTTTTTTTAATAATTGCTTTTGTTTATTACTCCCTCCGTCTATGTTTACTTGTCTATATTTGACTTGGGACACTCTTAATAAGGAATAAATAAAATGAGAAATGCATTGGAGTACCTAATAATAAGGGTAAAATAGTAAATTATGTCTTGGTTTTTCAAACCACATAACTTACAACTAAAAGTGGACATATATTTTTAGTATAATGGACGGAGGGAGTGTATTATAAAAATTTATGCTATCCTATAATTGTTAAATTCAATTTAAATCACTTTACTACTTAAATTGTGATGGAAATTTCGTAAGCACTGCTTAGAAAAAACATGAAATTTATGATTTATTTTTGAGAACTTACAGTTTATCTAATTCTACAATTACTTACGGGGTGTATTTACCTATTGAAGAGTTTTTCTTTTCTTATTTTGATTGATGTAATTCCCTTATTGAAGATGTTATTTACTTGTGCAAATTCATTTTTTAATATACATAAGAGATGCAAGTCTCTTGGTGAAAATGTTGATTTTGCTTATGTTGTTAATGGGTGTGATTCCTTGTTTAAGATGCTAGTAATGTTCGTTTGTTGATTTTTGAGATGTAATTTCATATTTGCAAATATAAAAAAAGCCTATTAAGTTGACCCGAATAAACTAAAAAGAGATAAACCCGATCTAAATACACGTTCCTAACAAGATGTACATTGAAGAAAATTGTGACACCCGCTACCTTTAAATCCTAGATCCGCCTCTACGTATAATAAGAAACTTAAAAGATCTAACTTGGGAAAAGGCACAGGCATGAGAATCACAATAATACCACCATGGTGTGTAAATTTCAATGTGAAGAGATCTGATTTACATATCACAAATAGATATGTGATTTTTATACGATTAATTCGAACTAAACAATTGAACAGACGGAGAAAACAAAAGAAAAAGTGAATCTATTAAAATTAGAGTGAATCCCACTTTATCCCCCTAACATTTAAGGGTTGGGAAACGATACCCCCCTCACATATTAAATGGAAACGATAACCCCCCTATCCAATATTTTCCGGTGAGAATAAATAATTAATTTCAAAAAAATAATAAAAAGTCACTAAACTAGCCATTGAAACGAGATTTAATCTTTGTTAAATCTTACCTATATTTTTCTCTATATGTCCAAGTTTTGAATCTTTCGTCTATATATATATATATATTAACAATTAAAATTAAAACATAAAATTTGGTGGACTGGAAACCAAAGAGAAGATAATTCAATTGCTTATGTAAAATAGTGCTAAGTAGTAATTATTAAATTTATCAATATATCTTACGACAAGTAACAAGAGAAAGTTTCTATTTATATTTTGGACGAATTCAAAATCACGACTAAAATCATATATGATATTATTTTGATTAAACGTAAGATACTAAATGAAAAAGGAAATAATTAAAATATCATTGTAAGAAAAACAGAATGAAAAAAGGGTTAGAGAAATGTGTGTGTGGGTGGGTGTGTACACACACATATTCATTATGAAATAAATCTAAAGATTAAATCAAATAATATTTAAAAACATTTAATTTGTTTCCTTTAATTTCACAGAAATATCGTTAATTTGAGTATATTATATTGAAAATTAGATGATACTTGACATTTTGTTATGATACAATGCACTCAACCAAGCAACATCACAATGTAACATAGATTAGTGTCTTTTAATATCATCCGCTCGTGCGGGTACTAATACTAGGCTGTATTTAGATTGTTGAATAATTAAGATCTTGGCCCTCTAGTCCCCCAAACCAAAAAAAATAAGAATAATAATAATAATAATAATAATAATAATAATAATAATAATAATAATAATAATAATAATGAATGAATGAATGAAATATAGCTTGGAATTTATTAATAGAATTTTTCAAGTGGTTGTTATACATTATTTTCAAAAGAATAGGTGAACGGGACAATAACAAGTGGTTGTATTTAATTCTAGAAAGAAAAAGAAAAAAAGATCTTTATTAAAAACAAAAGATTCTTATCGGAAAATATTGAATAGGAGGGTTATCGTTCCCATTCAATATGTGAGGGGGTATCTTTTTCCAACCCTTACATGTTAGGGTGGTAAAGTGGGATTCACTCTTAAAATTACTTGAGAATTGACCTTGCTGTGCAAAAGAGATAGGTAGTTAAAAGATTGTTATAGTTCAAGGAATTTGATTTGATTTGATAGTTTTCTTATCATTTTCTCAAAGGGGGAGTATGATAGTTATTCTCCACCATTTTTCTCGTTTGGTGGTTTCTTTGAAGGTAGGAGGGTCATTAATCAGAATGTAAAGAGATAATCACAATGTAATTCACATATAACTTTTATAAGATATTTAACTATAATAAAAGTATTTGATTAAGTCTAAAGTTTCTAAATGATGAAAAGAAAATAGTAAATTGAAATCAAAGCTCTTTGAATTTGAAGACTAAAATCTCTTCGTATATACTTAAAACCCAAAAAAAAAAAAAAAATGATTAGAACAAGGAAAGGGAAACAAATTAGTGTTTCGCTATTGCCCCTTTTTTATTGAAAACACATATCCAATTTTAGTAGAAGTAAACAGTACCGATTACCTAATTATTATGTAAAATGGATATCTTGAGCATATAAGTGACACGAAGGGCGTTGAAGCAGATAAAAAGTATTTGTATTAGTGAGTTATCCAGTTTATAAATAAAAGTAAATTTTGTATGCTTATGTATGGAAAAATAACTTCTACTGACTTAAATTACAAAAAGATCCTTTTTATAATTTAATTAAAAATTTATAACTGCGCAAAGCCCGGATAAATTCATTAGTGAGTAAAGAAAGTCAGCAAAGAAGTTACGTTTTAAAGATGGAGGAAGAAACTCAGGAATTCAGATGATTTTTGTAGCAACCCGACTTTGATTGTGATATTTAACGCTTAATTTTCTGTTTGGAAGCTTGGTTCAAGTTATATCTACTATTTGGAACTTGTTTGAGGGATTCGGTTGGGACCCAAGAGGTTCGGGTGATTTTTAATACTCCCTCACTTTTACTTATTCAATATGATTTTTTCACATTCTTTAAGAAATAATAATTGATATAGGTATTTTACAACAATCTACATATTAATTGATATTTAGTATTGAGTTTTGAAAAATGATTTGGTGAATAAGTAATTAATGCCAAGGATAAAACATTAAAAAAAAATACTCTTGATATGCTAAAAATGACAAGTAAAAGTAAAAGTAAAAAATGAATTTTTAGTATATTGAACAAGTAAAAGTGTGTAGGGATTTAGTAGCTCAGTTGGTTGGCTACCTGAACTTTCACCTTGTTAGTGAGGGTTCAAATCCCCATTATAATCTCCTCTCCATTTCCCCTTCCCTTACGCCCTATGTAATAAAAACAATTTAAAAAAAAAAAAAAAACAAGTAAAAGTGTATGAGTAGATACTATTTTATTTTGAGAAATATTAGTTCCCTCCATTCACTTTTATATATTCACTATACTAAAAATAAATTTTCATTTTTTACTTATCAACTTTAACATATCAAGAGATTTTTTTTTCTTCTTGTTTTACCATAACATTAATTAGTCATTTTCAAATCATTTTTTTACTTTATTGAGTTTATATACTAATTAATATGGAGATTATGGTAAAATATATACTTCATTTATTAATTTTTAATGGACGTACAAAGTCAAAAGTGGACAAATAAAAATGAACAATGGAGTATAAGTTAGTACTCACTCCCCCATTTTTACTTATCATGTATAGACTCGACACACCCTTTAAGAAGTCAAACATACTTTAAAAGTTATGTAACCACTAATAATTTCTTAAAACTTCTAATTCAATAATTAATAATATGAGTAAAATAGGTATGAAATAATAAATTATCTCTTAATTTTTAAAAAATGAACGAGTAAATCTATTTTTAGAATACTGAAGCAAGCAAAAATGAAATAAGAAGCAATAATTTCTTCACCAACTGTAACTATGCGCCAGAAGCCATTTCCTACGGAAGGCAGAAAATTACATGCTCAAATAGTCAAGAACTCAAGATTGGTTTAGACAATTGCTCCTTAAAGTTTTGCAACAGTTTCATACACGTGCATGGCAAGTGTCGTCTCCTCGATGACGCTGTCCAACTGTTCGATGAAATGCCCACAACGAGATTTAGCTTCATGGGCCTTTATTTTTACTGCACACAACGAAGCCAACCAAGATCAGAAAACACTCACCCTCTTCCCAAACATGTTTGTTGATAGTCTTTGGCCAGACCATTTTTCGTTTTTCCTAGCATATTTAACAACGGCAGATCCAGGATTTTCACTAAGGAGTTTTGAAAAATAAAAACTAGTTGTTAGGAACTTGAACATGAAACCTCTTGGTGAATTTTGAACCATCTAAACCACTGAGCCAACATCTGGTGTTGTATTCAAGGATTCAAAATCTATAAATGTACATAAAAAATAAAAAAAAAATTATGTACCTTATATATACAGGATAATTGTTTGCCGAAGGGGTTCGGGTGAACACCCTCCCGTTCCCCAGGATCCGCCCCTGAAATTTGTTAAGGCTTGTGCTAGCTCGTGCTTTTTGGGAGTTGGCAAATGGCAAACAAGTGCATACCCAGTTTTTAAGATCGGTGTTTTCTCATGATGATGTTGTAAGTCTTCCCTGGTTGATATGTATTCAAAATGTGGATTGCTGGATAATGCAAAATCTGTTTTTGACTCGATTTTGGTTAAGAATTTGATTTGTTCGAGTGCAATGATATCGAGGTAGGGCCGTTGTGGGAGGAAAAATGAAGCTATTGAGCTTCCAGGGAAGTTGACAGAAAAGAATTTGCAATGTTGGACTGCTTTGATATCTAGTTTTGTGCAAAATGGGAACTTGATTTATGCCATTGATGTATTTCTTGAAGTAGAAGAGAAGGTGTTGATATGAAGGAACCTTTTATTCTTTCGAGCATTGTAGGAACTTGTGCTAACTTAGCAGCACTACTGCTTGGGAAACAGATCGCCTCGGTTATGTATCTAGTTTGTTTGTTAGCAATGCCCTTGTGGATATGTATGCGAAATGTAGCGATATTGTGGACGCGAAGAAAATAATTGATAGCATGTTAACAAGAGATGTTGCATCTTGGACCTCAATTATTTTCGGGATGGCACAGCACGGGCAAGCTATTGAGGCACTATCCTTATATGATGGTATGATCTTGACTGGCCTAAAGCCAGATGAAGCAACTTTTGTTGGATTAATCTATGCTTGTGACTATTGTACGTTGGATTAGTAAACAAAGGTAAGAGTCTTTTCAAATCCATGATTGAAGATTATAAGTTTATTCCTTCTCTGCAGCATTATACTTGCTTGTTAGATCTGTTTAGTCGATCAGATCACCTTGAGGATGCTGAGAACCTTCTTAACACGATGCCATTTCAGCCTGATGAAGCTGTTTGGGCTGCTTTATTAAGTGCTTGTAAGCAACATGGAAATACTGAAATGGGAGTCAGGGTCGCCAATCGCTTACTAATTCTCAGACCAAAAAATCCTTTAATTTGTATACAGTCAAATACATATGCTGTTGCAGCTTTGTGAATCATTTTATCTAAGTTGAGGAAGTTGCTGGAAAATTTGGAAGTTAGGAAAGAACCTGGTTACAGTTCTATGATTCGGGAAAAGAAACTACGACATTCTTTGCTTGCTATGAGGATGAGCTAAAGGAGTTTGATTCTGAGATGAGGAAGAGAGGTTATATTCCCGACACCACTTTCGTTTTGCATGATATGGGACAGCAAGAGAAGGAAAGGCAGCTTTTTTGGCACAGTGAGAGATTGGATGTGGCTTATGGAGTTCTGAGGACTGTTCCTGGACCAGCAATAAGGGTAAAGAAAAACCTTCGAATTTGTGGTGATTGCCACACCGTTATTAAATTTATATCAAGCATTACAAATCGAAATGTTGTCGTTAGAGATGCAAATAGATTCCATGACTTTCATGCAACGACTTTTGGTGATTGTATCTATCGCCCTCCAAAATTTTCCAAGTTGCAAAACTATTTGACTTCCATCCTTGGAGAGTCCTTGAGAGACGATTTAGCTGTCCTTTAAAGGTATCAAAAGCTGGTGCTGAATCTTATTTTATATGGGATCATAACCAAATACCTAGAGTTAATTCCTAAGGAAATTTGACATCTCCACCAATGTCTTAGAGGGCCTATTATTATGTTTCTAACAAACTTTACACTTACGGGCTACAGCCACTGTACAAACATATCCCTTTGAATTTGATGTCTTACAGTTCCCACATTTTTCCATTTTTGATGGATTTTGTGGCATTGTTAGTACAATAGTACTTGGTACCCAATTTTTAGAATTTAAGTCTAAAACAGGGGCATGCTTTGAAGGAAGTCTGGTGCCCACAAGGGTGGAACTCAATTTTTAGACGATTATTACATGATTAGGAGGCGCCAAGTATACCAGAGTTCTTTAAAACTTTGGATCAAAGCAAGGGCCTGCAAGAGGGTGCAGATACACTAAGATGGCAAAACCATTCAACTAGAGTTTATATAGTTAGTTCAACTTGGCTTCTTCACTACTGTATTTTCTTTCCATACTTGATTTTGTTATGCTTTACTTGAGCCGAGGATCTATCAAAAACAGTCCCTCTACCTTCACAAGGTAGGGGGTAAGACTGCATACACACCACTCTCGCAGACCCCACTTGTGGGATTACAAACGGCTATGTCGTTGTTGGTGTTGTTAGTTCAACTTATAAGGATGTGAATCAGGTAGGATCACTGGTTACATTTTGGCCATGGAAACAACTTTGGAAAGTTAAGGTGATCTGCTTCTCCTAGGTTGGCTGTTAGAGAAGTGTAAGAACTCATGATAATCTTAGAAAGAGGGAATACAACTGTATGCAAGATGTTACTTGTGTAGGCATGAGGCAGAGACAATAAGTCATCTGTTATTACATTGTAGAATTACAAGCCAGTTATGGATTTGTGCATCAATCTCAGAGGTTCTAGTTGGACAATGCCAGGAAGAACTCCTCAAGTTATAGCATGCTGGAACAAAGATGGAAACTGCAGCAGAAGCAAAGACAGATGAAATTGTCCCTGACATTTGAATCAAATTGTCAAAAAGGTATGATTAATAAATGGTAGCGGGAAAGGTTCATAAACAATAAGGATAGGTCCAACTTGAAATGAGCAACCTGAAGTCCTGCATTTTTAACAAAGATGCAAGAGGATAATTGGAAATAAAATATTGAATGTACACAAATAGGAATGCAATTGAACATCAGTATAAGTCTAACGGACTTAATCAGTAGCAGACCTATGATTTTTAAGTCTAATCTAATTCATTCTCCAATTGAAGTTAAAATGATGTAGTCAACTCAATATACAATAGAAGACACTATCTTCCTAATTGCCATCATATCATTGGGATCCCATCTCAACTTCTTTTTGCAAAAAATTGCTTGGAACACATTTAGTTTGGAACCCAGTCCGATGGTGCAGTTATTGTTATGTTATGTACGGTATAAAACTTAGAGGTATTATAGAAATTCATAAATTTCAAATCTTGAATCTGCATATAAAGACTCTAATTATAAAAAAAAGATTTGTTCGCATGCTTTAATTCAAGCAAATCCGGCTATATAAATCTTCATTGTCTATGTCGCTTTATTTAAACCCGTCCAATCCAATATTATAAAAATTAGTTTCTCTAGTTTTAGAAGTTCTCTACGTACATTTTCTACTGCATATAAATCTCAACAAGACTAAAATTGGACCTAAAAAAAATATACTAACATGACAAAAAGCTAATCCTAATTAATAGGATTAATTAGATCTAGTCGAGTACTAGTCATAAGAAGCAGCAGATTTTGGTGTTTGTACATTATTCAGTTGCTAGTTTCCATAGCATCTAATTTGGGACTTTTTTTTGTGGTAATGGTAGTGCTCGATCTAACTTACGCATGCCTCGACGGTTCTAACTGCTATCTCCCGCTAGTATAGGCGCCATGTAACTTTATTCTTCAAGCTTAGACAAGTGAAAAGAAATCACCAGATATTTTTGTCGTTGAATTATGATCTCCTGTAATTTTCATCTCATTTCATTGAACACTAGAACATATTCTGAGATGCACTCTAAAATTAAATTATTTTTAAATATGTAAAATATTTCTTTTAACCAAAAGAGCCGTGTAAAATGGAGTATAAAATATCTTTAATTATTTATGAAAAAAGAATAGATATAAATAGTATAAAACACATAAAACGTTAAAAAATTTACCACCAAATATTAGAAATTTAAAACCAAACCAAACCAAATGTCAGCTTTTTTATTCGGTTTGGTTAAAAGTTGTGTGAGGCTCTCCGCTATCTCCCGCTATATGCGCGCTATGTAACTTTATTCTTTTGACAAGTGGAATTTTTTGAATTATGATCTCCGTAATTTTCATCCTTTTAGAACATATCTAGATGCACTCTAAAATTAAATTATTTTTAAATATGTAAAATATTTCTTTTAACCAAAAGAGCCGTGTAAAATGGAGTAGAGGAAATAATATGAAAAAGAATAGAGAAAATAGTATAAAAACACACAACTTAGCACAAATTTTAGTTTTATAATTTTCTCTTCTATTATTTTGCCCACTATCCCCACAAATTAAGCCATAAAATTTCATAGTTCAACCAACAAATATTTAGTTTTCAATAGTAAATTAATTGTTATTTTGTCTTCCAGTTCTCACTCGCTCCTACAAAAAAAAAAAAAAGATTTTTTTTTTCAAAGTTTCTAAGAATATGCAAAACGTATACGTGTATGACATTAACTTAAATCGTATTCTAAAAATCAAATTTATTAATTGCATTTTTGAAATGCAATTTATAATCGTATATCTAAAAATCACTTTGTAAAGCACCAACAAAAATCAATAAAATACTAAAAGTGTTTATGTCAGAATATTCTCCACTTCGAACTAAGTGTCCACTTAGCCTTTTTATTTTGGTTCAAAATAAGTGTTTACTTACATAATCAAGAAAGAATTAACTTTATTTTTCAGTTTTGCCCCTATTTACTCAAGGCAATAAATAGGTAAGAGTCTTATTAATAGAGGGTAGTTTAGTCAAAATACTTATTTTAGGAATTAATATTTTTTTAAGGTGTGAAAAAGGCTAAGTGGACATTTATTTTGAATCGGAGTTATTACATTATTTTAATGCTAAGAATAAACCAACATAAATCGGCAAAATAAATGGATAAAGATAGAAATAGATCTTTTTGATTTCTCTTGATCTACTAAAATGTACGAAACTGACAATTGACCAATTATCAATACATAATTGTGTGAATTTTGTAAATGGCATACAACATATAATGAATAGTTAATGCATTTCTGAAATATTGATTGACCATTTATTACATTATTTTGGAATAATCACTTTGTTAACTACATAAATTATTCAATAATTGCTTTTAATAAATTATATTTTTCATATGGGAGCTTAGTGCTCTAGGCGCCTTTTTTATTTTAGAAATGTGATTTATAAATATATTTTATAAATCTAAGTGAAGCTAAATATCGTTTTTCAACGTTTTATTACCTCAATTAACTTAAACACATGTATAGTATATCGCATGCATTTTAATATACATTTTGCATATTCAGAATTCTGATAATAGTTGTGCATTATTGAAGTCAAAAGTTCCATACTTTGGTAAAAAAAAATAGAAACGAAATATTTTTACATTAACTAGTATTTTTTGAGAGAGAGAAAAAAAAGAAAAGCTTTACATTTTATGAGAAAGAGAGAGATGAGAGAGCAAAAAGATAATTGGAAAGAATAAAAGAGAGAGAGAGGTGTGGGTAAACAAAAGTACTGATGGGATTCAAAAATTCTACTTGTCAAGCAAAGGGTGGAGTCTCATATAATTTTTGTTGGTTGAGCCTCTGTCATGGTAAAATTTTTCGTGTAATACGAAGGGAAAAAGTGATACTCTGTTTACATATGTTTTGGACCATTAAATCAGAGCTGCAATGTGTTGAAGAAATAGTAATAAATTGTTGGGGACCTTCCAATGCAACGAGGAAGCATTTTGAGTTTTGACTGAGATTTCACAACGTCCACACAAAGTCTTTTCTGCTTCATGTTAACCCCCCACGCCAAAATCCCAAACCCCTACCCCCTCAATTCCCAACCCCCAAAAACTCCATCTTCTATCTTTTCCTCTCTTTAGAACTTTGTGTCCGTTCTTTTAACGTATTTCTTCTTTCTTCATTGATTGAACAGACATTAATGTAGCTAAGTATAATACCCAGATCTGACTTCTAAGGAATCCTATGCCTTACCCTCTACTCTTTCTTCTATCCCTCTTCCCTTTTTTTATGTATTCAATATATTTCCCATAATTCTCACAGATCTGAGTTTCCCATTTCCATTTTCTTTTCTTGCTAAAAATTCTTCCTTTTCTTTAACCCCTTTTTCATTCTCCAAGAAACTCATCATTATTCACTATAAACAAAGTCTCCAATTCTTGGATTCCCATTTCCATTCCATCCCAAACTTCTTCAATTATTTAATCCCATAGGAAATTGTCTTATTTTAGTTGCAACATTTGAATGGAAAGCGCCAATATTAGTCTAAGAACATTGATGTTCAATGATAAAATTGATACCCCAAACCTTGGAGATTTTCTTAGAGTCAAAGAAGACAACACCAACAACACCACCACCACCAACAACAATAATAATCTTGCAGGTCTTACGTTAGGTGCTGTATTGAGCAACAAACGAGAATGTTCTTCTTCTTCTTCTTCTTCTTTCCCTGTCAGCTCCAATAGAACTCTTCTTGACATCATTCGAGATGATCCCACCAACAGCAATAGCAGAAAAAACAAGAAATCTTGGAAACATTTCAGAAACAAACTACGTATCAAACCTGACAACATTTCCATTGATCAACAACATAATAACAACAATCCCATAGTGTCTCATAGGTTGTCCCCTACATATCCTGAAGAACTTCCTGTTGAAAACTTTGGTCAACCTGAGAATGCTGGAGAAGAAATTAATGAACCTGTGAGAATGTCATTAATCGCGTTGTTAACAGAGAATGATGGAGATGGTTCAGCTTATATGATTGGAGATGAAGACGAAGAAGAAGATGAAGATAATGACGATGATGATGGTGATGAAGTTGCTGGTGTTGATGTTGGTGTCGGTGTCGGTGTCGGTGCTGGAGGAGAATATAATAATTGTTGTGTGTGTATGGTGAGACATAAAGGTGCTGCATTTATACCATGTGGACATACATTTTGCAGGTTGTGTTCAAGGGAACTTTGGGTTCAAAGGGGTAATTGTCCACTCTGCAACAATTTCATACTAGAAGTTCTCGACATTTTCTGAATCAATTCATCAAAATTTCAACTTCCACAGTTTCAACATTAGCCTAAAAAGAGCAGTTCGGTGTACACAACATTCCGTGTTAGCAGGGTCAGGAAAGGACCGCATCTAGGGGTGTGACTTAGATAATCTAGTGGCTGATTCCACGGCTCGAACCATGACTCGAGACTCCCCTGCAATATTAGCCTTTTTTATTAATTTCATTTTATGGTATTTTCTCTTGCTCTTTGCTCCCTTCATCTTGTTGATTGTGGGAGAATGAAGTGCAGTTGGATTATTGTTACTGCTTCATTTCATCTGTCTCTTGTTTTATATCCCTTTGTGAGTTAAGCCATATTGACTAGGATTATGAGTTAGTTACTAATTTAGTGATGGCATAATAGGGTAATGGTCCTTGGTGTTACCCCCTATCCCTATGTGTATATTGTACCTCTGTCTTGTATGGACTATTCAACGTATGAATAGGAAAAAGAGAGAGAACAAACAAAGGCCTTATTATTTGAGGTCACATGGATTTTTTTTTTCTCTCGTATATGGTATTGTAGAATTGTCTTTCTCTTCCTTTCTGGAAGTAGGAAAAAGGTAAAAGGGGAAATAGCTGTAGAGCTTGTGTTGACAAGGACTTCGACAACGAGTCCAAGAACTGACTGGACCATAGGGGGACCATTAATAATGTCTTTCTCCTAATGTGGGAGAGAGTAGATACTAGATACTCCACTACGTGCAACCCAACATGTAATCATTTATGAGAAATCCCTCCACCACCACCTAATGGTATCTTAAAAATAATTGGTCCTTACATTCGCTTAAAAAACTTCATGCTAATATTTTGAAATTATTTTAAATAAATAGTCATTTATTAAATTAGTTTATTATAATTTCAATTTTCAAACTCTTTTTCAACTTAAATTAAAATACTACTCTCTCCGTATCAAAATAAATATCGTTTTAGCTCATTTCACGCCTGTTAAGAAAAATAATAAATACAATGTGTAGTTTACTAGATTATCCAAATTTATTAGATATTTCTTGAGAGCACTATTAAAAAGAAATAATTCTTTAATATAAGGATATAGGTGGAAACTACTATTATTTTTTTGCCTTAAATTCCTAAAGCGACACTTATTGTTGGAATTTTTTTTTTTTTTTTTTTTTTGCTATAGCAACACTTATTTTGAAACGGAGGGAGTAAATTTTTAAAATATCAATCAATCATGTTCAAATGCCTACAAAATTGGTGAGGGATGAAATTGTAATCGTCACTATATAAGTATATACTGTTAGCTTCAATCCCTCATCTAATTTGTTGCTTTACTCCTTAAAGGATAAAAGTACATATATGACAGCTAATGCAAGCACTCACGATCTTTAGTCGGTAAGATTCCTTTTCTAATTAGTAAGTAGTAATAAGTTGTTTTACTCCTAACAGGTTAGAACTTGGAAATACACAAGACAGCTAATGCGGGTCCAACACGGTCTTTGAATCAACTTAAGTAAATACAGCTAATCTTTTTTTAATACTATACACAAATATTGTCACTAATTTAAGATTCTAGTTGGACTTCTGCTTCGCTATCTCTATTTGTCTTTAGCCAGACTTTCATACCTGCTATTGCTTATTTTAATGCTTATGAAGATCAATAGGATGACCCAAATAGATAAAAAATAAAAAAAATAAAAAATGCCAAAGTATGATGACCCCTAAACTGTCACGATTTTTCATTTTTTAATCGAAACGTGATCATCCGAACTCCCTAAACATAAGATAAATCGCGTCATTTTAATCCTCGTTTCAATTTTAGCACATGCGTAAACTCACATCGCTTTAAACAGAGCGTGAGAGACCAAATTTTTTCTTTTTTAAAATTTTTAATCATTAAAAATTAATTTTAACAAAAACTCTATTTTAAAATCTATTTAAATAATTAAAAAAATTTGAAAAACTCAACCCATCCTCTCCGATAGCCCACTTCGCCGCCGCTGCTCCACTTCAAAATCTATTTAAATAAATCTCCGACGAAAACGACACCATTTTTTAAATTATTTAAATAGATTTTGAAGCGGCGGCGGAGGCAGCAGCGGCAGTGGCGGCGATGAAGTGGGCTATCGGAGAGGATGGGTTGGGTTTTTCAGATTTTTTTAAAATTATTTAAATAGATTTTAAAATTAATTTTTCTTAAAATTAATTTTTTTTGTTGACATGACTTATTTTTATTGGTCTATTTTTCCATGTCACAGCAAGTGAGCTGCACGCGTGTGCCCAGCTGGCACGAGGGGTTCAAATGACACAGTTTATCTTATGTTCGGGGGTTCAGATGATCAACGTTTCAGTTGGAGGGTCTAAATGAAAAATCAAGACAAGTTCAGGGATCCATCTATGACTTTGGTCATAAAAAAAAATGCAGATTAAGCAGTTATTACCATTAGTTAGCTGGTCTTCTTGCACACTTAATTTGGCAGTCATGAGTGGCCGGCCAATTATAGATTGTTAAATATCTAAAAGTAGGATTACTAGTTTTATCATCCAATGAACTACTGCCAAATAAATGATATGAAATGCTTTAAAATATGCACTAGCTAATTAGGTATAGAATGAGGAGTTGGTCAACCATAATAAATGCCACCCTCCTTTGGTTGGTTATGGCAATATTGAAGTCATACACTTACTGTGAATATAAGTTAACTCACTAATGCCGTGAGCTTCAAATTTGATCTCAAGAGTTACCTCAAAACTCCAAAATATACTGTACAGGATAGTTAGTGTAGTATTTACCATAATTTAATACTTTTAAATACTTCTGTTGACCCAGATTTACCCAAAACTCTGATTAGAGTAGGGGTATGCTACGCTTCAACAGTTCAATAGTCACTGACTCGGTGTTTATCTTGGCTTTCCAAGCACATCCACCAATCCAATCAACCAGCCGTGAGATTAAAGCTTTGCAAGATGGAACTACGAGATCTCAGTCGGAATGTATTATTCAGCATTTGCAAGAATTGATGTGCAATATTAGGACGGGTCTGAAATATTATATTAGGCAAAGTGTGCTGCAAGACACCGAGTGAACTCTGATAAATGCTGATGGAAAGGGGAACATTTAGTAGCTATTGTCTAATACCGAAAACTAAACATTCATAAGTCTCCCCATCTAAAAGCAGATGGAAGAGTTATAACCAAAACTCAAAAGCTCTCACCCTAACCAATCTATAATCAACATAACCAAGCTAAAAGTTAGAGACAAAAGTAGCAGCATCCAGCACCATTGCCTCCAGTTTGATGTAGCATTGCATCAATTTCGTCACCCTCCTCCATCTCCAGCTATTTCAACAATTGAAGAAAAGAATGTGAGATGAAGATAAATTGGTAAAAGCAATGCAGGTTGTGTGAAATGTTTCAATACCTCATCAGGAGTTTGCTCTGCCCTAAGCCTGCGGCCATCAAACAAAAAGGCAATAGAGTTCATGTCCACTGACTGACGGTCGCAATAAGCAGTCATGAGCTTGCGCATCTGTGTGCTACGCTTGATCCTGAAAAACACTTCATTCCCATCCTGCAATAAAATAATTGATGATGATTACAAATGAAAAAAGACACAGTACTATATGAAAATGGCCCCTCAATTCCATCTTCTCACACTATCTCTTCCTCCTTTTTTTTGGTCAAGGGAGGACAGGAACTAAAAAGGTGTCAAAATACACAATACAAAGAAGCGGATGTCAGAAAAGTGTGCATCGCAGCTACATAAAAATACCACTTAACAAATCACAACACGTGTATGTATCAAGGAGAAGAAAAAGAAAGGGAGAGATATGGGGCAAGTGCTATGTGCTTCTTCAGAGACTATTCAGTATTATACACACCTAGATAGTCTGAAAAGATCTAGCTCAGTAACTATAGAGCCATGAAGAAGCAAAGTTCTGTTAACTAAAAGTTTATTTTAGATGCATGCACCATAGAAGCAGAAACCGCTAGCTACAATGAACTGTATGTAATTAGACCATATCATCTGTCACATTTGAGAAAGGGAAGCTTCAAGCAATCACCGATCATCGCATAGATGCCAGGTTAATCTTACACAAGCAAAATAATGATGAAACTTGTTCCACCTCAAGAATTTTAAACCATGAACACAGTATCAGCAACCACAGAGTATGGTACAGAAAAACATTTAAGCTATTTATCCATCCCAAGAAGGGGCACAGCAAGAAGAGGCTACATCCGATTTAAATAATACTGACCATGGAATACTCCAAAAATGCTGCCTATACCAATGACACTAATCATGAGCTTTCCAGAAGACCACCAAGAAGTTTGCAACAACAATACTAATACATGGAGGGTTTCTTATTTCTTCTTTTCCCCTTTTCACAAGTAAAGGTATTAACTAATGGATGGAGTTGTATTATTTATGGAATTACTGTTAGAGCCGGGACACATGTTTTCATCTATAGAACCATAGAGGGACAGTACCCTTCACTGAGGTTTCCTGAACAACTTTACCACGAAAAGGCCAACAACTAACTAACCAATTACCATTCATGTTATCACAGAACAAACAGAGTTTAAAATATGTCTGCTTCCATACTGAAGGCCCTCTTCTTGTCCTATCTCTACAGCAAAAAAAAATCACTTTTCTTCCTCGTGGCCTCACTCAAGCTACCAGAAACCAAGTCAATAACACATGTATATTACTTAATTATGCAGCTTACAATGTATAGTGAACAGAGATGAAGATAAATAGAGCAGATAAAATAATATTTGAGAATTTTCCAGCACCTGAAATTCATGAGCATGAGATGGAACATAATAAGAAACCAACATGGAAGAAGAGAAAAGGTGAGCGCACGAAACTTATTATCAAGAATAAAGTAGAATAGCCCAAAATACGTCAAACAACTAAACTACCCAAAAAACATGCTTCTATTATAAGTTAAAAGTTTTCAACTTTTATAAACCAATATAATGCGAATGTTAACTTTACAGACACACTACACCACAGTAAAAAGAAAGTTAGTGAATCACAGACTTGATGGCCACTCTAAAACAAGTAATCCAGTTATGTTCAGGTTAGGAAACTTCCAACCAGCTTATTATTCATTCCATGTCATGCTTATATATACATGAGAATTGACAAACATTATCAAAGTGGGACAAAATGGTATACAGGGCAAGCCAGTTTATTGGTTTGTGATAAAAAATCTAAGCTTATGTCATTTCTACCAAACCAGTTTTACATGGCAAATGAGTAGTTTTGGTTTTAAAAAAAAAAAAAAAAAGGAGAGAAATAGCAGAGCTATGTATGGCTTGATTTTGGTGTCTATAAAAACGATTCCGCCCAAATCAGCCTACATAAACTCATAGCATAAATCACTGTTTACAGTGCACTCACGAATGCATGCAGAAACATGAAAAATCAAACAGTTCGATTAATTTCATGATTTTGTATCATCCAAACAACATGGAAATTCAAAGAAATTATGTATTGTATAACTTCACCATCTATAAGTACCTACTATTGCTGGACAGTGGACTATTACGAGTTATTACGAAATCTAAAGTATGAAATCACAGTTTTCTCATCATTGCCGAGACAAACAAAAGTTTATACACAACTTTCCTTTCCATTATTTTTTAAATTAACCTAATCGCAAAAACTATACTGAGCACGAAAATCTTAGTCCACATGAGAGCAAACACATGTACCCGTATGCATGCAGAAACATGAAAAATCTAACAATCCGATTAACTTCATGATTATGTATCATCGAACCACATGGAAATTCAAAGAAATTATGCACTAGTAGAACTTCATCATCTATAAATACTCCGATCACTTGACGTATTACGAATTATTTACGAAATGCAAACCGCAAACATTTAGACTGTATTTACAAAACATAGCTATAGTTTCAAAAAAATAACAAAACGTAGCTACATTTTTGGTTTTGTAGCAAATACATGCTACAACTCTTTCGCGTGATTTCAGCTGATACAGTTGATATACCCGCCTGATACAACAACTATAGTTACGATTCGTAAATACGCAAACTGTACCTACGTTTTCGTAATACGCTCTAAACTATATCTATCGACGAATTTTTTTCAATATTAACCTAATCACAAAAACTATCATGAGCACGAAAAATCGTAGTCGATATGATAACAAATACACGTACATCAACACATAGTAAAGAGATTATAATACGATAACAAAAATTAAAACAACGATAATATGTATACCTGACCCTTAACCTTCAGATTAATATGAACCATCTGATCATTAGGTTTCTTCTCTTCCTCACCAGCCCCTCCAGTAGCAGACATTATGATCAAAACTAACAATTACTCTTTAGGGTTTTTCCAGTGATAAAATTAACTCTTGCGAGATGAAAAACACCTAAAGGGCTCATTTTATATGCTAAGCGCTTTGTGTTTCTCAGTTATGCATACCACGCGCTTGGAACAAACGCGAAGGGTATAAAAGGGATACTGATGTACAAAACCATGTCGTTAAATGTTTACTGATGACGTGGCTGTGGGATATGGCGAGTGTTGGGTCTTGTTATGAAGCTGAGAGTGGGAAAGTAGAATAAATTGAATTGAAATATAAATTTGAATTCCGGGGTGAAATGGAAAAACGAGGGAATTGAATGAACTTGACCAGGAAAAGAGGAGGGCGTTGAATGACGGTCAAGATACCTCCAGAAAGAATCGACGGCTCTGAATGAAAATACGTTTTGGGCTTTTGTTCTCCACTACAGTAGCTAGTTACAAAAAGGTTTGGAACATTTTTTTTTGAGCGGAGCCCTTCAAAAGCACTGGTTTTTAATTTTTGGCCCTCAAATTTGAAATCTTTAATTTAAGTCCTTTGCCTAAAAATTTATGGGTTTTGAGTTCGAACGCCCGCTCAAACCAAAAAAAGAAATTCAGAAGGCAGAACTGCCCCAACCTTATGCCTTAAGGTAGAGTATGCACGAAAACTATGCCTGATGACTTGCAAAACTATACCTGAGGCCTAACTTTAGCTTGCAAAACTATGTCTGAGGCCTAACTTTAGATTGCAAAACTCTGCCTGCAGGAGAGTTTTGCATTCAAAACTCTACCTGCCGGGAGAGTTTGTGTTACACCTTCCGTTTGTTGCAAGGAGATTTTGGCTTATTGGCGGTGTGTACCTTCGATTCAGTAATCCGCACCAGAGTTTTAGACATGAGATATTTTACCTTGTATGTGTACAGGAGTATAAACATGCATTCTTGATATTACGAGGGAATTAGAAGTGAAACGAATCAAATCGGAGTAGTTCAGAATAACTACTGAAACCAGTCAGCATCGACGGCCCAAAGGACGACCGTCGACACGTCGACGAGCCGTCGTCTGGCACCGTCGACAGGGTTCTACAATTAGGCATCTCAAAGCGGATGCGACGGACGGCATCACGACACGTCGACTTCACCGACCGTCGACACCCGTCGACCCTACTCGTCGACCGCTGCGGATGCGGAACTTTCCTTCGTTTATAAATATAAGATCCTACATTTTTATTCCATTATTCTCCAAAAAACAGACCCTACATCTCTCTAGAACTCTCTAAAACACTCCCTCTATTTCTACAACAAATCTATACCAAGAAACCAAGATCAAAAGCAAAGATTAAAAGATTCATGTACTGGGAAGCCTATTAGGGTTTGTGAAGAGTAAGAATTTCTTTGGTATTCAAGTGGGGGATGTCACACCCCAATTTCCGATGGGGATGACGGGCACCCGACCCTTACTATGTTAGCGTTTTATGCCGACTCTCGTGTTACTCATAATCATATTGGGGTTAAACCATGAAATGAGTGCGACAATGTAAACTTTTCAAAAAACATGCTTTTCGTCTTTCTCAAATCGAGGAAAATCAGCAAACACATGAAATCGTAATATAATGCGTAATAATACATCGGCGTTGAGGAAATGTTATGTAGCCGCTTACAATATGATTTGTTACATACGTGACTATTCTTGAAAGTCTCTAACATAACTCAAGATATCAAAGCATAGATATGTCACGACTCATAGCATGACTTGGGAGGAAACGGAGCTCGCCAATCCAACCGGAACATCCGCTACTAATGTCCTCTACTCATCTTTATACACACATATACATATAAATGCGACCCCCGAAGAGCGGGTCAAGACGAATATGTCCGAGCATGTAAAACATGGAATACAAGAAAGTAATCATACTGAAATCAGGAGTATAGAAAATCATAAAGCTTGCCTTTGAAACATAAATCATGCATGTCAATATCATGTAGTACATATGCATATACATAACGTGTCCCGGCCCTCTAGTGAGGGACTCGGTAAGTAAAATCATCATATCGTCATGCCATCATATCATCATGCCATCATACATATATATATATACCGTACTCGGTCCTCTAGTGAGGGACTCGGTGAATAACGTGTCCGCCCTCTAGTGAGGGACTCGGTAAAGGAGATCCCGTCTCCATCATGTATATCATACTTGGCCCATCCCTATGCCGGCGCCATCATCACATCATCATATATATACCATACCTGGCCCCATGAGGGACTCGTGAACAACGCAGTGGAGCCGCACGAATACGTGTCCCGGCCCGGACTCGGTGAAGGACATATTGAGGCCGGCACTAGCAAAAGCGAGAAACCATATGCACATAAAATCACCTTTTAAGACTCGATAGATAAGTAAGAAATCAACGCTCGAGTATCAAACGATAGTCATACAAAATCCGTTCTAATGCCATTAGACTACATCAAAGAGAATCTTAGAGATCGTATATCACGTAAAACATAATCCGAGCCCGCCCGGAAAGTTACGGACATTATTCACTTTAGGACTTTCTACGAACATATCGAAGCGATCCGAGCCCTTCTATGAAAGTTAGGGACCTTATTCGACATAGAATCCTTTAGAACAAAACTTTTTATGCAACATTTGAAATCCAATCATACCAAAGACATAAGGACCATAATTCTACGCATTAAGAATGCCAACATTAAGAGGTAAGAATCGTAGACATGCTCGGATCGTAAGAATAGAGATACCCGAGGCTCGTATCATAGCCTACTTACAACTAAAACATGCCAAAAGGAAGAAAGGTTAAGCTTTACATACCTCGTCCGCTTCCTAAGCTAATCCAAACTTAAGTCTCTAAGCTTCCCAAGATCTACAACAACGTCATTAGACACCAAACATTAGCCATAGGTACTTAGGAATCCATTAATCAAGCTAGCACTTTATTTACGAAGAGATTTGGGCAGCATTTCCTATAAATTCAACAACCCCGAGAATTCAAACCAAATCATCAACAACAATACCAACAATCTTATTAGCAACATCAACAATCAATTCAAAATGCATTCTAACGTTAGTAACTCTTTTCTACATAATTCGACAACATTTCACTTATATTCAAATCAACCTCATACGATCAAGCCAACATCAACGCTCACATGTTCGAGTACTAATCCGAGATCAGTCAAACAAGATTCAAGAACATTTCAAACAATCCGCACAACATTCAAAACAACCTAACCATAAAGCTACTCCACCCGAAACCTCCCAACTTCAAGAGAAACAACAACAACACATTTCTTTCTTCCAAATTCATGAACTACACCAACAATCCACACGTTAACCACATCATTCTCATAAAAACAAGAAATCATATCAAAATCACGTTAGCTTCTAAAACAGCTCACAACGATTACAACTTCAATTTGAACCATCAAACCTTCATTTTCATCATAGAATCTACAACAACAACAACCAAAAATACTAAATAAATTTGATTCATTCTTCCTACACAAACAGCCCATACACACACGGCTCAACATCAACATACATAGTTTCATAGAACTATCCTTTTCCACACACTATAATACTTCCAAACCATCCATAAAACATGTAAAAGAAGATTGAACATTTACCTTTTCCACTTAACTCCTCCCAACAGAGTTACACACATATGAGAACGAATGGTTTACTTGCTCCAACAACTACTCCACGTTGTACAGGACCTTCCAATTGGTTGAAAAGCTAGAAGAAAATTATTTTTCTTGATCAACTCTCATGGACCAATTAAGGTCACATTCCCCATGGCCGATGGTTTTTCTCCTTCTTTCTCCAAGTCTCTAAAATTTGCAAAATGATGAATCATGCCTTGTTTGGTCATCCCTTATATATATATATGATCCATACAAGATGAACACATGGACCACTTTTGGCTTAGGCTAATCAAATTTGGCCAAGCCTTGCTGGGAGGGGCCCACACCACACGGCCATTACCTGGGCTTATCCAATCCAAGTCATCAACTTTTAATTTTTAACCCTCCTTAATATTTTCATCCAATAAAACATGAGCAACTTCAGGCCTTAAAACAAAAATGAGGTTAAAAGTCTCTACTTATTCCATAATAGTCTTGTCCTTAACTTTCACTTTAGCTCCTGAATGTCTCAATGTACAAAATGCTAGGATAAATTGGATTTCATTCTAATGGAGAGATCGACTCAAGGCTTGTTCCTAAGTGATTAAGGTGAGTTTTATGTTTATTTCATGTTATTATGAATGGTTAAAAGACTTGGATTATATAAGAAAGTGAATATGACGAGCTAATTTTTCACGGAAATAATGGTATGTTTTGGTTAATGTGAATCATGATTCTTAGTATGAGATAATATAACCTCGTTATAGATGATGCTAATGACGTTGAGGAAATGTTATGTGAGGAATAAATATGATGTTGTATTATAATTATGGTTATGAATATCCTTGAGAGGGAATCTTGAGAATTGAATAATGATTAACTTTAACGAAGCTTATTGATTATGATATTGTAGATGTGTTGTTAATGTTTGGGAATTGTTATATCATATGGAGGAAGTTACAGAAACAAAGGAAATGCTACCTAATTTTCGTTAACTTTAGCCTAAGCTTAAGTATATTTCCAAGTATCTAATCTTAGTACGAATTCCCTTAAAGGTAGAATCGCAAGCTTGAGAGGCACGCAATTAGACGATAGAGTTGAAGAGATACAAAGGTATGTGAGGCTAGTCCCTCTCTTCCAAAGGCATGATTCTTATATATATGGTGATATCTTTCCGGTAATTTTCGTGATCTTCTTACATTCCAAAAGATGAAAGCTAAAGAGTATTAACAGTTTCCCACAAGGTAGAGATGACATATGTCCCATGATAAGGATATGATGCTAACGATCTTGACATGATTCCTTGATGCTATTCATTGTTGATACCCTCACCTTATAATGCTAGTTCCTTCAAGGTGAGACGTGATGATCATGACTACTCCATAATGGAATCGGGGGTTCTCGACCTTACGTCACCCCGATAGAGTTATAGTTTGTGCTTGAGTTCTAATGCATGCTTTATGATAAGTATATTAGGATGAGATTACACCGTGCCTAGATGGCCGGGCATGACACCGCGAAGGCGGGCGACTTATGATTACACCGTGCTTAGATGGCCGGGCATGACACCGCGAAGGCAGACGACTTATGATTACACCATGCCTAAATGGCGGGGATACGACTTTATGATTACACCGTGCTAAACGACGTGGCCGGCACCCTTCTTGCTATGATTACACCGTGCCTAAATGGCCGGACATGACACCGCTAAAGCGGGCTGCTTTGATTACACCGTGCCTAGAGGGCCGGACATAACACCACTAGTGGGCGGCATGGCGATGGTTACCCGGACGCCGGTTAACGATGATGATATATTTGATATGTATAACATGTGTTTTCCATTAAAAGTTAAACAGGTTATATCTTCACCTCATGTCTCATTATTTATTTGTTATGTTAGTATCATTCATGCCTTACATACTCAGTACATTTTTCGTACTGACGTCCTATTCTTTTTGACACCGTGTTCATGTCTGCATGGGTAGATAGGAGACGGCATGACCGCAGGAGCTTGTCGGCGGATTCACAGGAGTACTCAACTACTCCGGAGGTGCTACTTATGGTCATATTCTTTTGTGTATTTATTTGGGCACGACGGGGTCCTGTCCCGTCCTTATATCTTAGTACTCTAGTAGAGGCTCGTAGATGCGTATGTGTGGGTAGTAGATGTCCCATGATGACTACATTGTACATTTGTATATCATTTTTGTAGCCGTGAGGGCTTATGTATATATGCATGTGTTGCCTTCGAGATTATATGTGTCCAGGATGAGTATGATGACTAGCATAATGAGTGGTGCTCGGTAGTCAGCTCGGGTACCCGTCATGGCTCTCTAGTCAGGTCGTGACAGTTTGCAGGCAAACTATGCTTGATGGCTTGCAAAACTATGCCTAAGGCCTAACTTTGGTAGCAAAACTCTGTCTACAGGTAGGGGTGGGCATGGTACGATATTGGAAAGTTTAGTAATTTTGGTTTTTGATTTTTAAAAATACTATACCATTACCATACCAAATTAGTTGGGTATGGTTCGGTATTTTTAAGTTCGATTTCGGTATTTTTCGATACGGTAAATCGGTAACCATAGTTTGTTCGACTTCGACCTACATATACTTATATAATAGATAATTACGACTTCGGCTATTCAAGAAACGTCTCAATTATATTGTACCAACACCTTACACATGTAAATATATTCAAAAGAAGCACAATTAATCCCCTTCGTAAATCAATTACACAAAAGGACATTTCAATTAACATAGATTAATCAAATTTCCAACGTTTAAATAATTAATTTTGTACTAATACTTGTTTATATATTTGTTAGAATTAAAATACTAATATATATGACTTCTATATGTAACTATATACTTCGGTATGGTATTCAGTATTTCGGTATATTATTTATAAATACCGCATACCATACCGAATGCCGAACTTTTAAAAAATGTATATCAAATACCGTACCAAATACCATAATATCAAAATCACGGTAAAAAAAAATTTGGTTTCGGTATGATAATTGGTATATACTATACCATGCCCACCCCTACCTGCAGGCAGAGTTTTGCATTCAAAATTCTGCCTGAGGCCTAACTTTTGCCCCAGTAGGCCTAACTTTGCTACAAAACTCTGCCTTGCGATTTTATTTTTTATCTTTTTAATTAAGCCGGGGTTCGAACCCCAAACCTCATGGTATTAGGCTAAAGGCAAAAATTAAAGACCGCCAATATGCTGGGCAAAAATTAAAGACCACCCTAAAATAAGGGCATTCCTGCGAATTGCCCGTTTAAGAATGGATTCTTCCCATTTTTTTGCTCGGATTGGCCTTCTTTTTGGTGGTCTTTAATTTTTGTCCTTCGCTTAAAAAGGTGACCGAAAATACCCCGAGGTTAAGGGTTTGAATTTTCGCTCAGTCAAAAAAAAAAAAATGCAAGGCAAAGCTTTGCAAAAAGTCTTCCTTATGCGACAGACTTTGGTTAAAGCATAACTAAAAGTCCGCCGGAAACGGCAACCTTTGCCTTTTATAAGGCAAAACTAAAAGTTTACCTTGTAAGGCAAAGCTTGCCGGATGCCTTAACCCAAGTCTGCCGCATAAGGCAGACTTTTCCTAGGCATAACTAAAAGTTTGCCTTATAAGGCAAAGTCTGCCGTATCCGGCAGACTTTTAGTCATGCCTTAAGGCAAAGTCTGCCGCATAAGACAAACTTTTTGCGAAGCCTTGTCTTTCAATTTATTTTTATTTTTATGACTAAGACAAGATTCAAACCCAGAACCGCGGGGTATTTTAGGCGAAGGGCAAAAATTAAAAACCAGCAATTTGAGGGGCAAAAATTAAAGACCACCCCCAGCGAAGGACGATCGTGCAAATTGCCCTATTCTTCTTTGTCCAATGGTAGATGGACCATCGCCAATTTTTATTAAGAAAAGGGAAAAGGTCCATAACTATGACCATCGCCAATTTTTATTAAGAAAAGGGAAAACGTCCATAACTATTCTTGAATTATCAAAACATTTTTTTGCACGGACTGTTCTTCAAAGGCTCTGGTCTTTAATTTTTGTCCTTCGCTTTAAAAAGTGACCGAAAATATCCTGAGATTTTGGGTTCAAACTTTTGCTCGCCTTTAAAAAAAAAAAAAAAAAAATTGCAAGGCGGAGAGTTTCGCACGAAGTAGACCAATTCTTGACAAAAGATTTGCCTTAATGCGAGAATTTGCCTTAAGGAAGAGGTTTGCCTTAATGCAGAATTTGCCTTAAGGCCGTTTTATTTTTTTTATTTTTTTTTTAACTTGGCTTAACTTTTGCCCGAATAGGCCTACTTTGCTACGAAACTCTGCCTAAGACTGGGTTCGAACCCAGAACTTCGGGTATTTTAGGCTAAGGAAAAAATTAAAGACCAAGATTTGAGGGACAAAAATTAAAGACCACCCCCGAACAAGGGCAATCGTGCAAAATGCCCTATTCAAAATAAGTCAAATTTATTGGGGCAATTTGCATGATTGCCCTTATTCGGGGGTGATCTTTAATTTTTGCCCCACAAATTGCCGTCTTTAATTTTGCCTTTCGCCTAAAATACCCCGATGTTCTGTGTTCGAAACCCGGCACAGTCAAAAACTAAAATCGCAAGGCAGAGTTTTGTTGCAAAATTAGGCCTGTTCGAAAGGCCTAACTTTTATAGAATTCCAACATAATAAAAAAAAAAAAATGCCTCAAGGCAAAAGAACTTTTTTTTTTTTTTTGCCTTAAGGCAAACTTTTTGCAAAGCCTTGCCTTGCATTTTTTTTTTTTTACTGAGCGCGTGTTCGAACTCAGAACCTCGGGATATTTTTGGACACTTTTTTAAGTGAAGGGCAAAAACTAAAGACCATCGCCTTTGAAGGGAATCCATGCAAAAAAAATGAATTTATTGTTCGTTACATTTTTCGTCCGAAAATGCGTTCATCATTAGTCAACTAGGTAAAAAATGTTTTCGAAATAGCTCAAAAATACCCTTCCAAATGGTGCTCCAAAATAAGAGAAAAACGAACCAATTTACCCTGATAAGGAAATGTTGACAAATTGACGACGAGTATATTATGACATTTGAGAACGAAGGTAAATGGAAAAGTAATAAGCACAATAGCTAACATGTCTCAGAGTAAACATTCTTGAGTATCAGAGAAGAATAGAAGGCAACAGATGAGCACAAACTATGTGCATTGAAGCAGATTATGTGTGAAGCATACATATGGAGGATCTCGGATGCTTTCGAAGTGACGACAGTAATGCGAGGGGAATCGATATCCAATTGCGCGTGAAAAGGCATGTGAAAATAATATACGTGGACCCAAATGAGCAAGTGAACAATGTACTAGGTAGGGGTGGGCATGGTATGGTATTTGAAACTTCGGTACGGTAATTTCGATTTTCGGTTTCTAAAAATACTATACCAGTACCGTACCAAATTAATTCGGTATAGTTCGGCATTTTAAAGTTCGATTTTGGCATTTTACAGTACGATAAATCGGTACCATAGTTTGTCCTACTTCCACTTAAATATACTCATATCGTGAAGAATTATGACTTTCGCTACTTGAGAAACGTCTCAATTATTATGTACTAAATACCTTAAACAACAACAACAACAACATACCCAGTAAAATCCCACAATGTAGAGTCTGGGGAGGGTAAAGTATACGCAGACCTTACCCTTATCTCGAAAGATAGGGAGGATGTTTCTAAAAGACTCTCGGCTCAAAAAAAAAAAAACATGACGAGAAAAGGTCAGATAGGCACAAATAGCTCAAAGCAATATGAAAATGCAACTAACGAAAGCGGAAAAAGAAAACCTAATAAAGCAGTCTGAGAAAAAAGAAGCAGTGGCTACCACAGATAAATAAGATATTCAAGGTACAAGAAACAACATATAGTAGCAAGAATCAAAGGACAATAAATCGTAGATCAAAACTCGCGACTACTAGTACGAAGGTATACATGGGACAACCTACTAGCCTTTTACCATAATCTGAGTCCTCCATAGCCTACTATCTAAGGTCATGTCCTCAGTAAGCTAGAAATATGCCATGTCCTATCTATGCACCTCTCCCTAATACATCTTCGGCCTACCTCTACCTCTTCTGAAACCGTCCACAGCCAACCTCTCACACCTCCGCACTGAGGCATTTGTGTTTTTCCTCTTCACATGCCCAAACCATCTCAGCCGCGCTTCGCGCATCTTGTCCTCCACCGATGCCACTCCAACCTTATCCCGGATATCTTCATTCTTAATCATGTCTCTCCTTGTGAGCCACACATCCATTGCGGCATTCTCATTTTCACAACTTTCATCTTTTGGACATGCAAGTTCTTGACTGCCCAACACTTTGCCCCGTACAACAAAGTCGGTCTCACTACCACTTTGTAGAACTTTCCTTTAAGCTTTGGTGGTACCTTCTTATCACACAACACTCCTGAAGCGAGCCTTCATTTCATCCACCCTACACCAATACGGTGCGTGACATCATCGTCAACATCCCCATTTTCTTGTATAATAGACCTAAGATACTTGAATCTTTTTTTTGGATGGACTGGGTACCAAGCCTCACTTCCACGCCAGCCTTATATGCCACGTCACTGAACTTGCACTGCATGTACTCTGTCTTGGTCCTACTCAACTTAAACCCTTTAGACTCCGGAGTTTGCCTCCACACCTCTAGCTTAGCATTCACTCCGCTACGAGTCTTGTCAATCAAGACTATGTCATCCTCGAATAACATGCACCATGGCACCTCAGCTTGAATTTGCCGCGTCAAACCATCCATCACCAAGGCAAATAAAAATGGGTTAAGAGCTGATCCCTGGGGCAACCCCATCTCCACTGGAAGTGCTCCGAGTATCCTCCCACTGTCCTTACCCTAGTCTTGGCTCCCTCATTCATGTCCTTGATCGCCCTAATGTATGCCACAGGTACACCTCTAGCCTCCAAGCATCTCCATAAAACTTCTCTTGGCACTTTGTCATAAGCCTTTTCTAGGTCAATGAAAACCATGTGTACGTCTCTCTTCCTCTCCCTATGCTGTTCCACCAGTCTCCTCATAAGACGAATGGCTTTTGTAGTCGAGAGCTCCGACATGAATCCGAATTGGTTCTCTGAAATGGACACGCCTTTCCTCACCCTTATATCCACCACACTTTTATAGTGTGACTCAGCAACTTAATACCTTTATAGTTGTTGCAACTTTGAATGTCGCCCTTGTTCTTGTACAAAGGAACCATCGTACTCCACCTTCATTCCTCGGGAATCTTCGTCGTCTTAAAAATGACATTAAACAACCCAGTCAGTCACTCCAAACCTACCCTGCCTGCACTCTTCCAAAACTTCCCGGGGATCTCGTCAGGCCCGGTCGCTCTTCCCCTGCGCATCCTACGAACAACACCCTTAACCTCCTCTACCTTTATACTCTTACAATACCCAAAGTCACGACGCCTCTCAGAGTACTCCAAATCTCCCAACACAATATCTCTGTCACCTTCTTCGTTCAAGCGTTTATGAAAGTATGAATGCCATCTTCGTCTAATGAGAGCATCCTCCACCAATATTTTTTCATCTTCGTCCTTGACGCACTTTACTTGATCCAGGTCCCGTGCCTTTCTCTCTCCCGCCTTAGCTAGTCTGAACAACTTCTTATCCCCACATTTGTTTTCTAGTTCTGCATAAGCCGTTTTTGCCGCTGAAACTGCCAACTTCGCTTCCTTTCTCGCAATCTTATACCTTTCCTTATTCGTCCGCTTCTCCTCATCAACTTTGCTATCTACCAACTTCACATACGCCACCTTATTTGCTTCCACCTTTCCTTGGACTTCTCTATTCCACCACCAGTCCCTTCGGTGCCCACCACGGCGACCTCTCGAGACCCCCAGTACGTCTCTAACTGCTTCTATAATGTAGTTAGCTATCCTATCCCACATATTGTAAGCGTCCCCCCTACTCTTTAAGCCCCCATAGCCATTAGCTTCTCCCCTATCTCCTGGGCACTAGACGAAGTCAGACTCCCCCACCCGATCCTCGCCCAGTCATCCACAACCTTTTTTTTCTTCTTCCTCTTAATTTCCAAATCCATCACCAAAAGCTTATGTTGGGTCGTAAAGTTCTCACTCGGGATGACCTTGCAGTCTTTACAAAAGACCTTTATCATCTTTCCTAAGGAGCAAAAAGTCTATCTACATCGCAGCCGTCAAACTACGGAAGGTTACCAGGTGCTGCTCCCTCTTCGGGAATCTCGAGTTGGCTACCACCAATCCAAAAGCTTTTACGAAATCCAAAAGTGAGACCCTTCCTTCGTTCCTATCCCCAAAGCCAAAACCTCTATGTTCATCAATATAAACCCCCGAGGTTGACCCAATGTGACCATTGAAATCTCCTCTTACGAATAACTTCTTGGTGGGCGGTATACCTCCCACCACTTCATCCAAATCCTCCCAAACGCGTCTCTTCTCCTCCTTATCTAAGCCTGTTTGTGGCGCGTAAGCACTAATAATGTTCAAAGTATACCCTCTCACGACCAACTTAATCGCCATCATCCGGTCATTGACCTTCCTAACCTCCACCACCTGGTCCCTTAGCTTACTATCTACTAAAATGCCTACCCCCATTCCTATACATCGACTTACCCGAGAACCATAACTTATACCCGTTCACATCCTTGACTTTAGATCCTACCCATTTGGTCTCTTGGACGCAAGCTATATTAATCCTCCTTTTCTTAAGAATCTTAACTAGCTCTATGGACTTCCCCGTCAAAGTCTCAATGTTCCAGGAACCTACTCTCAACCTAGACGCTCCCTGAACCTACTTACCCCCTTAACCCTAGCCCCCATCCCCGACCGAGAACATGACCCTATTCTACCATCGCTCACTAAAGCCACAAAGGCAAATATAAACTACTCAAAGATTTATCTAAAACAAACAGGAAAAAAATACTAAAGCACAAGTTAGCAAGACACAATAGGCAAGTCGGGCACGACAAGAATGATAGCACTATGAGGAATAAAGGTAAGAATGTAACGTCAAGAACGCGAAGCAGGTAAAATTTAACAAGGCTAAAGGACAAAGAATTGATATGAGCCACCGGAGGTACCAACTCCAGCTGAAAGAACCCGTTTGTCGCCAAAAATTGCTGTTCGCCGTCGAAACATCGTTCACGTGAATTATCGTTCATCGCCGTGAACTCGCGGGAAAAATTGGGCACCGTACCGACTCGACCGAAAACCATCGAGAGGGGTTTCCGATTGCAGAAACGAGAAAACAAGAAGCAAAAAGCAAAGAGAAGAGAAAAGAGGAGGAGAGAGATTTAGCCGGAAAATGATCTACCGCCGGTGTTCGTCGGCACAAGAGGAGAGAGAGAGAGGTAGCTGGTCGGACTGGCTCACTGCCGTGAGAGGAGGGAGGGGTAGGGGTGGGGTGGAGTTATGTACTTACCGTTAGGGGAGAGAGGGGAAGAGAGTTTATTGGAACATTATGTAGTGAAACAAAATTGTTGTTCAAGTATTATTAAATTTGAAGTGTTCAAACAAATTAAAAATTCTTTACTACCGATAATATTCTCTCATTAATGTTGCATAATATTCTACTGATCGATGCAAATAAATTTGGAAAATGGGACTTTAATAGCTGAAGGAATGATGGACTAAACAACTTACACATGTAAAAATATTCAAAAGAAAGTACAAGCAATTCCCTTCGTAAATCAATTGCACAAAAAAATATTTAAATCAAGATAGAGTAGTCAAAGTTCCAACGTTTAAACAATTTAGTTTTTTAATAATACTAGTTTATATATTTGTTAGTATTATAATACTAAGATATATGAATTGTATATGTAATTATATACTTTGGTATGGTATTCGAAATTTCGGTAGTTTCTTTATGAATACCGAATACCAAGCTTTTTAAAAATGCATACCAAATACCGTACCAAATACCATAATACCGAAACCGCGGTATAAAAAATTTCGCTTTCAGTATGATAATCGGTATCTACCATACCGTGCCCACCCCTAGTACTAGGACATGGAGTTTAAGAAAAAGGTAATGTTGTGGGGTTATAAAGGGAATATGAATTTTCACAAAATACAGATCATCTAGAAATGACAATGTATAATTATTTGTTTAAAATTTTATTTTAATAGTATTGATATTAATATAAAGGCATAATACATAAATAGACCCTTAAACTTGGCTTCAGCTAGCATGTGTGCCCTTCAACTTTGGGTGTGCACAAGTAGGCACCTCAACTTGTATAAAGTTGAACAAGTAAACACAAATGCTGATGTGGCATTGATGTGGCACTGACGTGGCCCTCCAATATTTATGTGCCATGTCAGTGCCATGTCATCATTTGTGTTTACTTGTTCAACTTTATACAAGTTGAGGTGCCTACTTGTGCACACCCAAAGTTGGAGGGCATACTTGTCAGTTGAGGCCAAATTTAAGGGCCTATTTATGTATTATGCCTAATATAAAACATCGTATAATACCTGACACACACATGTAATGCGCATGGGATAAACTAGTAGTTTAAAATAGAAAAAGGATCAAATTTATCCATATACCATATGAAAAAAGATCAGATTTACCCTTTGATATATTCTTAGTTCAAACTAATACCCTCGAGGTTACACAAGTGAAATATACCCCTCGTCTGTTAGGATTATCGAGCCAAGGTGGACACAAAATCCCACGTGGCACTGATCTTTTAATGAGATGAATACGCGTGGTATGCCAACTCATCGCTCCAACCTATATTCCCTCCTCTCCTCTGCTTTTTTTCCACCAGCAGCTCCACCGCTATTGTCACCATTAACACCATCTACACTTAATTTATTACACCCACCGGCCAAAACTGTAAAAATCTCTTCACAAATAATGAAGCTCTCCACAATAGCTGTGGATTCGGAGGAAGGAGAATAGGTTGGGGTGGTGATGAGACATGCCATGTGATATTCAACTCATCATAATGTCAGTGTGACATGAAATTTGGTGTCTATCTTGGACAGCCCTAACGAATGAGGGGTACATTGGAGCTACTTGCGTAACAAAGATGATATTTTTGAATTGAAAATATACGTGTTAAATTATCATCATATATTTCACTTTTAATTCATTGAACCATACAAACCAATAGTTCCAAATTCAATGTTTGGTTCAATGAATTAAAAATGAAATTCATGATGATAATTAAAAATAAAAAATTCTTTCCAAATTTAATTTTAGACATTACAATGAAAAGTCATTAGAGAGGTAATATTGTCATTTCAATAACTTTATCCAAAGATAGTTAATTCTAAAATTACTTATTTCATATTAGACGTGAGAAAAGTAAATTAAAATTTTAATATATGGAGTAATTTATATCTATATTAATTATTATCAATAATTAGATGATAAATAAATATAATTTTAGATTTTATATAGGAATTCAATCTAACCAAGCGCCTCCTAAATGTTTTATGAGAAAAGGACAAAAATAGTCCCTCATGTTTGAGGGTAGGTTCAATATAGTTTCCTAAGTATACATTGAATTATTTTGATCCTTTATGCTTGTCAAAACCGTCGAATATTTAATGAAGTCTCTCTATTAGATTTGACGGGAACTATGAAAAAAAAAAAGAGGTGTAATATCTATCTTTTTAGACTATTTTTTTAGTGTCTAGTGCAGTTTTTTGTATTGCATATTTTAGGATTTGATAATACCTTGTGCATTTTTATGATCAATTTTTTCCCCACTATTTCTATCAAATCTAACGAACATAATTTGTTATCAAATCTAAAATGTTAACTTTTGATAACTTTTGTTACACTTGACCGAAATCTAACTATTGAAAATGTTACCCCCTGGACATTTTGATAAACTTAAATAAAGCCAACCAACATTTAACATGTGTATTTTCCATTTAAATTTGTTTTTTTATCACTTTTTCCTTCCTTTTTCTTCTTTCCATCACCTTTCACCATTTTTCCACCATTAAACAATTTTAAAGCTCCAAATGGAAGAAAAAATAGAAATCTGTTGTTTAAAAGCTACAATATCAACATAAAGATACAAAATATTGTTTCATTTTAAATCAAAGATTAGTATGTAATTCTTACCAATCAGGTAAAAGTATTAAATTCTCACCCGAAAAGAAGAAAATTTTGCAATAGCCTAAATTCGATATTGCGATGTGGGTGTCAAGGATTAACAGTAAAAAAAGGGAGAGAAATCAAATTTTCAAGAAAAGACATAGGAAAAGGAACGTCGTAGTTGTTGTCTTATTATTGTCTTGCCGAAGTTGAAGAGGAAGATGGCAGAGGTCGCCATATTTTCAATGATATAAAAATTCTTATACATATATGTATGATATCTCTAACTGTAATTTGAAAAATATGCAATGGCCCTCCCCGACTTCACAATCACTGCCGCCAACTCTCTCGCCATCGGCTCCACCACCACTCACCACAGCCTCTCAAAATTCCACATAGCTCTTAAGAAATCCAAAATGTGAAATGTAGAGTTTGAAAAATGGGTTTGAAGGGTCGTGGTTCCAGCGGGCAGATCTGGAAAAAGATCGGTGGTGATGGTCATGGAGTAGGTATGGAGGACTGAGATGGTGTCACCGGTTATAATGGTGGCGGCGAGGTGATAGAGAGAGAGAGAGAGAGAGAGAGAGAGAGAGAGAAATGAACAAAAATATATTTGGTTAATAGAAAAATATTATAAAAATAATTTCTTAACATTTTTTTTTTTGGCTTCTCACTCTCTTTGGGAGAGTAGGATATACTCTCTCAGCCACATGAGCGCTCAGGGAGCAATATATTTCATTTTAAGGTATTTTGGGGGTAATAGGACCCCCCAAAGATAAGGTGTGTAGTTGGGATTTCACTGAGCTCAATTGGCCATTTTCTCCTTAAATAAAACTGTTCAGTGCATATTTTAGGGGTGCTTATCGATCGGTTCAGTTCGGTTTTATGTATTATTGGTTCGGTTTATTAAATTTCGGTTTTTAAATATGCTAAACCGATAACCAAATCAAATATTCATTATTGGTTTCGCTTTTTATAAGTTTTTGGTCCTTAACGGTTCGGTTTTCAGTTTAACCGATAAGAAAATGCTCCTCTAATTTTTTTTTTGCTTTCTCTTGTTTTCATTTGTTCATATATACACTACCGTCATACATAAAAGATTAAAAGTCTACACAAATTACAAGTAGAAGCAAATTCAAATATGTTATTTCTATTTGCTAAAACAAACTCATTTTTTTGTGCGGATTGCCCTTCAAAGGCACTGGTCTTTAATTTTTGCCCCTCAAATTGGTAATCTTTTAAGTTTTCCCTTCGCCTAATACCGCGAGGTTCTGAGTTCGAACCTCAGCTCAGTAAAAAAAAAAAAAAAAAAAGGAATTTCGCAAGGCAGAGGGTTGGATTCGCAAAGCAGACTTTTGCAGCCTGAAACAGACTTTTGCATGCAAAACTTTACCTTAAGGTAAAGATTTGAAACTCTGCAAACTCTACCTTGTGATTTTTTTTTTAATTTTTAACTGAGCGAGGTTCGAATCAGAAATCAAGAAATTTTTAGCGAAAGGTAAAAATTAAAGATCACTAATTTGAGGGGCAAAAATTAAAGACCAGTGCCTTGAAGGATAATCGTGCAAATGACCTAAACAAAATTCAAATTTACGATGTTGTATAAGCAAATTCAAATATGTTATTGCTGCTAAAACAAACTTCTTTTCTTTCACGTTAAGTAGCAAACTTGAATGTTGTAGGAGTAAATTCAAATACTTTGTTGCTATTTCTAAAACATACTTGATAAACCAATTAGCGAATTTTTATTGATATATAATTAGGGATTTTTTTTAATTTTTTAGTTACCGATTTAACCATTAACTAAATCTTTAAAATCGGAAACCGAACCGATAACCTAGTAAAAATTTTACAAAACCGTTTACAAATCACCAACAATAACGATAATGCTCAAACTTAATAGCGTTTTTATTGATTCGATTTATCGGATAAGTCAGTTTTTGTACATTTTTATTGATTCGATTTATCGGATAAATCAGTTTTTGTACACCCCTAGCATACTTAAAGGAATATTTTATTCTTTTGTCGATGTTTTCTGAACAAGGTACATTTGTTTTGTAATGATTTTGAATAAATAAGCTAAGGAAATACAGATTAAAAAAAAAAAAAAAAAAAAGGGAAACATTTTTTAATTTTAAATAAAAAGAAAAGAGGAAAAGAACCAAATGGGATAGATCGGATCCAAGGGCAAGTCTAAACGGGTCAACCAACCAAAACCCCCAATGGATCCAAATTCAAACCTTTGATCTAAGTTTTAACACACAGCTCTTCTAATGGCGAAATTGCTCCTTTTATCTTCCACATATTCCCAGTACCAACATCAACAATAACATAATTAGGAGGCCCAATATTAATGGTTCGGTTAAGATCAATTTTGGTTTTTCTTGTGCTCTTCAAGAGTTTCGGGTCGTCAATTATTATCGGGTCAGAGGAGGAAGAACACTTCTCAGAAGCACTGTTATTAAGGCCATTACCAGATCGTAAAGTGTTAGCACATTTTCATTTCCAAAGTAAAGTCCCACCAACTCGTACACATGGCAGTCATCACCATCTCTTCCCCAAATCCATTTATCAATTGGTACAATCTCTTTTTATTCTACTTATTTTACTTGGAAATAATTAGTAATTTCAGTTTTTTTTTTTTTTTTTTGAATGCTATGTACTTCTTTCTGTATTGCATTATTTTGTTGTTGTTACTGCTTTAATTTCCGTATTTCCTTTTTCAAACTGCTTTGAAATACTTTACTTGAGCTGATGGTCTATCGGAAATAGCCTCTCTATCTCTACGGGGTAGGAGTAAGGTTTGTGTACAATCTACCCTACCCAGACCCCACCTGTGAGATTCCACTTAAGTAATCTCAGTTTTCTTCATTTTGAGTTTCTTAATAACCTTCTTATCTCAAAGAATAATGTTTGATTTTTCAGTTTTGTATTGGCATATTTTAGCTCTGTATGTGTCATGGGACGAGGTGGAAAAATCATATTCAGGGAAATTGTGTCAAAATTATAAGCAACACTAACTTAGCTAAAAACATAGCACAATCGAAGTAAGTCTATATAGGAATACAAACTAGTTGGAATTAAGGCTTAGTTTTTATTGTTACATTTACATTAGTTCCCAGTTTTTTTATATCCAGGTAGGACTATGTACAGATAAGCGTGAGATTTAATAACTTTAACTTTAAGGAAGACTTAGGTGCCGTTTGGCCATAAATACCAAAAACAACTTCACTTTTTTTGGAATTTTTGAAGTTGGAGTTGGAGTTGTGTTTGGCCAATAGTTTTTGAAATTGTAGTTTTTGGTGAAATGTAGTTGTAAAATAGTGAAAAAAGTGAAATTTTTTTGAAAAACAAGTTTTTCTTGTTTTTGGTATTCCGGAATACAACTTCAAGTTGTATTCCGAATATTTATGGCCAAACGCCCAAAAGTAAAAAAAGTGAAAAAAATTTCCGGAAAAAAGTGAATAATTTTTATGGCCAAACGGCTACTTAATTTACCTTAAAATACCAATTATTTAGTATTAGAATGAAATGGGACCAAATGGAGCAGAATGGATACATCGGATCACGTGGCTAGTCCCAACTAGTTAGGGATTGAGGCATAACTAATTGATTGATTAATGATATGGTAGAGCCTAGAAGTGCCTTATATCTAGACAATTAATATGGAAGATGGGTACCCTTCCACGACGGATATGATAACCGTAATCAGATAAAATCTGACACCAACAAAACCTGAAATTCTCGTTTTATTTCTTTTTTTTTTTTTTTTTTTTTTTTTTTTTCATTTTTATCCTGAAAAATATTGTGTACTTACCTACCACTAATAAGTGGTGAGGTGGTGTGAGTTTTTGTCTGAACACTTCTTGCATGATTAATTGAGGATGTAGTCTACGTTATTATTTTTGTCATACATGTCTAGTGGTTGATTGCATTGAAAATATAATACGCACTATGTGATTAGGTCCATAAATTTAGAGTTCGAGAAATGGAGCTGTCCTTCACACAAGGTCGCTGGAATTATGGACGCTGGGGTGGATATGATCCCATTTCAAGTAGAAATGCGAAGCCTCCTGGAGTTGAACTGTGGGCTACTTTTGATGTTCCACAACATCAGGTCGACGCTTCTTGGAGAAATTTAACCAATGCTCTTTCAGGGCTCTTTTGTGCTTCTATTAACTTTCTAGAGTCCTCAACTGCTTATTCTGCTCCCCAATGGAGCTTCAAGTCATTTGCTGCAAATATCAGATACGGCACCTTGCCTCGTGAGGCTGTTTGCACAGAGAACCTCACTCCCTGGTTAAAGTTGCTTCCTTGCCGAGACAAAGCTGGACTTTCTGCATTGATGGACAGACCTTCTATCTACAGAGGATTTTATCACTCTCAGAGGTTGCATTTAGTCTCAAATGAATTTGATCTAGCTACAGCAAATTCTGGAATGGTGCTTGAACAGACACTTACCGTTGTTCTTCAACCGGTTACTTTAGGAAGTGGCATGACATCATCTGTTGGCTTAATACAACAACCAAGTTGGTCACTCAGCTCATTGTTTGGACGGAAAGTTAGTGGAAGGTGTGTTCTTTCAAATTCTAGTAATGTGTATGTCCAATTAGAGCCAAATTTGGTGTCCAAATTGAAGACTACTTCGGAGACGGAACAACGATCTGATGTTGAGAATTTGATATCTCAAGATTGGAGTGACATGAGCTTTGAAATGTCGGATTCCCCTGTCAGGGTAATTAAAGAAGTTTATGGCTTTGAGAAGGAGTCATCCCTTCTGTATGAATTTTCCCTAGCAGAATTTAGTGATTCAAGGCCATTTGACTTGGAGTTCAGGTGGAAGCGTCCTGTGACATGGTCTTCTCAACTGGCACCCTTGCAGGCTAGCAGGTTCCTTATGGGAAGTGGGAACGAAAGAGGTGCCATAGCCATCTCCTTAAAGTCGGTAGGAAGAAGTGGGTATTCAAAATCTTCTGTCAACGAGGAAGGAAGATGCTCGTTACGGGTTGATGTGTTTCAAGTTGTGCCTTGGTATGTTAAGGTTTATTACCACACCCTTAAAGTGTTTCTAGATGAACGCCCGCATAGTTTAGCAGATGTGATAGAAAGGACAAACGTTTCGCCTTCTGAAGACAAGGTTTCCCCTGGTCTAATGGAAATAGCATTGCGATTGCCCTGTGATGTGCACTCGGTGATATTGACATTGGAGTTTGATAAGGTATCTATTCCCCTTTTCCAGTTTATCTAGAATAAATCCGCTGATATCTAAGTTTTCGTGTATTGATACTGGAGTTCGATTGCCAATATCAAAGAACAATGGTCAGCTAGGACAGCTATCTAATCATCTCATTATGTTTCTTAAGTTTTTTTTTTTTTTTTGATAAGGCGCTCTCTAATCATCTCATTTAGGAGTAGTTGTATTGGTAAGTATAGACATGTGTCATTGTGGCAAAGTAGGTTTCACATGAACATTTGTACTTGGAGTATAGACAAAGTACCCTATAAGTTGAATTGATATCAGATGCTGTCAGGCCTTTCTGTAGTATTCAACTTTTAAACCACTTTTTATCTGCTTGTGTGATTAGCTTGTAAATCTGTCTGGGTCAGGGATGGTTATTGATAAAATGTAAAGGTGGTCTCTTCTGTTTCTTGTCCTATATCTATGTGGAATTGATAAGGTATCCGTGGGACCCTGATTATTTTGAATCTAATGTAACTGGTCGAAAGCAAATTCATGCATATTAACATCAGTGATAGACCAAAAATAGTTTAACATCACCTTTATTTCTCTGTATTCCTTGACAGGGTTTTCTGCACATCGATGAGTATCCTCCAGATGCTAACCAGGGTTTTGACATTCCATCAGCTTTAATCAGGTTTCCTGAGATTAAAACAAACATGCAGTTATTTGATGATAAATCTGCTTCCAAGTCACCTATCTTATCCAAGCTACAGGTACTAACTGTTAAACAAGTGAAGCTCTGATGTAATATGATATTGTATTGAATATGCATCATGTTGAGCATCTGCTTCTTTTCAGGAAGAAAGCCCTGTTCTATGGTACACAGAAGTATTGCTTGTACCGTTGACCACTCCTGATTTTAGCATGCCATACAATGTTATCACAATTACATGCACTGTATTTGCTCTATATTTTGGGTCACTGCTTAATGCGCTACGTAGGCGTGTCGAAGAGGAGGAGAGGCTTCTGAAAAGTAAAGGTAATTTTCTCTGGTAGTGAATGTGATATTGCTTTAATTCTGAAAATGTAAGTGCACATTTCACTGGGATTCTACTGGATGGTGAAAGTAGTCTTACTCAGTTGGATTTGCATGGATGGATAGTTATCTCCATGCAGTCGACTTAATATCTTTACTTCCGGTAATGAAAGCAAAAGACCTATTATTAATTGTTGGAATTAGGGCTATTGTTATTGTTTCACTTACTGTTGGTGTTTCCCAAGCTTCTGCTTAGTCTGATCGATATTTATGTCAGTGTAGGGTTAAGAGTGCCTTTTGGAGAATCCTAGTCGTAGAAAATCCTGATTTTCCTTATACGGCAACTTATGTAGTATTAGAATGAAACGGATATGAACAGAACAGAATGGATAAAGAGAATCCGTGTAGCTTAAAGCCTTGCACAATTAATTTGATGTGCAACTGTAGTTGATATTGGTTAAATTAGCGTTTCAGATTTCGATCTTGATATTTGTTTTGTTTAGCAGTTGAATGAAATGGACAAGGATCGAGACTCTATGCTTATAGCTAACAACAACTAGTTTGAATGAAGTTGATTGATATATGATTGGATAATTAAGCGTGTGTTTCAGATGTTGATCTTCATCTTTGTTTTCTGCCTGCTTACAGCTACCAAGGCCGGTGGTCCGATAGGCGTGCTACTGTCCAAATTGTCAGCTAAATTGAGGGGAAAACCGTTGGAACCACCATCCTCATCCTCGTCATCAAAAGTCAGTTATAAGCTGATTCTGAGAGTGATATTAGTGGCTGGTATTGCTGCTGCTTGGCAGTACTTCTATGGATGATGACCTTCAAATGAAGCTACAGAAAAGAAGTTTTGTACAATATGTTACATGAGTGCCACGGGACTTAAGAGTATAGATTTTATCAATCAAAAAGAACCTCCCCTGTTTAGGATTCAGCATTGTATTATCCAATTAATTGTCAACCCCATTTGTGTACGATTAGCATTTAGTTTTGATGTCTCTGAGTGATTGCTGAAGAGTTCAAAACCATGATTGAGGTTAGGATAGGTCTACTGTGGCGAGTTCCTTTTCTTTTATATGTCCGATTCCCATATCGCACATCTCCCACTTCCTTCTATTATCAGGCACCAGAATATTTCACTCTTGTAACTAAGAAATGTTTCAAAAGGAAGGTTAGATGTATAAGTTAATACTTTTTTGCTCTTCCAAATTTTGAAAAAAGATTTGCATGTGAAATGGAGTGGCTCGATACCAACAGCAGCTAGTAATGTGGTCTTCAAGTACCACAAATTTACGCTTACCCTGAATATGTAGGCATTGAGAAAAGGAAAAAGGACATCTTACCCGCCAGGAACCACATGTAAGAATTCGTAATCTACGTCAAATCAAACTCAAGAAAGGCTCTTCCAGTACGAAAATTTTGTGTCATCAACTACTTTAACCCACTAGCAAGGATTTACAGGTGAGTACAATGGTAACGTTGCCTTCATATACAACTTGCTAACATTGTGTTTAGTCAAATTATCGTATCCTCTTGAAGGGGGTTGTTACAGCCATCTCATCATCTCTAATCCTTTTTCGCTTTTGACTAGCTAAGCTGCATAAAAGTGGCCTATCAGCTTTTGGGAACTCCACTTGTTCCTCTCTTAAACCTGAAAATACACCACAAATAACCATAGTGATTAGAGATGAAGACATAGAATAGAATACAACGGCTCACATTGAATATGAGCTGAGAGAATTGAGATAATAAAAGACACCATTAAGCTTATTCTATTGTAACGAACCTGAATCACATTCATTTCTTCTCGTTCTCTTCAACAGATCCGAACCTTCCAAACAAAGCTTCCTTTTTAGGTTCAATGCCACTCCTGCACTAGCAAAGTTTTATAAGATGGATAACTTAGCTTATTTAATGGAGAAGAAATGACAAAATCTTTCATTACCTCTGGCGCTTTCCTTAAATTTCTTGCTATTAAAGTTGGTGTTCTCGTGAAGTCTTTCTCTCTCATCAATGATTTCCTTCTTGCACAGCAACCCTTTTTCAACTTCTGTTGGACTATGTGATCCTGCAGCATAACATTCACATTCAACAAGAAGAGTATTTTGAGACATGTTCATAAGCGGAGAATGGTGGTGGGAGGTAAATAGGTAACCACAATAAGCAGTTCTTAGAAGTGCTCCGTGACATACTGTAGGAACACTACTACTCAATAACTGGACCAAAACATGGATGTATAGTAATATTTTGTTAGTGGATCGACCCATTAATCATTCATCTAATTATTTAGCATGTGAAATGTCGGCGTCATTGGTTTCCATCCTTTAGTTCAGAGCTTAGGGAAACCTAATATCTGTATCTTATGTTTTTGAAGTCACACATAAGAGCCAATGCAAAATCAAGGAATCTGTAGGTTTATCTTATTTGTGGTCTCACCCATCATAACCTAAAATGTGGCAGTATGAGCATCAGAAACAGAATTTTCTTCTGCGGCAATCAATATTAAAGATTCCATAAACCAAGCCTGCTTATTCTCAAAACTCACTTCCATAAAGAAACATCTCTGTGTGTGTGCGCGCGTGCACGTATCAACAACTCATGCTTGCTAATTTTTTAAGAACAAAATCAAACTCTCGGAACTTCCAATATTTTGCATGGTTACAGCAATTGGAAAACCTACCAAACCTATAAGACAATTCTTTACACCTGACATGAGGTTAATTATATGTCAAATTGTCTGATAAGATTGGCATTTTTACATTTAAGACTGCTACACTGCTACACCGTTTATAGCCTAAAATATAAAATACTGAGATGTTCTCATGATTCCCATATTAGACCTGCTCTGGTCACCTAAGCCTAAAAGAAAACCCAAGATTTGACTCCATTTATCAGTTTTGCAGACCTAAAATGAACCATAAAAGGTTCACCTATCCAACAATTTAAGCTTTTAAATGCAATTGTTCACTCAAATTTGGAACGGTATGAAAGCCAGGGGAGCCACAATATGGGTGACGGGTTCGGCAGAATCTAGTAGCTTTAGCTCAAACCCTGTATGTATGTTAAAAAATTCTTTTAATATGTACAAATAATTTATTTAAAACCCAATAAACAAAAAAAAAAAAAAATCTAATTCAAAACCAATCAACTAAAAATTATGGCTCTTGCCTCGGATGAAAGCAGCATGTAGGTCCTTGAGCTTAATGCTACCCATAGCTAAAAACATTTTACACCCCACCCCCAAAACATTTTTCAAGATTGATCACACAACTCAACAATATTATCAAGCTATGAGACAAACAGTTCAACAACAGGAAAGAGGTGAACAAGAAGCAAAGGGACAGCAATACCGGCATAACTAACACATGCGTAACTAATCCTTGCATTACTAATACCTGTGTGTAACTCTAACCAACAACCAAACGGCCCTTGTTGCTACTCAAAGCTAAAAACATTTTACACCCACCCCCAAAACATTTTTCAAGATTGACCACACAACTCAACGATATTATCAAGCTATGAGACAAACAGTTCAATAACAGGAAAGAGGTTAACAGGAAGCAAAGGGTCAGCAATACCGGCATAACTAATCTCTGCATTACTAATACCTGTGTTACTCTAACAAGCAACCAAACAACCCCTTGTTGCTACACACAGCTAAAAACATTTTACACCCCACCTACCAAAACATTTTTCAAGATTGATCACACAACTCAACAATATTATAAGCTACGAGACAAACAGTACAACAACAAGAAAGAGGTGAACAAGAATCAAAGGGACAGCAAAAAGGTGCTTACTTTTGGAACCAACTTTACAGAGCTTTCCTTCAACAATGAGGGGAGCAGAGTCAGAGTCACCAGTAGACAAACCACGAGCAGAAAAGAAAGAAAGAAGAGACTTCCATGTAACAGAAGAAGCAATAAGATCAACCCCTCTACTAATAAAATGACCATTTATCTTCAAACTTACTGAGTCAATCCCAAAAGCACGTGCAATGAATCCAAGATCAATTCTTTGGTCTTCCCAAACCATTATTGGTAGTACCATCTTTGATAGTGAAGGACACAACAACCTGATTAGTCTCTTCTTATCATTCCCTCTCATTCTTGCTTTCTTGAATATTTTTTGTCAGTTTATAATAATAGCCCTTCTTTATCTGTACTAGTTTTTGCAAATATTGTGAAGGATGAATATGTAGTGAGTGAGTTGTGTTTTTCTTTCAAGTTCTAGCGGACTTCTGGAACCTTTCTTTCTTTAAATAGGTGACCCGGCTTCACTCAGCGGGTCGGAGGTACCATGTTAGCGGGTCTTTTTTCTTTCTTCTTTTTGAAAAAATAGGAAATTTACCAAAACAAAAAAGTTATTCTTTAAATTCATGCGGTATTAATTTTCACATTCTTATTTCATATTTTATAACAAACAAAATTATACAAAATTCCTCCATAACTTATGCAATGCTAGTTATTATGCTAAAGAAAATGGAATCAAACATAGTACTATGAGTTATGCTAAGTTTTATGTGAAAACAAAAAATGACATAAAAAGTTGTATTCCCTCTGTCCCGATTTATCTGATATAGTTTGGATATCGAGAGTCAAACAAAAACATTTTTTACCAAAGTTTTTTTCATAGGCCCTTTAAAATATTTTAAATTGTTAATTATTGTGACTTATACTACTTTATGTTGTTTCTAAATATGTAAAATATTTTTCAAAAAAACCTAAAGATTATATGTTCAAATTCACGGTCAAAATAAAAAAGATTGACTCTCAAATTCGTCTATCACATAAATTGGGATAGCGGAAATATTAACTTGTAGACAATAAAATTTACGTTGAAAAAATAATCAAGACTAGAAAATATTTCAACAATCATAGTATTTTATTTTAATGTAGTAAATGTTACAATTTTTATAACTCCTTTGATTCTTCTTTTCGGAAACTTGGAAATCGGTGGACTTGTATTTGAACGCAAGAACATGGCTTGATCCTAAATCTTCATCTTTTATCTTTAAAACTTGTAGAGAAACTTGGTTGCTCGAATGGTTATAGCTTGTCATAAAATCTGTTGTGTACGATTTACAAGCTCTCTTTGACTTCTTGATTGAAATCTGTTGTCTTTTCGGAATTAGGAGGACCTCCATTTATAGTTGTTGGAGGAAAGAGTTGTGATGATGATAAACTCTTTCGACCAATCAAATTGAAGTGACATGACCATATTTGATTAGTCGGAACATGTGAGTTGTATGCCTGATACATATTCATTGATTTTTTACTTGACTAGGTATGTCATATGATTTTGGCATGTGGCATCATCCTATTCACTCTTTATTTGACTTGATGTGCCACATCATTTCACACATGGCACTAATTTAAGTTTTTAGAATAAGATGTCGTCTTGGACTTAACAAAGTGGGCTCAGCCCAATTAAATGAACAAGCTCAATAAAACTGGACTTCAATTAAATTCATATTTGTTAGACTTGACTAAATAAGAAGTAATTTCGCGGTTTGTCCTGCAAATAGATTGGTCTTTAAATTTTGCCCTTCAAATGGGCTGGTTCTTAATTTTTGGCCTCCAAATCGAATTTATGTTTATTCTTTAAGGGTGCTGGCATAACTTGTGAATATTATGATGCGTAACTTCTCTTTGGGCGTAAGTTCGATTTTGAAGGACGAACGTGCAAATGACCCAATAAATAATGGGTTTTACATTGATCCCTACCTCGTTAATTGAACATCAAAACATACATGGGAGGAGATCATGGCTCCGTAATTTACAAATTACAACTCTGAGACTACTCAGACATTCAGAATGGTACCTACAGATTAGGAAGAACAAAAATTAAGTAGAGGAGTTACTCCTAATTAATCTTGTTCTTTGCAAAAATGGAAGATGTTCCCAATCCTAGACAAAACTAAGGAACATCATAACTAAAGAAAAGGTGCTGCCTAAGAATTTTAAAGAGCACAGGTATTTCGGAGGGTCTATAAGAAAGACATTCTTGATGAAGATACTACCAAAGGTCCAGCAAACAGATGCTACCATTCTGTACAAAAAATCAGTCTCCTTCATGCTATGTTTATTCTTCCATATCTTCTGCATGCAGCTGCATCCAGGACCGGAGGTAGTAAGGGGCAAGAGAACTCCTTTAACGAAAAATTACACTGTATATGCAAGGTCAAAATAATTTTTTATGTTTATATAGTAGACGCTGGACCTTAACTTCTTCATATGTTTACTTCTTTATATTTTTGAACCTCTTCGTAAAAATTCTGGCTGCGCCTTCTACCTACTCATTATATGGCTCATCATCCCGTCTCTGCTTCGGTCTCATTTCTTCTTTTTGGCTTTCTTTATTTTTCTTCTATTCACTTAGGCTTAAAACTACAAAGTCGTGGCAGCTTGCCATTTTGTTGGACATTTTTAATTAATTTTCTGAATATATATGTACTAACTTATTTACATAAGATATTAAGCCCATTAAAATGAAAATATTATAAGGATAAACTAATTAATTGAACAAAAAAATTCGAAACCAAGCTGTTTTTTCCACCAACTTATCTGCTTGATGAGCGCACTTCCACAATTTTCTGGCAGTTTCTTTTCCATGTCTCAGTTTTTTTCAATGAAATTGAATCAAGAGAGAAATTAATTGAGCTGAACTTATTTAGATCTGTTGATATGTCTGGCTATCTATAACAAAAAATTCAGTACGAGGACAATGGCAGATTTGCATTGAATATACTGATACACCGCAACCTTCAAAACCTGAATCCTATGCATCAAAAAGAAAATGATACTAACATCCAAGAAAGCCAGTCAACACTTAAACACGAATGATAAACTCGTAGAAGACTATTGATAACGTCACAAATAAGAAAAACTTTAATGTAAAGCTTGGTAGCCTTGGATGTGAAGATCAAGGAGTGCCTTGTAATAGGAGATGAGTCTGGAGGCAGGAGTTCATTTTGGTCATGGTACTAGGAAATGGAATCCTAAAATGGCGCCTTGTATCTCGGCAAAGCGTAAGGGTAACATGTTTGGAAAACGCATTACAGGTAACCTCGAGTACAATCAACAAAGCAAATTTAGATGTTTGTGGGCTTAGTTTTTGCTATTGCGATTTTCATGTTTTTTTAAGATAAATTGGTGGCAGCTGTGTTAAATGTGCTAACTGCTTATAGCCCAACAAACCAATGGTGAAGTCTTAGCCTCTGCTTGATCGCCATGCACCTTGCTTTAAAATTTTAAAGATCATATACCTAGTTCTTTCACCACGTCTATTAGTCGTAACTTCTATGAGGAATTAAAGTTCAATAAGAACTAGCTTTTTGAGCCCGTGCTCAGCACGAGCGTCCTCCAACTATATACATTATAAAGGGAAAATAAAGAACCAAATAATAGATGGAGACCAAGTGGAATCTAGATAAAGGATAAAAACAAAAGCCTGTAAAAGGTCAGGTGAAAATCAATCGAAAAGGATGATACTACGAACAACGTTGACACAAACCACATCTGTCAAATTCTTTCCTGTGCATGAGCTCTTCAGGTTCTGGGTATCACAATTTTCCCCTAGCAAAAGAGAAGGTTCATAATTACAATTATGATTTCACCACACAGAGAGATAATACCATAATGGACCCTCAAGACAGATGGACACAGCAATGAAGAGATAAGCAAACCATGTAGTACAACTAAATCTCACTTGTTATAGCATCATCGGATATGAGTAGTGATGATAAGTGAGCATGAGATGCATAAATGATACGCGGACTGATATGAAGCTCAGGCATCTGAAGCATGATGTTAACACATATCCATCTCCTAGCTGGTCCCATCAGATCGGCTTAAAAATTGGACTATGCAAGGATATAATTGTTCTGTGGCCTGCAGTATTAAGACCCGGATATTTATACTACTAAAGGGGATATTCAAGGCACCCTATTCCTGAGAGTTGCTAGTGTGTCAAAGAACTCCTATAGAGTGGTATTCTCTATCTAAGCAGTATGTAAAACTCTGAATATACTAGAAAAAGAAGGAAAAAGAAAATATGAAATGGGAATCATACGCAAATTAAGACATATCTCCTTCTCTATCTTTATTTTCTTCCATCGTCTTTTTCTAAATTCAAAAGAGGGTAAAACATTCTTATCGACGTACCATGTGTCCTCCGACCAAGTCATAATGAGCATAATGTGGACCATCAGCATCCCCAAATACATTGTAGTTCACCAAGTTCTCAGGAATAAGCTTCAGTGTTTCTGCTTGAAAAATGGTTAATAGGAAGAAATCTTAGAAAATCCTTAGGCTCATACATTGCTTTCAGAATGGAAGTACCAAAAAACATACCATAAACAGCTTCCGGTGGGCAGATTTGGTCTCGATCTCCAGCAAGAGCTAAGACGGGTACACTACTTTTGTGAAGGTGATCCTTGTAGAAAATTTTGCCACTTCTATCACGGAGCCCTCCCTCTTGAAAAGCCGTTGCCAACTGCAAAAGAAGTTTAGCAGGAATATTACCTGCAGGGAGATCTATCAGCAAATTTTGTAGGAAAAGATTCATATGAAACCCGAGAGCAACACATGTTGATAGGAAGAAATAGCCCTGAATTCACACAAAACTTCTGATGGAAGATTATTCAAAGCTACCAAATTTTCACAAATTATGAATAGGTTATCCAGTAATTTCCAGAAAATCTTATCACAAACCAGATTGTCATCTATTAAACAGAACTGCACAATCAAACGCGTTATAATTCATGAAGAGACAAGTCATAGCTCATACACTTATAGATGCCTAAATAAATATTTTAATATGTGCAACTGGTTGACAAGAGAGGATTTGTTTTGGGGTGGCAATGGAATATTAGGATAATTCATTACTAATGCAGCAATGGTCTGACAAACACTAGCAAGGGGAACTGCGAGCAGCATAGAGTGCCACTAGAATAATCTTCTAGATCATGCTAGTCTTTTCAGCTTACTATATTGCCCCAAAACTCCCAGTCGAATGTCGATATATATCTCCTTAACCTAAACTCTTGAAATCTGCAAGCATATTCTCTACACCAAGAAGCAATAAGACCTAAAAAATAATAATTCATGCAAATTTGATAAGAATAAAAGCACAAAAGCTGTTTTTATACTCATGTCAATACTTACAAAAGCTGTTCCGTACAAGCCTTTTCAGTGAGTCTGGATGCATCATGTCTGTGGCAGATATCATTTCATTAAGCCAAGCCAAGACATAAGGAGCGCGAGATGTAAGAGGATAAGCAGCAGCCACTAATGTCCCTAGAGGAATGACAGGAACGTTGAGAACCTGAGCAGGATCTGCCTGTAGCAAGGCAAACAGCTCGAGGATCACCCAGCACCGGAAGATAGCAATTGAAGCTAAAGAAGAGACGAAACATATTATTTTCAGCTTACAAGGGGTAAAAGCAGTTTGAGCGCGGACTTAGATGATGTGTAATCAAGTGATGAAGCCACAGTAACAATAGCAGCTAATCCAGGCTCCGTTCCTTCCAAAGCTTCATTCATAAAGGAAAAATAAAATAAAAAAATGAAGTATATATCTAGTTCAAAACACTGATAAATTCAGAAATCTTAAATGAAAGATCCATTGACAAATAGGCCATTAATATGTATTAAAAAATGCAGCTCCCTATATCCCTGTAAAGAAAGATAATTGAAACTTAAATGAGAAAGTGTTCAAATTCATACGGAAAGATGCGAAGCCAAATGGAAACTAAAAAGGTGAACCAGAAACAGGACTTCTTATAAAAGAAAAGGCATCATTGAGTTAAGCTTACCATATATTCCATTTCTTCATGGTATTCAATTAACAGAGATCTAATGAACACCTTTTTAAGAATTTAATTGAGACCGTTACGTTCTTAAGACATTTCTTCGAGTTGCTTTCACTAAGATTCATTATATTAAACAAGATAGGCGGAATCAGCCCTGCAATAGGAAGACTGGAGACTAAAAAGTGGAATAGAGAAGATTGGCACAACTTTGACCGGATACCTTGTCACATGAAACTAGTCTGACGCATCAGCTTTATCGCAACCGTGACTAAATTAATGAAAAGCCCTACGTTGCCAAAACTCCCTGCTGGCTAATCCATATAAATCAACTAACTAATGAAAGAGTTATACATCTGAGAAATGAACCAAGTTCCTTAGAATAGATATCCAAACTATTCTAACTGCAATATATGGAGAGATTATGATAGCATTCCACATGGCCTAATATTTTGACAAACTCAACAGCTGGTCAGTTTCCAGCTCATTTCTCACGAATGTCAATGATTCAGGCATTCTCCATGTCTACGATAACACCCTTTAGTGGCTATTACAATCATGGCTGAAGATCACTCACTTAGCAGCAGCCTCTTACCTTATGTAAAGATTCTGGATTAAGAACTCATTGAGATTTAGTCAGAAAGTGGCTGCATCAGTATTGGAAATACATAAATATAGATGAAAACTTGAATAGAATGCCCCAAGGTTAACTCGAGACATCAAAAAAGATACAAGTGGTTTCTGGTTTTTTTTTAATGGGGAATGAGAATGTTCCTGAGAGTAAACTTTATTAGATACCAAGAACATTCGAGTCACTACAAGATCACAGGTATGCCAATTACACACCAAGGTCCACAGAGAAGAAATTCTCTGTATCAACCGCACAAGATCATCCTTACTTTAATTGTGTCGTTCAATTCGCTGACATAGCAAAGGACCTAATACACTAATAAGTAGATCTAATATAGCACAGAGAAAACTCGACATTATGCCAGGAGATGCAAATAGGCATTCAGTTTTGTGAGTACTCTTTTGGATGCTTAAATAATAATGCCAAGCCCATAAATATTACTACCATCTATGCATTTGCAAGTACAAGAGCAGCTATAAAGTGCACCACAATGTTGTTTTAGCCAAAATAAAACAGGTCAAATGCCATCAAACAAAAATAAATACTCGAACCAAGGTATTCTTTGAGCCAATTGGAGCATTCCCCAACTATTATTAAGCAAAGCATGCTCACCTGATGGTATACCCTAGGGATACATGCATGCAACAGAAGTATGATGGCAAACAGGAACTGAAGAACCAAAGTAACATGTCTGGATGAAGCACCTAGCTATCACAAAGCTGGATAGCAAATACAGTTTATATACCGATTTCAGGCTTCAATATGTTCTTATTACCACTGGCTCAAGACACATGAATGATAATCTAGTCATTTGCTTAAAGTGCTCATTCCTACCATGTCACCAACCTAGCAGCCGAGCTCTATTAAATTAGATCTTATCTTACCACACCGTGATAGCCTGGCATACAGTAATATTCCTCCCATAGAATGTCCAATTGCAAGTAGTTTATCGTCCTTTGGTCTAGTATGGGCCTTTATATATTCCATCTAAATTGAAAAATGTAAAGATTATCAATCACTAGTCGGTATACAAGAGAAAATTAAGAAAGAATGAGGAGGGCTATAAGTTCCAATTCAAATTCAGATTATGTGATTTGAAGGAGATCAAGATTTTACAGCCTCAACACGGAAAAATGCCACCTCACCGCAGCAGGGACATCCTCTTCCAGGTAATTATCAAAGTCCCAATCATACTTGAGGATTAAGTCAAGCTGTTCCTGAAAAGCTCCCATTTTAGTTGTTAGACGTTCTTGCAGATCAAATAATGGGGATGAAACACAACGTTGACCTTCTTCAAAGATATTTACTAGCTTCTTGTTCAGTTCCCCGACTTGGCTAGTGACGGCAACTGAGTTCTCCTTCCTCTCCAGCAGACTTAACAATTTCTTCCTTATTGTGTTGGCTCGTTTGTAAAGAAAAGAATCCTCCAATAGTTTTGATATTTGATGAACAAGTTTAGCAAAGATAATCTTCGACTGACTTCCACGGACAAAGTCAGTGACTATCTCTGACAAGTGTATAAAAGTTTCTGTAAGTTTGGTCACCACTCTTGACTCATCCCATACTGTTGAAACCACAGTGGGATCTTCATTGACCACTGCTGCATCGCGCTTTTCTGAGGCACCCTGGACATTTGTGGACTGCTTTGCTGCAGAAAGACCTCTGTCATTAGCATTATCAGAAGCAGCTTCCATCTCATTAGATGCTGTGTGTGCAGACTTCTCAATATTTTTGGAATCTGATTCCTTCACGCTCAAACCAGTTCCACGGAGTTCGAGAATCCAAGTATCAAATCCTTGATTACACATGTACCGAGCAAATGATGACTGCAAAATCACAATAAATAAATAATAAAGACAGGCTTTAATTACTTTAGAACAGATTCAAAACTATTGAACAGGACAACCGCGGTGCAACCACATAAATTATATCTCTCTAGAACTCAACCACCACTCAATAGCAAGGTGCACCAACTTGCACCAGTCGAAAGTTAATGAGAAGCCTATTAGAGAGGGATAAGATGCCTGAAAGTGATATTATTCAAGACAAACTGGAATACTCCGGCTGAAAGTATGGCATATTATTTATTATAAACATCAAATAATTACCATATACATGCATCAAAATCGCATACTTCAGAAGTGTCACCTAATCAAGCAAACAAAATCATTTGGATTAAAGACATGCTGACAGGACACAACTAGTATTGACGTGCATCAAATTGGGACACTATAAATAGTAAGAATTGAACTTCAACAAAGAGAAGCATTCAGAGCCAACCGTCATCCTGAGACCAAAAAGCTTATAGAGAAACCATCTAACCCAAGCAGCACACGAATTACTGAATGGAGCAGATTTAAAGGTACAAGGAATGACAACTTTTTGGGGTGAAAAAAGACACATAACAGATTTAGGAAACTCAATTTTTACATCCCTCTAAAGAATGACACTAGACAATGGCACAAGTCCACTTGATGAGTCCGATACTTTTTTGCTTTGACCAAGACCACTTGATGAGTCCGATAATTTTTTGCTTTGACCAAGATTTTTTCATGTATATACATAATAGACACACACACAAAAAAAAAAAAAAAAAGACTTCCTGATTTTATGCATTTTTGCAATATGTAAGTTCTCCAAATTCCAAATAAAGATTATTACCCCATCAGTATTTATACCAATATCTTTTTTGGTGGAAAGAGTCAGTGCTGCCAGAAATGCACAACGAATGGGACTAAGTAGTCCTAGCCAGAAAAAGCACTTAATAGTTCCAGCAGTTGAAGGAAAGTACATTTTGCGTTACCTAGCTGAATGTCCATTCCTATAAGTCAGCTAGAAATTCAAAAAGGAGATCACAGTACATGCATCAAGTGCAATATATTCACCAAGATATTATAGAGGCTGATCCAGGATTTGAACTTTATGGATTTGAGGTGTCACTTCTGAACCCCGTGATCATTTGAATTTCTTGGTATGAAAGTTAAGATTTGTAAATAGATTTCTTAACACATATAAAGGGTCTGAGCCAAAGCTACTGGATCCGGCTGAACCGATAACTCTAAGGGGTCATTTGATTTGAAGACAAGTTATGTGCTGGGATTAGTTATGTTGGGATTAGTTATGGTTTGTTGTATTAAAAGTGACATTCATTGCATAAATTCTAAGAAAAATTTATTTGTTTACAAAAACATCCTCCACCTTATCTAGTAGAAAAAGGGTTTGAGGGACCTCAGGGCTATTTCTGTCATTTTCATGGTTTTATCTTGGGATAACTAATACTGGCATTGTTATTCCACCCTCTGCCAGGGGTACTATATTAAATCCTGGGATGAGTAATCTCAGGATTAGTAACCAAACAAGGGATAAGGAGGTACTAAATATTTATCCCAAGACTATTTTTTCTTATCCATCATACCAAACAACCCCTAATTGTACATCTTCCCCTGGATATTGGTGAACCTAGCTACTCGTAACAACTAACAAGGACGGAAACCTCCATAAAATGTCACATATCCCCATGAGTAAACGTCACTTATAATGAGTGATGACATGTATACACACATTTATGATCAGTATACCATTACTTGCAATGAATTACCACTCAAGAATTTTCTTGAGTTCACTTACAAAATAATGGCATATGCATGCACAAATTAGAGCATTATTATTCACTAACAAATGCTACTACACAATAGCACAAAGTTATCACTTATCAATGTGTCATGCATGCATGTGCATTTGAGTAGAGTTACCTCAGGGGAAAGATCATATCCAATAGCATTAGTCCCTACGCCAGACAACAGAAGTAGCGGATGATTTCTCCTTGGAGCCTGTTACATTTCAGTATTAAAATTAATTCGTACAACTCAATAATAAGAGTACATTATTATTATTATTATTTCAAAATTAAAATGAACCTGTGGAGGAGGAAGGTAACGCCACAAAGCAAGTCTCCAATCACAAGTATTAAGGGACACGTAGTGAAGCTCGTCAGCTGTGCATATTGGTGGCTTATTGGATACCTTATGACTTTTTTTTGATGCAGTTTCGCCAATTGTGGAGAAAACTCTCACTCCCACACAATAAGAAATGTGGTGGCGGAACATAGAGGCAATTTGTATTGCCGATCGGCCAATATTTGATTGAATCACCAAAACCATTTCCTAATTAATTATATTCAACGGAATTATGGTTGCTTTACTTTTGGGTACGAACAATAACAATATGTTTGTGTTGAATTCAAGTGGGAGAGAGAGCGGTGGCTATGGAATAGTGTGACACGTACGTCATGCCACCGCCTTATTTTTAACTTAGCGTTCTTCCCCTTCGAACTTCCCTCTTTGTGTTCAGTTTCTCCCAAGTTCTTTCATTCACTACTATTTTACTACCCTCAATTTTGGAATTTTTATGTTTAAAAAAAAAAGCTATAAGAAACTAATGGATTCAATTTGTAAATGGTAAAACTATATATTCCCACCTATATTTCTATTTTGATTTTAAAAAAATCAGACTTCTCGACTGTATTTTTTTTTTACTAATTTCTTGGCATGTGCTTTACACGTGTATGTCAACTGGAATAAATAACTATGCTAAAAGAATAAGGTATAATTTTTTTTTTTTTGTGAAGATAGAGGTAAAAAGTTAAAGACCACCAATTTGAGGGACAAAACTTAAAGACCACCCCAGCGAAGGGCAATCCTGCAAATTGCTCTTTTTTTTTCTTTTTTTCTTTTTTGTGAAGATAGAGGTAAGGTTGCCCATCACCACCCTCCCCGGACCCCTTCTATTCCATCACGCTATAACAAAAAGAATATGAGATGTTAACTTTTGCATGTTTGACAACTTGAAAAATGAATGTTTTCATAATTGATATAAAAAATGCTTGAAAATATATGTGGGTCAAATTACTTTATTGCTTTATTTCTGCGAACAAACTGAACAAAATTCAACAATAGTATTCTTCAAGTTTCTTCAATCAAAACACATTTTTCAAAATGCAATAATCACATATAAGCAACGAATCTTTAATTTTTTACTACATATATAATGAAAATAGAGAAGAAGAAGAAGAAGAAGAGGGGGGTGGGAGGGAGGAGGAGGGGAGATGAGAAATTTCTGGTCAAATTCTGTATTTAAATATTTTCTCTTAAGCAGGTCGAAACTTAAATACAAGCCAGCATCTCACATAATTCTTGATAGGCTTGTAGTTGTCATACAAATTTTAGGCTAATTGCATAAATATGAGTTACGAAAAAACTCTTGAACCTCTCAATTATTTGGTAGCAAACTAGAATTATCGGACACGAGACTTTAATTAAATGAAAGTGAAATGATAAAGAGTTAAAAGATACATAAGTTCAAGTAATTATAGAGATTCACAAGTGACAAATGCATCCTTTCAAGAATAATTGTACCCTTTAAAGTTGGATGACAAATACTAACAAAAAGTAGATATAGTTAAAATAAAAAAATAAAAAAAAGTAACACTTTATCACAAAAGCATTGCATTTTGTCCAGAATGTATATTTAAATTTTGAAGCACTTCTAAATAAAAATCAACACTAGGTACAATAGCCTTGTCGCTTTTGCTACTTAGTTATATGGCATAATTCTTTTAGTCTTTTTCCTAATTAGTTTAGCAAAATTCGTTTTGTTTTTCAGTTCTTGCATCCATTTGTTTGTTATTCGTTCATCTCATTAGGAAGAACATAGTATGAGATCAAGTCTCTTTTATTCAGATAGGTTTCAAATACTATCACATTCTGTAAAATGCATCATCAAAATATATCTGTATCTATTATTTTATAAAGCTAATCCAACATTATAAATTATGTCTAAGTGTTCAAGTGAAACTCTCTATTTCTTTTTATCCAACTACAATATAAATAAAAAAGACAGAATAACGAGATATTATACCACCAACCAGACTTCTTCACATATATCTACTATGCTTCATGTCTAAGAAAAGATATCATGGTACATCAAAAGAAAATCCAGGAGTACCTATTACACCAATTACTGAATGAGTATGAGAATTAAGCTATTACAAGTACTTTTTTTTTCCTCCAGAATTTAGTTTTGCAAAACACCAAAAAAGAAACCCTTATGATCAAATTAAAGCACTACTGATACACTCTCAAAGAATCAAAAAGTAAAGAGTCAAATTATCCTAAGTAAAAGAGAATTTCCTGAACATATATTCACAAAAGAAGATTTAAGAGAAAGAAGAAGTTATTTCCTTTAGTTGACTATTGATCCAAAGATAATTACAACAGATACAACTCAATCCTATATAGCAAATGATTGAGCTAGAAATTGGCGGGAAATTATGTTGAAACTAACTAATCGACTGGCCTGTGCCCTGCACGTGACTCTAACAGAATTCTTAACTAACTTGACTCTCACTTCAACTAACTAATTGTTTCAAACTAATACTTCAATTGTTACTGCTAATTACACTTGCTAAATTGGGAAATACATCATTTGGCACATATCAAAACCCTCCCCTTCAAATAATCCTTGTCCTCAAGGATTGAAATGAGGAAATTTGGACAGGAATTCTTGCAGGTCCTCCGAAGTACTATCTTCAGCTGCTGAGTTGAGCCATTTGACTAGAATTTGAGTTACAGCCCTGCCCTGTTTGGGAGCAATTCTTCTCTCTAGTATAGCTTCTGATTCTGCAATGATGTAACCACGATCTGACTACATAATGGGAAAATGGGTAGAAGCCACATGATAGCCTAACTTCTTCTTCAACTGGGAAATATGAAAAGTAGGATGAATTCTAGTATGAGTAGGCAGGTCTAAGGTATAAGCAACTTGTCTAAAATCTGAAATGGATCCTAAAACTTGGCTGAGAGCTTCTGAAAATTGTGTTTCTTGAGTGACATTTGTCTATAAGGATGAATTTTAACATACACCCAGTCTCCCACAGCATACGCTCTATCAGTTCTCCTTTTGCCAGCTTGAGATTTCATTCTAGATTGAGCTCTTTCCAGACGAGTCTTGAGAGCTCTAAGGGTGTCCTCCCTAGCTTGCAGACTTCTATCCACCATGTCTAATTGAGAATCAAATGGCATATAAGGTAACAAGGGAGGGGGTTTCTGTCCATACACAATCTCATAAGGGGTCTGCGTGAGTTGCTGAGTGAAATGAGGTGTTATACCACAATTATACAAATGGTAACCAATGAAGCCAGTTACTTGGTTTTTCAGATGTCATGCATCTTAAGTAACACTCCAAGCACCTCTTGACCACCTCTGTTTGCCCATCAGTTTGAGGATGGTAAGCAGTGGATTTAAGCAATGAAACCTTCTGCAATTTGAACAACTCAGTCCAGAATTTGCTAGTGAATATCACATCCCTTTCAGACACAATGGTTCTTGGTAAACCATGAAGTTTGAACATGTTATCCATGAATACTTGAGCCACATCAAGGGCAGTATAGGGGTGCTTCAAGGGAATAAAATGTGCAGCTTTACTAAGCTGTCATCTACCACAAATATAGCTTCCTTACTAGCTGCTTTAGGGAGTCCCTCAAGGAAATCCATTGAGATATCTTGTCACACCTTTTTCAGGGATGGGGAGTGGTTGTAATAATCTAGGGGGTGCAATATTCTCACCTTTTCACCTTTGACACACATCACAATCTTGGATGAAAGAATACACAGCTGGTTTCATCATTTTCCAATAAAAATCTTGTTTCAGCCTTTGAAGAGTAGCATGAATCCCTGAATGTCCTTCCATGGAACTTTCATGATAAAACTCAATCAACTTCTTCCTCGCATCTGCATTGTGTCCCACCATGATCTTGCCTTTTCTACTCAGAATCCCACCTTGAAACTTATAGTAAGGTTTGGACTATGTTCGAGACTGAATGCAATTCATTAGCTATTGTAAAGCAGGATCTTGAGTCCAAGTCAACTTAGCTTCCTCCAAAAGATCACTCTGAACTCCTAATATGCTATTGAGTTGAATACTCTCCTCCCTTCTAGACAAGGCATCAACAACTGTATTTTCCTTTCCCTCTTTGTAACATATGCTGTAATCATATCCAAGTAGTGTAACCAACCATTTTTGTTGGCTTGGTGTAGTAATTCTTTGCTCCAAGAGGAACTTCAAACTATGATGATCAGTTTTGATCACAAAGGGTCTTCCTAAGAAATATGATCTCCATCTTTGAACAACAGTCACCAAGGCCCCAACTCCCTTTCATATACAGATAATGCTCTTTTTCCTTCAGATAAGCCCTTGCTAAAGAAAGCAATAGATGTGTTCTCTTGGATCAACACTGCACCAATGCCACCAGCTGATGCATCTGTCTCAACTACAAAGTTTTTGCTGAAATCAGGAAATGCTAATATGGTGGCAGAAGTTAAAGCTGGTTTCAGTGTTTCAAATGCAACCGTTGCTTCTTTAGTCCACTTAAAGTTGCACTTCTTCAACAAATCAGTGAGAAGTCTTGTAATAATACCATATCCCTTCACAAATCTCCTGTAGTATCCAGTGAGGCCTAAGAATCCTCTCAAAGTTTTCAAAGTTGTTGGTTGAGGCCACTCCATGACAATAACAATTTTCTGACTATCCATAGCAACTCCTTCAACTGAGATGACTTGACCCAAATAATCCACCTTTGTGACCCTAAAATCACACTTGCATTTCTTGAAAAACAATACATTGGTTCTTAGCACCTTGAACACCTCTTCTAAGCCCCCGTTTGACCATAAAAATTATTCATTTTATTCCGAAAATTTTTCTCACTTTTTTCCGGAATCAGCGTTTCGCCATGAGAATTCCGAATACAACTTGAAATTGTATTCCGGAATATCAAAAACTCAAAAAACTTATTTTTTTAAAAAAATTCACTTTTTTCCAACTACATTTCACCAAAAACTAAAATTTCAAAAATTATGGCCAAACAGAACTCCAACTCCAAAATTCCAAAAAAAAAGTGAATTTTTTTGGGTATCTATGGACAAACCGGGCCTAAATGTTTCAAATGGGAAGACTAATTTGGACTGTAAATAAGGATGTCATCAAAGAACACCAACACATATTTTCGAAGATAAGGCTGAAAAATCTGGTTCATCAGGCTTTGAAAGGTAGAAGGAGCATTGGTTAACCCAAATGGCATTACCAAGAACTCATCATGCCCATGATAAGTTCTAAAAGCAGTCTTGGGAATATCATCTTGTTTCATTCTAATTTGATGGTAACCTGACCTTAAGTCAAGTTTAGAAAATATTGTGCCCCATATAGCTCATCAAGTAGTTCCTCAATTACAGGAATGGGAAATTTGTCCTTCATTGTGCACTTATTAAGCTCTCTATAGTTTACACACATTCTCCATGAACCATCCTTTTTCTTTACCATAACAACGGGTGATGAATAGGGGCTAGTATTGTTTGTAATCACACCAATAGCTAACAACTCCTCCACCATCTTCTCTATCTCATTTTTTCGTACGTTGGGATATCTGCAGGGTCTAATGTTTCTAGGAAAAGTCCCCCTCTTTCAAGGTGATCTGATGATCATGACTTCTGGAGGGTGGTAAGGAGGTGGAGGAGGATAGTGACGATGAAGACTTCAATTCGGATGGTAGTTGTAGCCATAGCGTCTGAAATTTTTGGAATGAGAATCTACTTGTTTAGTTTTCTTTCTATGCATATAACTTCTGTCATTTTACTCTTTTGTTAATCTCATTCTGAATTACATAATATTGAGTGAATCACCTCTGATATTAAGTGACTGATTTTGCTTTATTGAATGACAATAGTCCACAAAAAGAAGATGCATACCTTAGCAGCAAAAATTTCCAAGCTCACTTGTAAAGAGAAAACATTCCAACAAGCACTAAAAAACTCAACTGCTTTTGCTCAAGCTATAGCTTGACCGGCAACTCTAAATAAGAAACTTGGAACGAAGTTATTGAAAGACTCAGTGATTTCAATGGCGTTTGGGACTGAAAGATAATGGACTGGGTTGCTGCAACAATCGATGGATGAGGAACAATGATTTATATTGGCTCAAGGAGGTAAGAATACAACTTGTTGGTGGGTGGTTTAGTGGCGCTGATACATTGGCTACTGCACAAGAGGTGATTGTTTAATGGTGTTTTGCGGTGGTAGAGGTGGTAAGTGTGTGGTGGTAGAAGATAATAAAGTGAAAGAAGAGTTCAGCGACTGTTCGCGGGACGACATGCAATCGATGGCGATGATTTATGTAAAGGTCATGTCCGTGTCCATTTCGTTCGAAAAATTTGTGTATTTTATTTATCTCGACCTGCAAATTGTATAGTTGATCCTCTCCTCCTAAACAATTGTCCCTCTACTGTATGTAACTAGATGACTAAAGCCCGTGCTAGCACGGGCCCAACACTGTAAACTGTTGAAGATTTTGTGGGGTGCATTACAAATTTGAGTTTGGCTCAGCTATGAGCACATACATCACTGCCATTTCCTGATGCAAAGTTCATACACAAGTTATAAGGAAGCTAGAAGATACCATTTGGATATAGACATATACACTAAATTCTGCACTCTTTTGCTTTCATCTAACAAAACTAAAAGCTCATATGTTTGTAGTCGTTCGATCGCGATAAGAAAAAATTAAAATCTTCCCAATCTACTTGGAAAGGACATGAGAGCATCTATTTGATCCTTAATGCTCCTTCTGCTAGAACGTACATTTTCCATTCTCTGCAATCAACAAAAGATTTTACGTAATATTGACCATCCACAGGTATAGTGAGATGAGATCCCTCTACCTTTAACCAAAAATCTTGACTTCAAACCCTGAGAATGAATAAATTCATGTAATTTCAGCCTTTAATGAGTCATGCGCCGTGGAAATCTGGATTAGGATGCAAGGCCTGTGCCATATCGGCAAACCAGGAAGCTCCTCTGGTTTTCTTTCTGTACTAACTTATGAGCAATGTAAAATATTACCAGTGAACCAGGAATAAACTTCGGTCAAACTACCAGAATGTAATGAAGGTATAATTACCGAGAAGCCTTTGTCAATTTACAATGAAACACCACAGTTACATGCACTCACTAAAATAAACTAAAATTGGCTCTGAAATTATTATTCACGACCAGACTTTAGCAAGGCAAAATAGAAACCTTTTCAGCCAAGTATCAGAATTCTGTGTTGATTGTTGAAACTTAGAAAAACACAATTGAAACAATGTATCATATGTAATATCATTCAGAAAGACCATAGGCTACAATATAAAAGCATATGCAAGTTGTGGTTACTTGGTCTGCGAAGTTCCACATTTGTCTAAAAATGCATTTTTTCCTCCTAGAGAATAAAGGTTAGATACAGAGGCGGAGCCAGGATTCAAAGCTTGTGGGTTCGGAGTTCTAATTCTTTAAAGTTACTGGGTTCTTAATTAATAATTTGTACATATTTGACAAAAAATTTAATACAATTACATGGTTCGGATACCGGGTTCGGCCGAACCCACATCCGATGGGTCGGCTTCGGTTAGATATGGAACATTCGTATAAATCGAAAGTGAAATCACATTATTTCAGGACTTTCTAATTGGGATTCTTATTTTATTATCAGAACTTCAGATCATTGTACAATCAATTAAATTTTAATAGCAGCTTGACTAATTATTATTGGCTAGTACATAGATGAAAGAACATACTTATTGAGTTATATTTCAGTTTTAATTCAATAAATTTTCTCCAGTGTGAACCATAACAATAGCATAACTGATATAGACTTTATTTACTTGAATAGTTTTTAACTTTTTTACACCTAAGAATTTACACAATCAAGTCACCTAAAAAATAAGCTACTCCAAGGAACCGTTTGTAATAAGTGGGATCAATAACCTGAAAAGTAAGATAGGTAACCTATTACAATAGGTTAAAACACTGATAAATGCATAGAAGTTAATTTTGTTACCCATTATTTCTCTTATATTAGGTTATTATTGTCCAGATATCTTTTTTTCCGGTACAAATTATATCTGGAAAGCATGAAAGGGGGAAGATTTCCATTCAAGTTTTTAAGACCATAAGGGAAGGACCCTAGAAGCATATTTCAAGATCTTCAAACACCTTTAAAAGAGATGGAAATTGCCTTAGATAATTCTCCTCCATTTCTATTGGAATCTTAACTCAGAGCTAAAATCTGGTCTTATACCAATCTGGGGAACACATCTCAAAGCAAATCAAGAACATGTCCCCTGAGTTAGCAACTGTGCCACAGTCAAATCCAAAAATATCCTAAAGCTCTTCGAAGCACTTCATAAATTCAAACCAAAAAAAAAAAAATCTTCCTCTTTATTCTTTTTTACTTTGTTTAAACCTCCTATTGAACAAATCAATTTCCCCTTTCACCACCCAAAGGATTCCAAGCAACAAAATCAAGAAGGATTTTCGAGTAAAACATGGAACAATTACTTGTCAATTAGCAAAAATAACAAAAGGTTCATGGCAGCTTTCGATTGTTCACTTTCATTAGGCCTTGCTATTTTTTTATTTTTTTTTGGATCATTCTATAGCAAGGAAAGTGGGTTATGGGCAGAGCTTCCAGTTGCCATTAGCCTAGCAGGATCAAGAGAAGCAACTTTCAAAGTTGCAAATGTTAAGACACAGGGGACACTATTGGGAACAATATATAAAGAATATTGTTCTCGTTTGCTATTCTTGAACACTAACTTCCAGACAAAATGAATTATGCAACTTCAAAAAGAAAAATAACCCAACACCTTGGAATGACAAAATGTTGGCTACAACATGAAAAACATAATACTTTATGTAGTTTCTTAGAAATCTACCTTGGAGTTCCTCAACCTCTCGTACGACATTTCCTATGCCCATGAAAAATGCTCGCGATTAAGTACCCGAGACTCCGTAATCCAAAGTAAGAAAAGAATAAGTCCAAAATTTTTGTGCAAGGTTAACTCAATTTATGTGCATAAACCTTTTCCTAATTGTGGAACTTCAATATGTTGATTAAGGATAGATGTGAAAGTGTAACAGCATGAGAATTATTGCAACGGAAAAAAAAAAGCGCAAAATTCCCATCTCGAAGTTAAGCAAAATATTCTTATAAGCTGCATGTAAATACCTCCTTCTACTATAGGGTATCCTATCAACTGAAGGCGCATGCGAATCCGATAATGTTGCTAGCTCATCTATCTAGAACGACATAAGCAACAAATTATTATTTGATAAGATTTTAAATAACATTGCACTTAATATGATACCAATAGAAATAAGTCATAGCACATACAACAGCAACAACATTCCTACTGATAAAACACATTCGAAATTCCAGGCTATTTAAGTTATAGCAGTTTCTTAAACAACATCGCAGAAAAGAAAATGCCAATTTACACTTTTCCCATGTACCTGAAAAGACAAACATTTACAAAATAACACTTTAGATTAGGTACTTTAAACTCACCACTACAAATAGCATCCTACTTCAAGGAAGATGCTTTAAATTCAATACACAAATTGTAAATCACAATAAATAACCAACTATAAACGAAAGTCGTTGATACGGTGGAACAAAAGATTTGTTTTTTCCCCTTTCTCTTGTGCACTTTGAGCTGCATTTGCTCGGATTTTTAGGAACAAAGATTATCATTCCTACTACAGCAGTTGAAATGACCTCCCAAGTTTCATCAATAATCTATTAACAGTTCAATAATACTGATGAAAAAAATGAACTTTGTACAATTTTTAGTGCTTAGTAAATTGAGATATCATGGTTCCGACAAAACGAATAATGCATCTAAACTCATTAACACTGAACATTAACTTTGGCTTAAAAAATTATCCTACAACAAACAATTACCAGTTTAAAAATATTGTCCTACAATAACAGGAAACAGGGTGTAGTAAGTCCGAGAAAAAGAAGGAATTTTTTGTCCCAACCTAGAATTCCTGGCTTAGCTATTACGCTCTTCCAAACCGGCCATTGGTTATGAATCCTTGTGATAATAAATCCCGCGTATCTCCTCTGCAGACAAAACAAAGCACCTCACAAGTTCTAAATGCACAGAAAATTCTGGAACATAAATCTTTATTGCAGATGCATGTATTTAGAATCCGATATAAGGGTTCTTTAATTATTAACAACATAGTGACATGTCTAATTTACTACGGCAGATCCTAATTGAGAAATTACAAGACCACCAAAGATATAATAATAATTACGTGATAAAAATAAAGAATAATCAAGAAAAAATTAGATAGAAGTATGCAATTACATTGATGGAGCAACTACAAAGCTTTTTTTGGGAAGTCTGAAGACACAAAGAGATGTAACAGTTGAATATTCTAGACTGATGGTATGTCTGTTGGAATAAAATCCACCTGAAGCGGAGTAAGCACGGACTGCCACGTAAGGAAAAGATCAAGAAAAACTATGCCTAATGACTAAAATACCCTTAATGAGAAGCCGGCACGACGATCCGCTTCTAACTCATGCTTCTATAATAGTATAAATATAAACTAGTGTCAAACACGTACAACGTTTTCCATGTCAATTAATTTAATTTTCCTGACATAACATGATTAATATTAAAACATATTTGTAATGAGTAATATGAATTTTGAAGGGGGAAATGTGAGCTTGAACTTATGAATGGTGATCCTATTCGACCGATTTGATTGTGGAATGCAAAATGATTAGGTATTGTCTGCATCGACGAAATTTAAGAACTAAATTTAATTAGATAGGTCTGATGTGTAGTGAAATTAATTTGGTTGTTGCTGTGTAAAGACAAATAGTATCTTGTTTAATACTAATTCCTTATATATAATGTTCTTGATGTATATTTCATAAAAAGTCAAACTTAACATAATTTCTCATCAACTAATTTTGTTGGGGTTTTCTAGGGCCTCATTTGTTTGCACCTAATGGAGATTTGAATCTAAATTATTCAGATCTCAATCCATTAAGTGCATTTATTTTTTTAAAACTTTTATCACTTATTGGGTCCGAAGACATCTAGTTCGCTCAGATTTGGAAAAAAGTCTTAAACTTGTTCAGACCTTAAGCCAGGCTCTTTTCTTCATCAAACTAACGCTTTAAAAGTTAAACACCACTCTCCGTTATTTGTAAGATAAACATAGTATTAATTCTTATGGCTTTGTTGGACTCGAAAGTTTCGATCTCTTCCATCTGATCTTCTAGTGAAACTTTTGATCTCTTCTTCTAGTGAAGAGATGGTTTGAAGGTACAAAATACCATGAAAAGTTGAAAAACCATTTGTGTCTGACACCAAATAATTACAATGAAAATCATGACAAATTGTGATCCTTAACCTTCAATGATTTGGATCTCTTATTCTTTACTCCTATTTGTTCTTTTATTTCATGGCAAGTTTAGATGAAAAGTTTTCTGCTTCTTTTTTCCGTCGAAATTGTAATGGGTATGTCTATGTGTGAACCCATCACATAAGAGTGGGGTTGGGTAAGAAAGGGGAAGGTTTAGTATTCAGATATTAATACAATATCTTAATATTCAGATGTGCATTCAGATTCAAACATTTTAATCTTAATAAAAATAAATGCAGCCTAAGCCTGTGGAGGACTTTTTATGTTTTACTCATCAAGAAAAAGAGAAATTTAATAAAGACAATTAACATTAAACAAGGTGTCAACCAAGCATTTTCACGATCTCAATGATAAAATTTTAATAAAAAGAGAAAATGATTTCAGGTTCTGCTTTTGCAATACAATTCAATAATTCTTCTATTGTAACAATTTTATTCCCTTTAAAAAGATATCATTTCTTACTGATAATTGATTACCGTAGAAAAAAAAACGAGTGCATTATTTCAGCAACAGAAATTAAGAATCATATGAATAAATAAAAAATTGTATCATGCATAGAAATTGTTTCCTAAACGTGAATATTAAATTAACACAAAAAGATTTCAGGAAATATTAAAAAATTACTTACTGGCATTTCCAGTATTTCAGGAAATATTTACATTGTTTCATAAACATAAGTACTCCATCCGGATAAAAAAAGTGTTCACTTAGTCATTAGCACACCTTTAAGAAAATATTAAATTTAAAAAAAAGTAATTTGACTAAACTGCCCCTAATTAAATAAATGTTGGGATTTGATCACATAGCACTTAATCTGAAAAAATAATGTTAATTCTTTCATGATTTGATAAGTGGACATTCTTTTTTACCTAAAAAAAAGGCTAAGTGGACATTTTTCTTGATCCGAGGAGTATTAAATTAACACAAAAAGATTTTAGAAAATATTTAAAAATTACTAACTGCCATCCCTTCGTCTCGATATAGTTTGATTAGACACGAAATTTAAGAAAGAAAGATTTTTGAATCTTGTGTTTTAAAACAAGTCATAAATTTTTTAAACTTGTGTTGTAAATCATTTTTCATTATCAGTAAAAAAAAAAATCAAATTAAATTATTTTTAAATATAAAAATATAGCATTTTGTTTTGAGAAAATTACACCGTATGTTAATTAGGGCAACAATGCTACCAAAATTAACCCATTTTTTTTAATTCTTACAAAAAATGACCCAAACTTTTTTTTCTCTCACTCTCTCTCCTCTCTCTCTGCCTTATTATATGTTTGTATATGTTGGTATAAATATCTATATATATTTGTATATATCTGTATATTTCTATATATGTTTGTATATTTTGGGTTATTTTTTGAAATATAAGTGATCAAGTTGTATATTTCTAAAAAATTTCCTTATTTTTTGTACCGACTTAATGCATAAATTGGAATTAGAGGGGGTACTTTTTTCCTAATTTCACAGATGTTATGTCCAAACGCCCACTAAATCTTGTCATGTATCTTGTTCAGCGAATATAAGTGACCGACTTTTTGTGTTGCAATTCTGTCCAGGTGGTTCTACTTTCTTGTCCGTATGGCATGCTGACATTCCCCTGCTGAGAATCCATTTTCCCAGAAAGTAGTTGCCTTAAGGCTTGAGACAAAGAATCAGCATCCTTCCTTAACTTGCAATGGCCTTCTTCTCCACTTTGTTCTTCCCCAATTCCGTAGAATCAGACCATTTAATCTCCACTTCTCTAATCCTACACAAACACCTCATTTTCTCTTTTCCTCAAAAGAAGGTATGTTTCCTTTTTCTGATTTTCCACCCTCATAAACCATCCCATTTGTGTTATTATTATATCACTATAACAGGGGTTGCAACTTGCAAACTTTTTTGCATTTTTTTGAGTTAATGGTCAGAAACACACCTGAACTATATTTTTTGCGAGTTTCATACCTCAACTATGAGTTGTTTCCTTTTTCTACTGAACTATCATCATCTATTTATTAATACACACCTCAAAACTGATTAAGTCAACTATCAGTTGTTCCATTTTCCTTTCCTATATTTTGCCAACCTGAACTATCACCTTTAATGCATAGATGGTGATAGTTCATGTACTAAAAGGGACAATTGATAGTTTGGGTGTGAAGCTCACAAAAAAAGTGATAGTTTAGGTGTGTTTTTGACCATTTTCTTTCACAAAATTGGAGTTCTTTTATTGTTATTTTATAATTTTCGATTTTTAGTTTCTTCAGGCATTTTGATCCGGTTAACCAGTTATTGGTTTTATCTTCCTATGCATCCTTCTCATAGTGATAGCGTACTGGTTACTGTACATTGAATTGAATTCTTTCTCTGTGGCGGCTTGACATTATTTTGTACAAAATTATACCTTATACTGGAATGAAATGGGCCCGAATACAGGGGAATGGATATAAATGGTTCATATAGCTAACATCAACTTGTTTAGGTGTAAATTGATTGAATCATATTTATCTGGATTATTTACTTTTAGGCTCGTTATATAGATTAAATCAGTAACTATTTCCATTTATGTTGCCACACTCATTTGATGCCGATACATGTTGGATAATGCTTTTTTCTTTTTCCCCCATCTCATGTAAATAAGTTTTACATTGTCGTTAGTTGTTGTTGTTGCTACACTTAGGCGTTACGTGGACAATGTTTATGATGGTTCTCACACTATAAAGCACAACCGAAATGACTTTTATACTCCAAATATAAGATTGATGACTAAAGTTTGTACAAAAATCTAAGGGCCGTGACCCCTCTGCCATAGGAAATAAGTCAAAGCAAAGTCTATTACCATTATGACTTAAATGCCTGAACCAAAAAAAAAGGATTATTGAGACTTAAATGTGAAATCGTGCTACCATTCACATGAAGACTCATGCCTGTCACTGGCAAGTGCTTCTACATAAGCATTTATATTCAGGAGGGATTTTATGCTATTAGGGATCTTCGAATATATTCTGAAGTATAAGTCTTGATCTTCTTGATTTCTGCCAACATAAAATAGAGAACAGTCAGGAGAGATGAATGCACAGAAAGGCTTTATATTGCCTGTCTACATACAATATTCTGATTTTGTTTCTTTTTCTGATTGGTTAGTGTCCAGTATTATGATTAAAACAATGCCAAAAGTATATACATATAAGGACTAAGGAGCATATTGTTTTAAGTTAAGCTCCTTTTCTCCATATATTAAATAACTTGTTGAAAAACATTTGTTTCGTAGAAGCGGTTTAATATTGCTGATTTTGAGAGAATTTATATCGACAATCAGAGATGGATGCTTCTGAAATTAACAGAAGCTTGGTAAGTGAACTCGAATCAATGGGATTTTCAGAGGCTCAAGCCACCAAGGCTCTTTGTTCTTCTGGTATGTTCATCCTTCTGGTATTAGATAATATTATAGGAAAAGATTTGATCATATATTTGCTTAAAAAGTGTAGGAGACAATTATAACATACCTTTCCCTTCAGAAAGAGTATAAAACTTTAGGCAATATGGTGGTTAATTTAATATGATTTAAGAAAATCCAGCTTTGTATAGGAAAGTTGCTCAAATTTTCCATTTTAGATGTAGCTCCAGAAATCACTTTATGCATGTACGTTAACTAATTAGTTTTATCTTGTATTTTGATTTTTGTATGAACATTCTCTCCATTAATAAGGCATCAAGAAGATGCAATAAGTACAAGAGAGATTTAGTAGTTAGCTCCAATACATGAGTTAATTATGCTAAGACCAGAGAGCTAACAAGTACAAAAAATTATCAGTGCTATTTACAGGGGTTAGGATGGCAGTGTGTTGGAGTTAGATTCCATTAAAACATTTGTAATTCCTTTCTGTTCAAATGCACCAAAATATAGTTGTTGGAATCACTTTCACAAGAAATGATTAGAGGATAATACAAGAAATTAGATTGGCGAGAATTAAACGAGCATTTAATCATTAAAATAATACAAGGGGAGGGGGGGAGAGAATGTACTGAAATCCATACTAGGGATGAATCCAAGAGGGTCAATTAAGGAGATACATGGGGATAATCTCTAAACACCCACCAAAAGAGTATGATCCTCCATTTATCCAAAACTAGCTAAGAAATGAACACTCAAGTTGCTATCTATAGTAGCTGACACTAATTACAAATATGGCCATAATAGCTAATAGTAATTACCAATGGTCACTTATCCTTTGATCGTCTTTGCAAAATGTGGTCTTGAACCTCCATTTGAGCATCCTTTGAGCCTTCAAATTTTCCTTCCACGTATCTTCAATGCATCCCAAACTCTTTATGCATGAAAGGTCGGCTCCAAGCTCACGATCACTACCTTGGAAGTTATCACTCTAGATGTCTCATGTCTGGTCCCAGTTTTCATCCTTCGGTGCTTTCACATCCACCCCATCCCCATCCCACCTCCAAAAAGAAAAAGAGAGTTTGTCTATTTCTGGTATTAACCTACTGTTTTGTCTTTTAGATGCTACCTTTTGCAGTTAACTGAGCTCTCCACTTTTATGATTGCAAATCATTACTTCTTTCAGGTAATTCAAGTCTCGAGGCTGCAGTAAATTGGATTATTGATCATGAGAATGATGCAGAGACTGATGAGATGCCTGTGGTATGTAGCTTAACACTGATGAATGAGGGCTGCCCTTATTTACCTTGTACATCAATGTTCCAGGTTAATTTGATAATTTCATTGTGATTTTGATTGTCACGTTTAAGATGAGAATAAGTATAGAGAGAGAGAGAGACAGAGAGAGAGACAGAGAGAGAAATTAGTTTAATTGTAAGTTCCAAGTGCATTTTAGAGTAATAGTTTCTCCCTCAATTGGTTGTAAGATTAGGACATCCATTCATGAAACAGTTACAACAATATGCAATTATGTGCATCTACAAGGAAGAGTGAGTCATTACTATAAGTACGGATAAGGTATTTGAGAGAGGTATAGTAAAGTACCTTGGAATATTTTTACACTTCTCTTGCTACCTAAGTTAGATGGTGAATTAAGTTAATTGGCTAGTGCTTACAGGAAAATGATTAACTGGAGCTTTCTAAGTTTTATAATTACAGTCAAAAAGCTAAGAAGAACATTCCTCATTAGATGCATTAGTGGTGTCTTTAAAACTACTATGGTGCAAATTTTGGCAAAATAAGTATGGGAGTGAGAAATATATTTTGTTTGAGAATTTTAAATTTCAAGTCAAATAAGTTCCTAGAGTTTAATAACTTAAGTCAATTTGTTTTTAATATCCACTTTAATTGGGAATGTTGATTTTAATGTTTAATTTTTGTCAAATTTTTTAATATTATGTGATTTGTTCCCGAATATGCTTCAAATTTGCAAAATTTTAACCTGTTGTTTTCAGAAAAAGTATTGACCAAACTTATAAGTAGTGAATAATTACTATATACGTGTATCGAGTTAAAGTTTTGCTGTTTTAAAAGTCCCTTTCGAATTGCTTAACAATGTGTCGTTTGGATGTTATGTATACCTTTGACCTAGGAGGTGCTTAGAAAAGTAATCATGTTTATAAAATTGGAAGCGTAATAATTGGCCATTTCTAGCAAGATATGCGTGTTTGCCTTTTGCGCTCTGTGTTATTTCTCCTTCTTCTCCCTTATTTCGACCAAATACATGGGAATGTGGTTATAGTATTAGGAATGAAGTAGGAAAGACTATTCTACATACTGTCTTATCTTGTGATTTAATTTTAGCTAACACATTTTTAGGAAAAGGAGATGGCGCCTAATAGCATTTGAGAGTGTAAATAACCTTAGTGGCATGGACTTTATCCTTTTTAGAAGACGCGATAGAGCCAAGTGGAAGGTTTCAAAAGACCTACAATCTTTTTGCCCATGCATATTTAGTGAGAAATAGAACACAATGGAAGAAAAAATTGCGTATGGGTGATACCAACTAGTTGGATTAAGTCTTATTTATGCTGCTAAGCTTAGTAATGTGGAGTGTATCATTTTGCATCTTCTATTTTTTTGTTTATAGACTTTCCATTTGCTAATAGATTTAAGTCTCTTCGAGACAGCAGTTTCGCTTTTAAGGCCACGTGATCTTTGATGTTTAATTTTTTTTTTTAACTGTCTAATTGTGCAACTCAATCCTAAAAGTTCTAATAAGATAGTTGCATACAGGTTACAATCGACATTATTGAAACACCCAGTCCTACTTTCGATTCGGAAGAAGTAAAGTTGAAAGCACAAGAGCTAAGGTTTGATTTTACATTAAAGTTTCGTGAGGAGGTTTTGTATTTAATTCAAATACTGGAAACTGTCATTGGAAGAATTATCTCCTTGCCTCTTGTTTACCTTTTGAAACTGCTCTGCTCTGACTGGCTTATGGTTTGTTTTCAGAATTCTATTATTACATTTTTCCTTTCTGATGCTTTTGGTGGATGAAATTCCTGCTTTTTTAGGGAGCGAGTACGCAAGAGGAGAGAAGAGGAAGACAAAAAGCTGGAAAAGGAAAGGGAGAAGGTATGGAGTATATTCCTATTCTCTTAAGAACTTTCTCCAGTGTAAGTTCTGATTGTGGAAAGTTTATTGTCAATATGTTGAATGTGGGAGATCTAATGGCTGTGATTGAATGATGTGATGAACTTTTGATTCATGATTTGAATACTTTTTGAACGTGAACAAGTGAGTGCAACCCAATCCAGTGATTCTAGGCTCACTGTTGGAGAGATGGCATCGTCTTACAGAAATTGCTTCCCACTTATTTGGATCAACTTTAAACATTAGATTCCAATTATTGACTAATGCCAACCAATAAAAAGCATGTTTCATTAATTAATGGTGATGCAATTATGCAAAGTCGTTAAATCCATGAAGTCTTAGCCTGGAAGCAATTATGGAAAGATTCAAGCAGTACCTAAATAGAGTAATTTGAAAAGCATTGATCCAAAAACCCTACATATGTAGGACTGAAACTAAACTAATAATCTGGAGCGCATTCCTGAGAAATGGCCAGTTAGTTGTTGTTCTACCTTTTCTTTTGGGATTTCCAGCTTCTGCTGGTTCTGTCAAATATTTATATTTGAAACTAGTGTATATGGTCTCACAGAACTATTAATGTTCAGCTGTTATATGTGGAGGTGTTCTGCTTATCAAAATGCTAAATGTTTCGGCTTATTTGTAGGCGAGGATACGCGCAGGCAAAGAACTGCTTGCAACAAAGCGAATGGCACAGGAAAATGAGAGGAAACGGTGTTTTTCTAAGTTGAATCTATGTTACTTTATAAAAATGCCTTGTGCTTATTTGGCCAAAAATCCTTATTTTAGGTTTCTGCACTTTGCTCGCGTTTCAGTTTTGAAGCACAGCGGAAGATCGAAAAAGAAGAGGAGAGAAGGGAAAGGGAAAGAATTCGTCAAAAGCTCCAGCAGGACAAGGTATTTGTTACTCGAGTTTTCGTGGTTCTTGTCCAAACAGTGCTAGTCAAGTTTTTCTCGGTACTTGTCACTACATGGACCTTAGTCCTGATTAAGCAGCATATATCCCCAACTTCAGATCTTGTGGGGATTGGAATAAATCGTGAGTTCATGTCCTGACAGGAAGAAAGGAGGGTTAGCCTTGGTTCATCTATGAATAGCTCTACATCTTCGAAATCCATTAAAACCTCAAAGCAAGAAACAAAGGTATTCCGCTTTGCAATTTTATTGATTGTTCCTAAGATTGATTGGGTTCATTACTTTGACTGCTTTAAATTCTTCTCCTGAAAATCACAATTCAGAATCATTTAGAAGTTGACTTTTCCGCATCATCTGGTAATGTCCCTACAAAGAAAGAGGTTTTGAGGGAATGCTTAAGATCTCTCAGGCGTCAGCACAAGGTAGCTGAATTCCATTCACTTCTGTTTCACTGTTTAGCTCTCATTAAATTTCCAGTCTCTTACAAGTTTATGCGAACAAGCTTTTAGCTTCTGACCTTCTGTTTTCTGCGGGTTGTTCAGGAAAGTAATTGTAACAGTATATGCATAATAAAATATCTAGGCTGAATACATAAGGAGGCCCTTAAACTTGTCACAGTTTTTCTCTTAGACACCTGAACTAATTCTTGTTCTTATAGAACACCTAAACTATTTAAGAATTGTACCAATTTAACACCTTTTTTTGCAGCAACTTAAAATGCTAGATGCGTGAGATTCAATTGCCACTTACATCACATGACAATGTGACCAATGATAAAATGATACATTAGCAGCAAAAGAAAAAAGGAAAAAAAAAAATAAAATAAAAATCTCTCCCTCCCTTTGTATTCCGCCGCCCCCCTCCCCATTGTGCTTCTCTACCAGAAAACTCTGCTACAACAAACCCATTTCCCCGAGCAAATTAATATTCCTTCTCCAACCACAAAATGACTTAGAAAATTGCCACATCTTTATCACAGACAAATGCAGATTGTGAAATTTGATTTTAAATTGTATAGAAAAAGAGGAAAATGGACAAGAATGTTGAATCTTCCTCAATAATAATTTTTACTCTTCATTTTATCAAGTTTTGTCTTAATTTGCAGTATCCCAACATCTTGTCTTCCATGTGGCTCTCACCTAACCCCCAAACAGCACTCTGAAAATTCCAACTCCATAAATCTAGAAGTTCTTATGTTTAATTCATTGTAATTTTTTCAAACACGGCTCCGAAATTGAATGAAAAATAGAGGAACAAATCTAACATGCTATCGATAGTCACCACTTTGAAAGTGTGGAAGAAAATGTCTCTGCATTGTGATGCTAATCGTCGGTGAAACTGAGAGAAGTTTCAAACTCTAGTTGTGTCTCTGTAAGAGGGTTCTTTTTCCACCGTGTTCATTTTCATTTTTGGTTTTGATGTATTGTTTTATCATTTGTCACGTTATGACGGTGGAGATAGACAGATGGTGGCGAGCTTGGCGGCAAATTATAGTTAAGAAGATAGAAGTAGAAAACTAAAAAAGAAAAAAAAAAATTAAGACTTTCCACTCTCTTATGGGAGAGCGTCTTACACACACTATATTATGTCAACAAAAGTGTTAATTAACTTCTTTAGTAGTTTAGGTGCTCCATAGGAAACAAGTATTAGTTTAGGTGTCTGAGAGCAAAATTGTGACAAGTTCAAGGGCCTCCATATGTATTCAGCCAAATATCAAGTTGCACTGAATTATCAGATATCAGCTTTGAAAGCCATGTTCCATCCAATATGTCATATCACTAACAGTTCATGTGTTTCAGGAGGAGGATGCGAAAGTGCAACGGGCCTTCAAATCTCTGTTAGTTTATGTGAGGAACATCATTAGCAATCCTGATGAACCAAAGTTCAGGAAGATCCGGCTTAGTAATCCCGCTTTCCAGGTGAATACTATTTAAGCACACGCCAAAAGAATGAAACTTACTCCATTTTCTGATATTGTAAGGTTTGAGACATAATTATCAGTATGAGGAGAGAAGCTGGAAGTAGGATCTCTCACCCTGCACCCTCGTGTATATGTGATGGTGGGGACATGTGGTAAGTGGTGGCTGTGTAATGGGGTAGATGTAGATTAGGGTCTTAAGCTTCATCAATCTAATCTTGTCCATTCATCCATGTCCTCGGATCCATGTGTGCCACAGTTTCTCAAAATCATTCCCCCTCCATCCAAAGTATGGTGTATGATGTGTAGCCTATCAATAAGTGTAAAATGATGTGTTATTGTCTTGGCTTCTTGTGTCTTATCCGCTCCACTCACTGTACTTTTAGCAATAAAGGATGTAATCTGCTGTTTTCAGATATACCCTTCTACTGTTCTTTCATACCAGATTGCCTTACATGTTCTAGTGTCATGTTTTCTGTGTGACAAGGCCGAAATTGTGAATCAGAAATCTGGTTGAAGTCGGGATAGCTTGTTTTTGTAACTTAGCCAATTTCAAATGATGTGATTTCCTGTTGCTTGGATCAAGTGGATTTTGGATTTGTGTTAATGTTATTTCACTCCTTGTGGATGGCAGGCTAGAGTCGGGATTTTCAAAGAAGGCCTGCAGTTTCTAGAACTCTGTGGGTTTGAAAGAGTTAGAGGAGGTGATTTTTTGGTCTTGCGCAGAGACAAGATCGATATGGCGGTACTGAGATCAGCTGGCATGGTTTTGAACTCTGCCATTACAAATCCCTTCTTTGGGCTACTGTCAAAGTAAGGTGGTTTCCCCAGGGATTAGAGGCTTGATGTCTGACAATCAACAGAGCACTAGCTAATTTTACTACTTCCATTGGACTTGAATTTGTATAGTAACCTGAATCGGATATTCTATTTGTTTATGAACCTTAATTTCTCCTATAAATGTACTTATATATATGATATGCATTTTAATCTTCCCGCCCATCCCTCACCCCTCATATATAGATGTGTATAACAGCCTACGTACCCTTCTGGACTCCTCTTTAAAGTGATTCTTTCTGTAAATACATAGTGAGTTGCTTTTGTTGGTGTAAGTCTTGCACATTTTTAAACTAAAAATATCTAAGTGGAATCTAGATTTTGAATTAGACTATTTATTCAATCTATTACAATAAATAACTAAAGAGAGATCATAGACAGCGTCGGAGCCACCTTATGCTAAGGGGTAATTGAAACCCTTTTCGCCGGAAAATTACGCTATTTAGCTATGTTAAAATTTTAATTTTATGTATATATCAACTCCCCTTATTTTCTACGTGTGTCTACTTTTTTATCACTTCTACATCAATTTAAACACCACACTATGCATCACTGCGGCCGCCACTAAGAGCCATAACAACGTCGCCACCACTATTTGCTTTTCTCCAACATTAAAAATGACACAACTCTTTGACTATTCACTACACTGTCTTTTGTATACCATAATAACTTCCATCATTATTCGCCACCTTTTCACCTAAAAAACAAAGACTAACAAAATGCCGCTCAAACACCAACCATCAGCTTCCTCTGCCATCGAGGTTGTTTGATCATCATAAAATCCTTCACCTTACCATTGACAATCCCCCTTCTACCAGTCTCTCACCTACCTCGTGTTAGAAAAATAGGTAAATTTAATTGAAGAAGATAATGACTTTGAGGCGTGAAGAACCAGCTTTGCATAAAAAGATAATGTCCATATATAGATTGGGAAAATACAAGCAATTTCCTTCATGATATAACAAAGTCCTTAGCTTGTTTAGATTTTTCTATATTCTATTTCAAGAGTGTTCTTATATTTATAGAAATTAAGAGATTACTTTTCATGAATAGTCATGCTCTTCACGAACAGATGTATTTCTTTAATTTTAAGACCTCTTATAGTACAAACTATCTAACACCTCGCTCAGCAAAATCGCTATCACTCCCATTATTTGATCGGTTTCAAAGAGGTCAAAGGATATGCTCGAGGTTTTCAATCGAGACTCAAGTCAAACATGGTCTAATGAAAGATGTGTAGTCAGTATAGCGATAAAGTTTCATCACTTACCTTATGTTTTGTTATAAAAAGAATATAAAATTTTATAGGTTTAATGAGTTCATTTTCTTGACAAAGCATGTGTATGACACTTAGCCAAAGTGATGTATGTCAGGCATAGTTCAAAAAAATATTGATGTGTAAAAACTGTATATATAAAGTTGGGATGTTCAAAGAGATTTGTGTTCGAGCTAAAGGATAAAATTCACTCAGTATTTACATCAAACCGTGTAAACTTATTATAGTTAAGTGATTCAATGAGGTGAGAATGCATGTTAATTGACCACAATTTAAGTGCTAAATTCATGTACAAACTCATGTTATGCATTTATTGACTTAGTATAAATATCAGATGCGAAAAGTTTTTAGGGATGTATATCCGTCCTGCAAAATAATAGCCAACAATATATATAATTTTAAATAGGGAAAAGATACAAATATACCCTCCAACTTTCTTTATTTAGAGCAGATATACCCTCATTAAAAAAATGATACATATATGCCCTCGTCGTTACACAAATGCAAAGTTGAGGGGTATATTTGCACCTTTTCCCTTTTAAATATATAATAGATAGAGAGAGAGCTAGCGAATGTTATTGTTTTTGACAAATCGGTCAAATATGTAACTTGTCTAAATTTTTACTCGGGGCAAAGTATCGAAGAAGTTGGGGTCATTTGCATGATTACCCTTCAAAGGCACTGGTCTTTAATTTCTAACCCTCAAATTGGTGGTCTTTAATTTTTACCCTTAGCTAAAAATCCCTTGGTTTCGTGTTCGAACCCCTGCTCAGTCAAAACTTAAAAAAATAAAAATCGCAAGATAAATTATGGATTCGCAAGGTAAAACTCTACCAAGCTCTACCTTAAGGCATTTTTTTCAATTAATTGGAATTTTATAAACCTCTGCCTTAAGACCTAACTTTTGCCCAAAAGCCTAATTTTGGGTAAAAGTTTGCTTTAAGGCCTAACTTTACTATAAATCTCTATCTTGCGATTTTTTTATTTTTTTTTACTGAACTTGGATTCAAATCCAAAACTTCAAAGTAATTAGGTGAAAGACAAAAATTAAAGATCACCAATTTGAGGGACATAAATTAAAGACCAGTGCCTGTGAAGGGTAATTCGCACAAAAAAAATGAAGAAATTGCACAATTTGTCCTTCAAATATGCTGGACTTCAACTTTTGCCCTTTAGATGGGCTAGTGTTTAAATGGACATACATCTTTTAAGGGTCACGGGGGCTTAACTTATTGGACATCAACATTCCAAAACATAAACTTATATCTCGCGAAATTTTTTTTATTTAAACTTTGCACTGTCCATTTATCTTAACCCGGGCCCAACCCGAATCTTTATCCGGTATCCAGTGAATTAGAGAGAGTAGTAGGCTGCATCGCGGTCCTTTTGATTAATATTAGGGAAAGAGCTTAGCAGAATAATAATAATAATAGTAATATCTGCCCAAAAACCACTCGTGAATTACTTCCCCCAAATCCCTGCCTTCTCTCTCTCAGTTTCCCCCAATTCGTGTGTGTAATAAGTGAAGTGCATAATTAGGGTTAGGGTTCGAGTGCGTGGGGGCCATAATACGATGTATGCTGATCGGGTGGAGGCAGTGACAAAGAGGTCTGTAAAAGATAGGCTTAACGGCAACACTTCTGATGATTACGATCGCCGGAGACTAATTTCCGGCAAGAGGTGCTTACACTTAACCATTATTTCTAATTGCTTCACATTTTTTATAAAGTTTTCAGCTTTTTCATGTCTTATGTGCTTGTGTACATTTGTGACTATGCATTTTGGTTAGATGTTTTATTTACTACTCCCTCCGTCCCAATTTTAAGTGTCTTAGTAGGCGTTTGCCCATAGAAACCAAAAAGAATTTCACTTTTTGTAGAATTTTGAAGTTGGAGTTGGCCATAGTTTTTGCAAATAATATTTTGTTGTTGAAATGTACTTTTTCAACAAGGTTTGATTGTGAAAAAAGTGAAAAACAAGGTTTTGCTTGTTTTTCAAATTCCAAATACAACTTCAAGTTGTATTTGGAATTTTCATGGCCAAACACTTATTTTTGAAAAAAGTGAAAAAAAAATCCAGAAAAAAGTGAATAATTCTTATGGCCAACCGGGTCCTTAGTTTGACTGGGTAGGGATAAGGTCTGCTTACACACTACCCTTCCCCAGACCCCCCTACTTGTGAGATTACAATGGGTATGTTGGTGTTGTTAGTTTGACTAGGCAGGGAGATTTTTATATCTTGTGATCTTAAACTTGCCATGTAGTATGTTAGAACTGTAAAACTTACTAAATATAGAAAGAGGCACTCTTTTTGGGAAAGACCAAAAAGGGAAGTAAGACACTTAAATTGGGACTGAGGGAGTAATTGAAGTCAGCTTTTTTCTTCAGTCGAGTAAAGGATTGGTATTAACAAGACCAATATTCTGTATCTGCTTGGTACAAAGAGTGTTGTCATGGTCTTCGTTTTACCACGCACAAGACGCGTGTAAATTGTAATACCAGTTTAAAGCTTTTTTTCTTCTTCTTATTTTGAATAGATAGTACTCCCTTTGTCCCATTTTTTGTGACTGTGCTTGACTAGAAAGAAAGAGACTTGAAATTTGATGTCTAAAACAAGCAAAAAATATTTGTGTTGCTGTAAATTATCTCATTAAGGGTAATATGAAAAGTTTAAAATTGGGGATCTTAGTAGCTCAGTTGGTTAACTACTTGAACTTTCACCTTTTTTTTTGATAGGTAACTGAAAGAATTTTATTGATGTAAAGAAGGGGCCAACTTTAAGAAAAAGCTGGACAGAAGTACAAAAGATAACTTTACAGTGAGTGTAAAGAACTAAGAAACTCAGCCAACGCCTCCGGCTCTAAAACATTTGCCGAGGTTATGTTGCACCAAAAATTAATCAAAAATATACATTTGTGCTTTAGATTAACTACATTGACCTTTTTGTTATCAAAAACTCTAGCATTTCTCTCTCTCCATGCGACCCGCCAAACCACTGCTGGGATAGACTTCCAGATGTAACCCGACGCTTTATGCATATCCTGTTTGTGCCATGAGAGGAGAAAATCAACCGTGTTCCTCGGCATGAACTTTCACCTTGTTGGTGAGGGTTCGATTCCCCACCTTGTAATACCCTCCCCTTCCCCTACCACCTATGTAATAAAAAAAAAAAAAAAAAAAGTTTAAAATTGAATTTCTAAATATGGAAAGGTGTCAGCAAGGATTTCATACCCTATGCTAGTTCTTTTTTTTCTCCCCCAGATATGCCTTTAATAAGTCCTCGTTCTTTTTGGGACAGATTAAAAAGCAAGGTGTGCACAATTAATGGGACAGAGGGCGTAGCAGTTTAAAGTTGTATTGGCAAACTTATTGTTAGGATTCTAATTCTTTTGGGGCACAATTTGATTCAATTAAATGTAGTTTAGGCAGTTGAATATTTTTAAAACTGCGTGTACCTGTTAAATAGAGGCATTGAGAGCATTCGTGTAATGGTTAATTATCTTCCAGGAAGGTGTCGTTGTTTCTTACTTGGCCTGCCTCCTTTTTACTTCCATACTGCCTATTGGAGTTCGAAACCAAATAAATTCCCTTGGGGGCTCTGGGCCCTCTTAGATTGGATTATCTACTCGACGTTCAAAAACATAGAGGGTCAGTCAATCTAATGATTAGGATTGGGAGATGCATTCTTTTCTTTTTGAGAAGGTGAGTAGATTATGTAGTAAAAGACAGCAACTTAGCACCAAATTGGTGCTAAGGCAGTACAAGAGTCTGCAATCCTTCTTTTTTTGGAAAAAAAGGATTTCTACAAGACTGCAACAAGGTCCTATTCTTGTAAATATTCTATGAAATCTAACATACTAACTTCATCCTTTACAACCTGTAGATTACACCAAAAAGCCAAAAGCCATAAACATTTGTATTGAAGATGCTGTACACTAACTTTCTTCCCTTCAAGGCATCTCCTCTTTTGAAGGAGGATTGGACGAATTAGCAAAAAGCAATTATTTATAAGTACTAGTAGTGATATTTTAAGTATACGAGTTTCACTCATGCTTATATTTGCTGCTTTAAGCCTCATTTGGTGTAGTCCTATTAACTTTCTGGTTCAATTATTGTAATCTATTTTGTAGGCACAGAGAAGATGATGATAAATGGGAGCATGATCTTTACGAGTATGGTGAAGCTCCGGGATCAAGTATGGCGCCATTAGATTCAGTTAGATATTACTTATTCATTAGGCAATATACTTGTGATTGCTGCACTAAAAATTTTGATATTGTTTATGGTCTTTCATAGGCCAGAGAATTGGTACTAAGGATCTTCGTCTAAAACTCCAAAAGAAAAGTATCCAACAAGCTACTCAAAGTGTTAGAGGTTCTGTCTCTGGAGGTATGAGGGATTTGCGTGAAAAGCTCTCTGGTACTGTATACTCACAAACAGTGGAAAATGATCCCCCCAAAGCAAAGATGAAGGTGGCTCCTGAGATAAGTAAACCTGTCAGGAGAAGCATCACAGCTGAAGCTCCTGCCATGGAGACCAAAAAGGTTGCCAGCACAGTTTCAAAGAAGAAGTCCCAGCAAAAGGCAAGATCTCCTTACTCAAATTAGAGTCACCAATAAGCTCCTTTTCAATAGTATTACTTCTTTACCAAATCCTGATATTGCTATTAAAATGTGAAAATACACGCCCCGACCCCCAGTAAGAAAAAGAGATAAACTTTCAGCAACCTCCCACATAGAAGGGTAATAGAGTGCACTAGACAAAAGTAACCTGTTGCATGCTTTACATTATACCGTCTTCCTTACTTTCAGTTCTTTAGTTATTAGCTCCTTAAATTTTGCTGATGGTTGCTATATCTTATTATATATTCAGTGGGTCAGTTTCCTGCTTGGAACAATCCTAACCCTAATGCCAATAGGGTTTATACTACTCCCTCCGCTTCATTTTGTGTGACCCTGTTTGACTAGCCACAAAGTTTAAGAAAGAAAGAAAGACTTCTTATCAAAAAAGAAAGAACGAAAGACTTTTGAAACTTATGGTCTTAAACACGTCGTAAGTAGCATTTGTTTGACTATCGGACTTTTGAAATTTGTCATTTTAAATACGGCATAACATTTGTGTGGCTATAAAAGTTCGTCATTCAGGATAAATGGAAGTTTAAGTTAAATTATTTCAAATTTTAAAGCGGTCCTTCTTTTTTAACATACTAAATAAAAGGAAAAAGGGTCGCATAAGCCAGAACCAGATGGAGTGTTAGGTTACTGTTAAATGTAATACATGACCAATATAAACCCTTTTTTGGTTGGTAACTTCATTTGTAGTCAAATTTATTTGGTATGGCTCATAGCTATGTCCACTTACCTGCTGGATGTTTATATTTTTCTGGCCTATGGAATCGGACCAGTAAAGAACTCTCAAAAGCAAACACCTTTGCCTCTGCACTGGGTCATTCCAAAAATTTAGAACTACTAAGAACCGAATCAAGGTCATGTACACAGTTGTCTAGAAGATTGACACCTACTGGCTGTTTATTTCCAGGGTTGAGTTTTGTGAATGTTGAGTGTTTTGTTTCCAAGTGCTTCTTGGTTGGTCCTTATTTCCTTAAGCAACTGTGTAGAATTTACTTTTTCCAGTTTGGTAGGAGCTTTTATGGGCATAAGTATTTGATTTTGTTGTGTATGCCTATGATGTGGCGAGGACTCAGCTCTGCTCACTGGATTCTAAAATATGGCTGGAGTAACTGTGTCATTGCAACATATGCATAGGGAAAATCAACCCAACCTTTCTAAATATCAATCGCTGAGGCATCTCTTCCCTTTGTGCTAGCTGATCTCTATATAGTGAGCTATCGTCTCTTCAACCAGCGAATCCAATGGAAGCCGCAAAGATTCTTGGTACTTTAAATGAATCTGGGAATATGCTCGGTCAACATAAGGTAAGATCCTTTAAGTAGAGTGCCTTAATGCCCATGGATGATATATTCTGACGCACATACTCCTTTGCCTCAACTTTATAGTGCTAATAGAGTGTACCACAATGAGGGTTGTATGCTCTTCAACATCTGAGTTAGGAATTGGTGGTTGAAAGAGAGGTAGCCAGACTTCTTCTCAGCTTCAAAAGTAGAGGCCATTAATTTTTTTGAATGACATATGGGCCACAAGCAGCTTTATCAAAGGATTAGGGAAGCTTTATGCTTTATATATGAGTGGAAATTTTGGCTACTATATTAGGATAAATGGCAGGCTGGAGCCACCAAAAAGACTTGTGCTTCTCTAGCATCAGGCCCCCCCTATGTGTGGGAAAGGAAAGAGGAAGATATGGGAAACCAAACCCCTATGCTTTTAATGCAATGATTTATATAGCCTGCCAACCAAAATGACTTGTGCTTCTCTAGCATCACCCCCCCCCCCCCATGTGCCAAAATGATTTTGTATCCCTCGATCCATGTCCAAAGTTTTGTCCTTGACTACAAACAACAATTATGGGGGGCGAGATTGAAAAGCCTACAATGAGAAGAAATATTTGAATTAAAATCATGTCAATCTAGTCCAGAAATTTATGGGAATACCAATGGTAAGTGTCCTGTCAATCTAGCCCGACTTTAACAACGTTGTGGCATGCACCATAGCTCTGAACTTATGTCCGCAGTTTATTCTCGACTCCTTTGTGAATTTAACGGTCTAGGCAAATCCGACACCTTTCATGCTCGTATTCGACACCTCCACTTCCGACTGTGCTGGTTTACAGTAAACAGGAATGGAATTAAAACTGTAGTGCTTATGAGTGCGTCATTGGTCTTTGCCAAATCTTACTCTTTCTATAAGACTTCGCAGAGATATTTTTTCTTTCTAGTCTTACCATTCAACGTCTTCCAACACACTTTCACATGTTTCACAGCATTGTTTTGTTACGTTATTGCTCTTTAGTGACATCATATGTGGTGAGCATATTGCATTTGATCTACACATCCCTTATTTCTTTAGCTTTTCTTAATTGTTCATGTGCAATTAGACCATCTGCTTTGCTTGTTTTACTACTGTATAATTGGTGGTTGCGGCTATCTATGTTCATTCTACTAGTCTGAGTACTCTGGTTTTTTTCCTTGATTTTATCAGCTATCACATAATATATTAAAACGGTTGAAAACTAGTTAAGTATGTGTGCGCGCTATTCCAGAGTACATTATGTGGGACTGCTCTTACATATAGGGTTTATACATTTTTTGCAGGCGGAATCAGTGGATAGTTTTCTACAATCATTGGGTCTTGAGAAGTATGCAATTACATTTCAAGCTGAAGAAGTATGTAAATTACTGCTGCTCTTTTCTTTTTAATTTAGTTTAAAGTGCTGCAGCAAATCACCTTCTCCTCGTGCTTTTCTTGCAGGTTGATATGGCTGCTCTTGTGCACATGACAGATGAAGATCTTAAAGCTATTGGAATACCAATGGTAAATAGCCTGATTTTGTGTGAGAATTCATTTGAAGATTGTGACTTCCTGTTTTTCATTTTCTTGTTAATTGTTATGAATGGGAAGAGAAATCATAGTGAAAAAGGTTCAAATCAGTAGGCGTTGTTTTTCATAAGAGAGATTTTCCAATAAATGTTTCTGGTAAGCTTCTTTGGTTTGACAGTCTCTATAGTCATGTGGATTCGAGAGATTAGGCATTTCAAGGTGACCACGTGGTGATAGCTTGGACTTTCAGCCAAAAACATTTTGTTTCTGAGCTACTCCCTTTGTCCCATTTTAATGTGATACATTTTCCCTTTTAGTTGTCCTAGAAAGAATGATACATTTCTTGTTTGGGAAACTATTTAATCATAACATCCCCATTTTACCTTAATGACATGTCTTGTTGAGATTCAATTGATGTAAAAGTTCATTCTTTTACAAAAAGAGCAAAAATGAAAAGACATGTTGAACTCTCACCTTGGTCTTTTTAAAGGATACTTCTGGTGCTTCACATATATTTAGCTTACATATCAAAAGTCCTATTATTACCCAATTAGACACTTTCACGTCAAATGGGACCAAGGGAGTAAACTATTTTGTTTTTGTGTGTGCATGTGTTTTGCGGTTGGGGGGTTATTGTTGGAGTTGTGCTAGTGGAATGACATGGATAGATGTCCCTTTTATTACATGCTGATTGAAAGCTGTCCCTTTTGGTTGTTTCAGGGTCCAAGGAAGAAGATAATATTAGCACTGGAGACTAGAATCTGATTACATCTTATTCCTTTGCTGGGGTTATTCATTGGTCTGCCATCCAACAAGTCAGCAGGCTTGTGTTTTAACTGTACAAGTCTCTTTCCGGATTTATTTCCTTTTAACTTTTTCTTTTCTTTGCTTATTTTTTGGGTTTTATCAGTAAGTGTGGTAAGCAAGAGCTCTCACCATGTACAACATGGGAACATTTAAAGATGTGCTAGGCCTTAACGGCATATAATTTAATGGTTTTATTGGTTGCTTGTCATGTAATTTGGAAGCCAAATTTTGCTGCTTCATCCCGTATTTAGGTTCTCTATAATCTTATTTCAGTACTATTATCATTTGTCCACTTCTCCTGAAGATAAATCGATGTTTCATTAATGTGAAGTTTCCATTTTCCCAACCAAATAAAGTGACATCCTCATTATCACTATACTTGTTCCATTCTGTAGTAAAGAATTCCTCAATTCATTGCTAGAATCAAGTGATAACAATTTTTTCTGCATCATCATTGTGGCAGGCAAGTGTATTTCAGTCGAAGTCTTAATCTCGGAGACAAATTTAACTATGACAATGAATTGTACAAAAAGAAAATTTTGCATTGTGCGTTGATATGTATCTAGTCAATTTTTATACAAATTCTTCACGGAATGTAGTTCATATCTCACTGTGGATCCAAAACTTTTCGGGTACAGCACCACAGAGGTGTTATCTCCAATCAAGCCTCACAAGCTTTTCCCACAAAACTTCTGCATTGCCCATCGACACCAGTTTTTGTTCTTCCACTCTTTCAGATTTGGCTACAAGCACCCACATCAAGTTTTATCTGTGATTCCGACATGCTACTCAAGTTTGTCCTTCCATGCAAGATACTTTCTGTTTTCCACTTTGTATCTTTTCCATTCTCTGATGACTGCAAGAAGCACATGCAGTGCAACTGGCAGAAAGAATGGCTGCATAACAACACAAAGATAAATATTTATTTCCTCCATCCAGATTAATCTCCTTGTTGGACTACAAGTGATGGAATGAGAATAAAATCCACACTATCGCTAGCATTAAGTAGAGAAAGAATGTTAATCCCTAGTTACTCTTTAAAATGAAAGAATCAGAAGTGAAATTGAGAAGTGCAAAATGAGTCTGATGCAGCCTCTTAAATTATACGAATGCGAAAAGCAAGTCACTGAAACTAACTAAATTCAGTGCTGTCAGATTTTATCACTATGGTATCACAGAAGAAAAAGAGAACAAGAAGCTAGAATTAGAATAGTCAACTCAAAAGTATCGAAGCTTACTCTATATGTAAACTTCCCACCCACAGGTTATAAATGTGTTCCTAGATATTTCTTCGTATCAAAGAGACATGTAGATATCCTTCAAGCAACACTCCTCCCCATTAGCAGTAAACACACATTAAATGTTACTCCTCCGGGATCAAAAAGAGTGTCCACTTAGCCATTTGCACACCCCTAAAGAAAATACTATCTCCAAGAAAAAAAATAGGTAATTTGACTAAATTGTCCCTAATTAAATAGGTATTGAGATTTGATCACATAGCACTTAATAAGGGCAAATCTAGAAAAGTAAGATCAATTCTTTCATGATTTGATAAGTGGACACTCTTTTTGACCCAATAAAAAAAAGGTTAAGTGGACACTCTTTTTGATGAGGGAGTATCTCCAAAGCCTTGTGCTTTTAATAATTGCACTAGGAAATAACCAATTGAATATGCTGGTCGTCTTCGTTGTGTAACATAATTTCATACACAGAAGACACGCAGAACTGAAATCTGCTTATGCACATGTGCCCTACCATATCCTACCTTTGACACGAAAGTGGAAGTGGTATAGTTAAGTGTAATTACTAAAAGGAGATGGACACTGAGTCGAAGAAAGTGGGATCTTATAGTTAATTGTTAACAGTACTAAAAACTTGCGAATGCCATCTCAATATATTATACTTCAGTGACATGAACCTTACCGAATATACAGCAAAACAGTGCTCAAATGAGTAGTAGCTCACGGACATCATAGATGGATGATAAAAGGCATCCTCTGCTAAAGCTCTTGCTTTTCTCGAGTAAACTGACAATAAACAAGAATACTTTTTAGAATTTTTATAAAGAGAAGTGCACAAGGCAATTACTAGTTGTAACCATGTCGAATTACTAATACCAAGGGAAACGTACCAGCAGAAGCATCGGAATATCCTAAGGACACATTGCCCAGAGATAATTTTGCAGCTTCAAGAGAATACTTTACCTGATCAATTAGTCAGAATTATGAGTGCTGATAACTTACCAATATGTTTTGATAGGTGATGTAAAAAGAGTTCACCAATATGTTAAACCATAAAATTCCACAAGCAACATATTTTAAACGGAAGAAGACAGATCCTTTTTACTTTAATGAACTCAGGAAAAAGCTAGATAAGTAATTAGATTCAAACAAATATTTTCTGAAGGGGAACAAGAAGGTACATTTAAATAAGTTAGATATTTACCACTGAAAACTATGAAGCTACAAAAAGTTCATCGAGTAAAACTCTGACCTGTTTTCCTATTTCATCCCTGATGATCATCCTGGGAAGTGACTGAACCTGGATGGAGAAAAGTGTCAAAACCTACAAGAATGAAGGTAAGCAGAAAGGAGTCGCAGCTGATGACCCACCAATCGAGAGAGAGACCCAAGGGTGGTGCCACACTGAAGAAGATTGAAACATGTGTGATGCCTAGATAACACGTCCAACTCCCTAAAACAAGAATTTTTAGAATGACATCTGATCAAATACATGCCCTTAGGATATCTGCATCTAAATTGAATCAAGTTAAATTAAAAGTGTCGCCATTGAAATCAAATGATAGTTTTGCAATCAGACAATTGCGTAAAACAACATATAATGACATTCACCAAGAAAAAGTGTTTCAATCCCCAAATTATTTCAAAAAAAAAAGAAAAAAAATATATATATATATATATATATATATATATATGCAACAAGGAGATTCTGACACAAATCGAGGAAAGGCTGAAGTTTTAGTGACTAAATACACTTATATCCAATAGAAAATGAAAAAGGAAATGGTTCTTATCAGATATGAATCCACTTACATCAGTGGTTTAGTTTTATTTAAGCAAGCATGCAATGTTCTTAAGCTGATTCTTACATTCCACCTTTATCCATCCTAAGCAGTATCTTACCATTCTGCAAAGCCTTTTTCGCTGGTTAAAAGTACAGATGTGGCAGATCCACCAACATAAAGGCTCTCAGACTTCAGACCAAATAGCTGGCGCAACTGTCCCATGAAAACTTCGGAAATCATCTTCAACTCCTGTTTCAGAATGCGGATTTGTCAATCTTATGTTGTGAAAAACATAGAAAAGAAACAAAGACATGACCATCACATGATTCTTTCTTTATTTCCCCTACAAAAAGTAAGGGGTTCATTCTTGGCCGTTCAATTAGAGAATATGCCGTAGAATGTACAAAGTTTCAGTATATCCGCTTCTTAATCAGTGAAGGTTGCAGTATATCCTTGTGTCCTCTTACTCTAGTGTTAGGGAAGAAATAGATTGCATGAAATCAACATTGCGCACCACTTCCTTAGTAGACAGATAAACATAGGAAACACACAAAACAACAAAACAACAACAAAACAAAAAAAAAAGAAGAAGAAGAATGAAGAAACAAGGAATCAATGTAGAAATTACTTCAACAGTGAGATAAGTTTGCTGTTGATTTTGATAAAGCCCATCTAAACAAAGATGAAGCTCCAAGCCTCCAACTTCCTAAAGTTGATCAGAATTATTTCCCACTTTCTCATTATGGATTCATGATCCAGGTAAACATATTTTTCATGTGAAATCTCTCACACATGCATGCGTGCAAATATACTCAGCTACATAAACATGCCTAATATACTCAGTTTGCCAAAGTAACAACCATTTAAAGCGGAACTAAATGCATATGGACAAGATTGTATGTGCAGGTGAAAGTGCACGAATAACAGAAAAAAATACAACAAATTAAAACCCATGTGAAGAATGCATAGATATATATAGGCATCATAACACCTCCCTTCTCTTTTCAGAAAAAAAAAAAAAAAAAAAAACTCAAAGAAAAGGAACGGCCATGTCGCAGAACTGTATAGTCTTAAATCTTTTTCCCAATGCGGCTCATTCGTCTTGGCTTTTAAACTGTTAGACATCATAAGGAGAGGCTGCTTACTTCAGAGGAAATTTTGTGCCTGGAAAGTTGTTGCATTTGAGAATTCTCTACACAGGCTGGTGGATTCCAAACAATAATACCACCCCACATCTGGAATCAACTGTATTAGACTACATGATAATATATGAAATGGTCAACACAGATATAAACATCGAGACAATAAATTTAATACTCACCGGTGATATAAAACCATTTGTCATGGACATCTCTCCATTTGGCAACTGCAACTTTAGAGGGCACTCTTTTGCAGATGGTACATATCTGGTATTGGGAAACCCGGTTACTATATTTTACTAAATATGAAAGAACAATCATTTAACATGACTGGATTTTGCAATGCAGAGTGCTCAAAGAACTCGTTTTCTTCTTTTTCAGAATACATGTCAGAATTTGACCTTAAGCAGTAGACTTGAACAGGATTGGGCAGAATCCTCAAAGAGTTATCAAATACGGAACACAGTGGTATTTCTCTTTTGCCTAAACAAGTATATTCAAAGTCAACAATTTCCATTGAAAACAAATGGGGAAAAAAATACTTTAACGAGTAGATGCTATGCTAATGATATTCCACATACTATACTGTCAGTTCACAAATATCAAAGCATAAAAAGCTAACAATGTAACATCAGTGATCGAAGCTTCTGCAAGTTATTCTTTAAATGAGATATCCATTAAGGGAAACTGTTAAAAGAATCAAAAACATACAACACAAAATGCAGGACTTTTGACCGCCCGCCAGCTGCTGTTGAAGTATCCAAGTGCCATTCATTTGAATTTACCTACAAAAAATAGATATTATACAAATCAGGATGATGTTTGATTTTCTGTCCTTTCCGTTTCTTTGGGAGGTGCGGGTGGGCTGGGGGGCTTTATTCAATACTTTGACCATCAATAAGAATGTCAGATTCACATTAGTCATTAAGTTAACTTACAAAAAAAGGAAGATCTTTTGTACTGAAAATGTAGCTACCCTGCATGTCATCCCAATATGAATATGAAGACTTTGGAGTATGATATAGAACCTGCAATACAAAAGAGCTCAATAAGTATAAGTTCAAAGGAACCAAAGAAAAGATATACCCTAACTCCTTAAATGGTATAAGAATATAAAGGTTAGACAGCTAACCTGGCTTTCCACACTAATATCAGCAACTGGTCTTAAAGCATCCACAGCAGGAGCCAGCAGAATCTCATCTAACTCCTGAAAATCCCTGTAAATAGATGATTATATTTTAAATGAGTAAAGAGGTAATATGTTTGATTCGGTATTACCTATGTTTGATTCGGTATTACCTAAACAAGGATAAACATATGACATTCGTAACATATGAACTTCAGCAACGCAAGTAAGCTACAGAGATATTAACCAATACACTCTACATCGTTAGTTCAAAACAAAACTCCCTCCGTTTCAATTTGTTTGACTCACTTTCCTTTTTAATCGGTTTCAAAAAGAATGCCTTTTTCCTTTTTTTGGCAACTCTTTAATTCCAACTTTACACATGGCATGTTTAAGACCACAAGATTAAATGACATTTTGGTACATTCGACATATCTTTAGTTTAAGACCAAGATTCAAAAGTCTTCTTTACTTTCTTAAAACTCCGTGCCAAGTCAAAACCAGACAAAAAAATTGAAACTAAGGGAGTAACAGAAACACTATACTCCATTATTGGCAATGAGAAATAATGTATAAGTAAATTAGGATCCAGTGATTACCAATCATAAACCCAATCATGCGGATCCGAATTCAAAAGACTGAACGAAAGCACGACCTTTCCATCTGCACCTACCGGCATGAATTCCCCACGAATTGATCCTTCTTCCTTCCCACCATTCACAAACACATTGACAAAAATCTCTGCCATTTTCTCAGCAGCTTTCTCCACAGAATCTTTTCCTACTATCCAAGCATGCCTATATTTACCAACAACAACTCTAACATCCTCCTCATCCTTCCTATTCACCACCACAACCGTATAAACATTCCTATTCTTACCATCCAATATCGACTCCAAATACTCATCAAAATCCTCATCATGATCATTCGACTTATCGAATCCATTCAACACACCGCATTGCCATTTATCGTTGCCATTAATACAGTTAGAATTGGAATCAATAGTTACTGCTACGGTAAAATTGTTCCCACACGTGCCACAAGTCTGAGTATTTTCTGAAGTCAATTTTTGCATATGGGAATTGATTAAGAGCCCTAGCTCATTTACATCAGTAATGTCATTGAAGTTCACAAAAACTGCTTGAAATTGGCAAGGAAACAACAAATGATTCTTCTCCATTTCCATTGATAGTAAATCTATGTCTTCAAATGGCAATGGTGCTCGGTAAATCTCTATTGACTTTAGTAAGAAAGGCAAAGCTGTATTATACATAAGAAATAGAAGAATAAATTGATAAGAGTTTTGAAAATGAGAGTTTAAATACACAGAAAAACGATAATCCCTAAGTCCAAATTCATGTGACATTTTTCGCTTTTCGAGATTCAAACTTCTTAGGACCTGTTTGGCCCTGAGAATTTTTCACTTTTTCCTGGAAAATTTTTCACTTTATTTGAAAATTAGCGTTTGGCTATGAAAATTCTAGATAGTTGTAATTGGAATTTGGAAAACACCTAAAACTCTATTTTTCACTTTTTTCACTTTCAGTACATTCAAACGACCAAATATTCTTTGCAAAAACTATAACCAAACGCAACTCCATCTTCAACTCCAACTTCAAAAATTCCAAAAGAAATTAAAAATATTTGGTTTTCAAGGGCAAAGGCCTACTTAATTTTTGAATGTGTGTTTGAATATAAGATCTTCAAGTTTTTCGAAATAAAATTTACATATTTGTAAACTACATTAAAAACTACTAGTATAAATCACCATAATTAAGGCATATGAAAAAATTAACTCGTTAGACTATCAAAAAGAGAAAAGTGTTACACAAGATAATAAATGGAATGAAGAAAGTGTAGGGTTTTACCGATGAGGAAAGAGATGAAGACAGTTAGTGTGAGAAATAAACGCTTCAATCCAGGCTTTGTTTTACGCATTGTTTGAGGGTCCAAATCCGAGTTAGGGTTTGGTGATTCAGATATCTCCGCCATTGTTGAATCCTGAAGAGCTTGTTCCGGCATCACAAAATGTAAAACAAATATGGCGTGGAAGAAAGTTAGAAAAAACTCATCCTACTTATTATTAGTACAATTTTAAAAGTAGTTTCATCACATCATGAAGCCGTCTTAGCTCAGCTGGTAGAGCGCATGGCTTTTAACCATGTGGTCGTGGGTTCGATTCCCACAGACGGCGTTTTCTTATTTTTCTTCTTCAATTTTTTTTTATTTTATTTTTTCTTTCGCATAAGGTTCAACAAACTTGTTTCTTATTTTGTTCTTCAATTTTTATTTTTTGGCATATGGTTCAACAAATTTTATCTTCTTTAGGATAGTTTGCTTCTTATTTTGTTCTTGAATTTTCTTTTTCTTTTTTGGCATAAGGTTTAACAAATTTTATCTTCTTTAGGACAGTTTGAATTTAGTTTCAGAAGAACCTGGAAATGAATTATATATTTGAAGATTGTTTGGACGGTTGTTACATAATGTATTTCTCCCCTACTATCATATTTGATTGTTATTTAAATTTGATTATATTGTATTGTTAAATTCATTTTACATAATGATAAAAATTTGTGTGACAATTGATTTGATGTAATCACATTGTTATCTTATTTCCTTTTTCCTTATGTCCTTATTTATTTTTTTATTAACCCACGCCCTAAAATAGGATGAGACGTGGTACAACACTCGATACCTATTGACTTGCGCCGAGCAAACCTTTTTAGTGTATTTACCACCCAATTCATGACTATATATGCAACAAGTTGTACCCGCTTTCATTTATTTAGCATTAGAATAAATGATTTGAATGAAATACGTAGTATTTGATTTGAAGTGTGCAACAACAACAAGCCCGGAAAGATAATCCCACCATGACTATATATGAAAACAAGACAAAAGTTTAGGGCCAAGCATATCGAAAACAATATGATAACACGAATACCAAAAGCGAGAAAGTCATGGTTTCGGAAAGAAAGGAGCATTAACTATATAGATAAATAAAATAATCAAAGTATGCCCAACAAATATAAGCAAATAATCAAATGCAGATAAACCAAAAGGCAATAAACAATTTACTATGGTGAAAGTGGTAAGCCAGCCTTCTATTAGAAGTTCTCCACAAATGATTTGAATGCTATATTCTCGTCTAATCACCTCTCCCCAATAGCCTCCCTTATCCGAAACCATTGATTTGAAGTGTGTCTCTCCCTTCAATCATAAATCGCATCTTGTCCTCCACCGATGCCAAATCATTCCTAATATATATATATATACACACTTGACCGGCCAATACCCGCTCCGTATAACCAATAATAATAATAATAATAATAATAATAATAATAATAATAATAATAATAATTACAAGCCTCAACAACAACAACCTTGGTTAATAATACATCCTTATCGTTAACTCCGTTGCGAGTCTCGTCAATCAGACTATGTCATCTCTGCGAACAACATATACCAAGGCACCTCACCTTGTATTTGTCGCGTCAATTCATCCATCACCAAGGCGAATAGGAACGGGCTAAGAGCCGATCCCGACGCAACCCCATCGAACGTAGTGCTCTAGTCTCCTCCTACCGTCCTTACCCCGGTCTTAGCTCCATCAACATGTCCCTCTAACAGTACACCTTTAGCCTCCAAGCATCTTATATGGATCTTTTTTTTTCTAGGTCAATGAATCATGTGCAAGTCCCTCTTCCGCTCCCTATATCGCTTCCACCAATCTCCTTACAATATGAATGGCTTTTAATGAATCAAGTCGAAATAGACACACCTCTCCTCACCCTCATTTATTGATACCTAAGATTTGCAAGTCTCTTGTTCTTGAAAACATTATACTCCATCTCCATTCTTCCGCATCTTCGTTGTCTTGAAAATGACATTTAAGCATTTTACCCCGGTCTTCTTTTAACCTCCTCCACCTTTATACTCCTAATAACCAAAGTCGCGACCTAGTGCTCCAAGTCTCCCAACACAATGTCTCGTCCGCTCCTTCATTCAAGAGTTCATGAAAGTATGATTGTCATCTACGATGCGGGCTTCCCGTACCAACACTTGGCCCTGATCAATTTGAAGTGTGCCATAATCATAAATCAAGACATAAAATAAATAATATATATATATATATATATATATATATATATATATATATATATATATATATATATATACACACAGCTATTATAATAATAATAATAATAATAATTACAACAACAACAACCTTAATAATAAACTTTTTGTGGGATTAATGAGGTTGTTGTAATAACATGTCCTCAACTAGTAGTTAATCATAAATCATAATAAGATCAAAGATTTGCAAGTCTTTTGACTTCCTTCCATTTTACCATCTCCTTTTAACACCTTCACTTACCGTAGTTTCATCTACATTCATATTAAACAGTTTTAATTTATTTAGCATTAGAAATAAATTTTTGGAATGAAGTAAGTGTGTCATAATCATAAATCATAATAAGTCATTTGGACCTACAATGAAAAATCATAAGCTTCTATGACACTAATAATGGCTAACTCGCACTATACAATAAATGGAGTCTATCACGTGATATCACTGTCTCAAAGTGTGGTCATCAAGAGTACGAAAGATATAGAACCATTGCCTGCACGCAGACCGTCCCGCTCATTACTAACTCATAAACCTGACATCATGAAAACAATACACCGATATTAAAATACTCCTTATACCCTTCATACCCTCACCACTCATAGTTGGGCAAAAGTTATATATAATAAAATATAACAAAATACATGAGAAATAATTAAGTAAATGATAAGAAATTCAAATACTGGTAAGGTGAGAGCTTTAAGCCCGATTTCTGGTGGCGCACCCTCCACACAAGCACCGCCCGACGAAGGGGGGACGGGGAAAGCTCCTATTTCGGCTCCTATACATGCTGCTGTCACCTTTCAAACCAAGCTCTTGGTGCCTGCTTTAGCTTGCCGGAGGCAAGGCCTGATATCGTACCCCTTTTGAACGTTTCATTCTATTGTTGCTTGTGAGATTTGCTTTTCTATTCAAGGGTACAAGAAAGACATGGATAATGACCATATTGGGGCCGAGGTCAAATCAATAAAAACCATGATGGCTCCTTCGGCGGCCGGGGCCTCTGGCTCAGGATCAGGTGAGGACGAACTCTTAGCCTTATAGCTACATCAGATCTTTTTTTTTTTTTTTTTTTTATGAGTTTTTTTTTTTTTTTTTTTTTTTTTAAATATTTTTATCAAATGAGAAAACCAAACCTATGTGAGAAGCAAAGATTTCACTCGAACAACTAGGCAAAACACATTTTATTTCTTTATATATATTTTCTTGTGGTTTTATTTATATGTATTTTTGTTTAAAGTCTTTTCCTTTTTCTAATTTTCTCTTTGATTAAAAAAAAACACATTTGTTTCCCTCCAACTCGATTACCCGCGTTTACCGGCAGTTATAGCAACGGCTACTACTAAAGTGGTGAAACTTCAAATTCCCAGTGTGGGCATAAATGCTCTTAAAGAACTTGTCACCAAATGAACTCAAACCTCTCTTATTGGGCTGTAAACATAGAGCATTAATTTCACAAATCCATGCTGTTATGGTATCATCTGGGTTATTTTCCCATGGAAACTCCATTGCCCAATTAATATCATCATATGGAAAAACGGGTGATCTCGAATCTGCCCACAAAGTGTTCGATAAAATTCCCCAAAGGAGGGTAGATTCTTGGAATGCAATCATCATTGCCTATTCAAAGAATGGGGTCCCTGTTGAGGTTGTAAATGTTTATAATCAAATGGTTCTTGAAAGTGTCAAACCTGATAGCTCAACTTTTACTGTTGCACTTAAGGCTTGTATAATCTTGCAGGATCTTGAAATGGGTGAAAAGATTTGGGAAAAGGCGATTTATTGTGGTTATGAGAATGATGTCTTTGTTGGGTCTTCTGTTTTGAATCTTTATGCGAAATGCGGGAAGATGGATAAAGCAATAGATGTATTTGAGAAGATGGGGAAGAGGGATATTGTTTGTTGGACTACGATGATAACGGGTTTTGTACAGAGTGGGAAAGGGAGAGAGGCTGTGGATTTGTATCGGTGGATGCAAAAGGAAGGTTTGGTAGGTGATGGTGTTGTTATGTTGAGTCTGATGCAGGCTTCTGCTAATATTGCAGACACGAAATTGGGTTCATCGGTTCATGGTTATATGATCCGTAGAGCGCTTCCTATGGATGTTAATATGTTGACTAGCCTTGTTGATATGTATGCCAAGAATGGAGAGTTGGAGATAGCTACTCATGTATTTCGAAAAATGCCCTCTAAGAATGCTGTTTCTTGGAGTGCTTTGATTTCTGGCTTTGCTCAAAATGGCTTTGCTGTTAATGCTCTTCAACTGTTGATAGAGATGCAAGTGTCTGGATTCACACCTGATGTAGCTTCACTTGTAAGTGCACTTCTAGCATGTTCTCATGTTGGCTCTTTAAAGTTGGGTAGATCAATTCATGGTTATGTTGGAAGGAAAGTCATTATGGACCAAGTTTTGAGTACTGCATTGATTGACATGTACGCTAAATGTGGGCTCATTTCTTGTGCCCGTTCCATTTATGACAATATGAGTTCTAAGGACTTGATATGTTGGAATACGATTATAGCGTGCTATGGGATCCATGGGCATGGAAGAGAGGCACTTACCCTTTTCCAGGAGATGAAGGACAAGATAGAACCAGATCATGCAACTTTTGCTGCTCTCCTTTCAGCTTTGAGTCACTCGGGATTAGTGGAGGAAGGACGACATTGGTTTGATGTAATGATTAATGAATACAAAATCAAACCTTCTGAGAAGCATTATGCTTGTTTGGTTGATCTTTTAGCTCGATCTGGTGAAGTAGAAGAAGCTACAGATCTTATCATTTCTATGGAAACTAAACCTGGCGTTGCTGTTTGGGTTGCCCTTCTATCTGGTTGCCACAAGCATAAGAAATTTTCCATTGGAGAATTGGCAGCAAATAGGGTACTTGAACTAATTCCGGAGAACACAGGCACTTTCATATTAGTAGCAAATTTCTTTGCAGCAGCAAAAATGTGGGATAAAGCAGCTGCTGCGAGGAAGCTTATGAAAAAGACAGGGATGACAAAAGTTCCTGGCTACAGTGCTGTAGAGGTAAATGGGAGACTCCATGCTTTTCTTATGGGTGATACAAGTCACCCTCAATATGAACAGATAATGGAACTTCTATGCAATTTGGAGAATGAGATGAAAGCTATGGGGTATGTCCCAAAGACTGAATTTGTGTTGCAGAATCTTGATGAAGAGGTCAAAGTGAAAATGTTGTGTAATCATAGTGAGAGACTTGCCATTGCTTTTGGGCTCTTAAACACCGCACCAGGAACCAGATTATTTATCACAAAGAACCTGAGGGTCTGTGGTGACTGCCATGAAGTAACAAAGTTTATATCTGTTATTGTAAAAAGAGATATTATTGTAAGGGATGCTAAACGATTTCATCACTTTAAGGATGGAATATGCTCCTGTGGCGACTACTGGTGAAACTTGTCTTGCCATGCAGAGATATATCATCCTGTGAGATACTGGATAAAAACTAAGAATACGAGGAAAATGTATTTGTTGCTGCCTTGGCCTTCAATCAGATGTCCTTCACCTAAAAGCTTATTATGGTTATCTGTCGAATTTAGAGAGTGCTATCATCTGGTGGATGAGCAGAAGGATACTTTTGCTGCCTGTTTCCCCCGACTCCTGGAATTTTTTGGCCCACATTGAATATTAGGAGTTGTATGCACTTGAGTCCTAGAATTTCTCCTGGTGGTGCACTGGCACTGCAGGATGTTCATGCATATTTATTAAATTAAGAATCTGAATGGGCTTCCGCAACATTATTGCTTCAATGACATTCTAACTGAGGACCCACTTCAAGCAGGAAATAAGTTGCTACCACCTCTTCTCTGAGAGAGGCAAGCCAACGGAAATTTGTACCAAGCTTCCAACAAGGTGCTGAGTTAGTATTTTGAAGAATCAACTTAAGCAGTTGAGTTAGCTTTCCTGCAAGTTCCATCAGAATGACAAAATTGAAATGCATGTGTCAGTATCAAAGATGACTAACAAAGATTGACTCTGTTCTGGATTTTATCATGGAACAGCAGATGATATGTAGCATACCTTCTCAAGTCTGAATGCTAAATGTAAATATTGCTTTATACTTCTTTGGAGTTGGCAGATTGATTCTTTTCTTGTATAAGAGCTGAACCGGAGTTTGAATTTTGATCTCCAAGGCTCCAGCCGAAAGAGTGGGTTGATTTCCATTTTAATGTTTTGGTAGCACTAACTGGAATGCGGTGAAGCACTTATGACACAATTCAATGGACATGCTCCAAAAGGTTTCCTGCGTTTCTTCTCTCCTACATAATTTTTGGCACAAATTAATCAGGCATTCTAGAGTGTGTCCCAAGTGGTTATACTTCTACTGTATCTGTACAAGATCATTTAAGTTGTCAGAAGTTATTTCCTGTTAATGGTAAATGGCTAAAATTTTCATAAAGCATCATAGACATTTCTATTGTAATCTAGTGAAGGTGCTGTCAAGGAAGAGCAAATATTTACAAGCGTACTGCTCTTTCATTTCGTCAAAGCTTTTACTGATTTGAATGAATTTATGTGCTATTAGCTACTGCCTATCGTTTGTCAATAGCCTAGATGTTCACAACCAAAGAGCAAAAGACTTGTACAAGAGATTCATTCTTTATCATCAGCCTCCAGTGGCTTTCAATCATCCCATTTACTGGCTGAAGGAATGCTTTTCTTCCTAGTAAGCTATTAACATTGCATTTGTTTCAAGTTTAAAAGAAGGCAAAACTCAAGGAAAGCTTTTGCCCACATATTTCTGTTTGAACTTTCAATTGAGTTAAGAATAAAGAAAAGACACATTGATAGTCCGGACAACACAAGGTCGTGAATTTTAACAATGTCTATACCTGAAAAACAATATTACAAGATCTCAATAATTAACAACATTCCCAAAATCCCTTCTGCTAAAAGAAGGGCCAAGACATACGGGCACAAAATCTTCAGTCAACACAGCCAGTTATAAAAACGTTATAGGGTAGTGATTTGAACCAATGGGTTTTGTCTATTTTCTCAACTCCGATAACCATGAGCTTGATTCTGAAGATTTTGATTGTCTTCTAATAGACGGTCATATTCTAAAAGTAGATCTGCTGCTTGTTTTTGGAGAGCAGTAACATAAGCTTCCGCAGTTTCAACTCGTTTGTCTTTCTCCTCCGACTCCAACTTAACCTTCTTCAATGTCTCTTTTAAACTAGAGATTTCTTTCTGCGATAGTTTCATTTCCTCAGCAGCTTTATCTGCCTTCTCCTTAAGCTGCAACTTTTCTTTCTCAAGCCTTTCAAATTCTTTCTTTGAAGATCCCGCAGTATTCCTCAATACTATCAGTTTCCGAAGGTAATGGTGCATACGATCAATTAAGAATCCAAGAAACAGCAAAAACCCTGTGTGATATATGCCATTCAAATGCAGATAAATTAGAAAAAATAGAAATTAGTACTCTAATGAATAAGAAGACACTGAAAATGCGAAATTCCAGGTACCAACTTTTATGCTTTCTCAACCTAAAAACATAATATCGCAGAAGCAGATCTACATACTGCTATACTGTTTATGACTTGTAAGTAATGGCATATCCTTCACTCAAGCAATTAGCTGTTATCTTGAGACATATTTACGTTTTACCTAAGTTTGCTCATCGTTACTCCATAATCATGTCATATCAAATGAGATTATCATACAGCTTCAACAGAGAATCAGCAAACAACCTGAACAAGAGAGTGACTCAGAGCATTTCTTTAATAAGGTATAAGATGAACATTTTGAAACAATGGGCGTACCATCAATAAAATATCGACAGCAATGGTTGATATTTCAGGTAAAACGACTTCTAGACAAATTTCTCTTTCAAATTCCAAGATATTTCAGAGAACTACTTTCTTACACTTCAATTTTATTAGAGACAAGCAATTGCATAAAACTTCTTTTGACACCTACGAGACAACAAACCGCCCCCCCCCCCCCCCAAAAAAAAAAAAAAAAAAAAAAAAAAAAAAAACCCAACCAAGAAATTTCAAAGATTTAGCTTTTTAATCAACTAAGCTCAAACCTAGAATTAAAGGTGTTAATGACGATACACGAGAGGAACAGAGAACAACACGTGGTAGTTTCTTATCACATCTCAAAGATGATTTGCTCATATTGGTATTAGCTCAATTCTAAAAGCATCACCTTTCAAACCAATTGTTTTCTTTTACCACAACAAACAATTCAATCAAGTTCAGTTCCTACAAATTCCAACTCATAAAAGTGCCATCGATGAGAATTGCTAAAGACAAATACATAAATTAAGACTTGTAAAGATTCATCAAGTATACAAATTAATCCGACCAAACATATCCAACAGATGTGTATCAACTGATATGTGAAAATGCAATAGGCAAGGCTTGGGCGCTTGGTTACATCTCTTCATTTGCATTCAAACCTGAATGCATAGGCAGAGGTGATTTGAAGTTTATGGGTTCAGGATTCTACTCCTTTTAAGTAAGTGGTTCTAAATTAATAATTTGTACATGTTCAATGTATTTCTTAAAGACAAAACTGGGGCACTCTAAGATGAATTTTAATGATCCCCTCCCCCCCTTCCCCCCCCCCCCCAATATACAGAGTACTATCTTCAACAAAAACAACTGACCAAGAATCTGTTTTTCATTTGCAACGCCACAATATCCATAAACTATCACAAGAGCAGTAGTTTTAATATCATAAACCAGCAACAATAGAATGCAATTCACTTATTTGCATTATAAACAACAAAAAAAAAAAAGGTTAAGGATGGTACCCATGAGAGTAGCCTCTAGCAAATTGGTTCTCCACAAAACCTGATCCATTGGTGTCATTGTACCAAGCTTAGCTCCCTTATTCTGAATCTTGATTATACTAATAAAGTTGGAAAATAAGATTGCTGATATAGTACCAGCAATAGTTAAAACGGTACCCTTTCTCATTTTCACCTGATCCAAAAACTTCATCACCAGTTCCCTCAGTGGCCCAATCTTCACCATTAAAAGAAATGCTACCATACCCTCCAAACAAAGAACCATAAACAACAATTGAATCATCTTTACACAAAAAAGAATCAACTTTTTTAATTCTTTAAACTTGCTTCAACTAAAACCCCACTCTGAAAAATAAAAAATTTCTTAAAGAACCAACATATAACAAGCTCAAAAACCCAAATTTGTCTGTCAAGAATTGGAAAGAAGCCCCTTTATGGTAATAAAATCACTAAAATAACTACAAGTGAGAGATGCTTAATAATAAAAAAACCTAATCTTTTACAACCATCTCTAAAGAACTGTAGAAGGATAAAGCTAATTACTTTAATAGAAAAAGTTTAAGGATTTTGAGCCACAGATCTATGGGATTAGTTGCTAACCCTTTAAGGAAACACCATTTTTGTTCTCCTTTAAACTTTTGCTTTCTCTAAGCAAATGGTATGTTGGGTTTATTTTGGTATTAGTGGGATGGTGTTTTCCACTTTACTTGGGAAAAGGAATTGAAGTGTGAAAGCATGGAGAAAAGGGTGCAAAATAAAAAACGGAAAAGACAATATGTCATTTAACTATCAGAAACCATTTAACAAGGGAATGAAATTCATTTATTTGCATTATAAAACAAAAAGGGGTTAGGGATCATACCCATTTAGTCACTCATCAAGCAAGTTTTCTACAATTTACCTGATCCATTCCAAAATGTCTCATTTACGCCATTTTTCATTAATATCATTTTATAATATCGGATTGGAAAATAACCTTGCAATTAGAGGTCTACGTCGTTTGATTAAACTAACCCAATTTTAAATACCAAACTAATAAAAATCCGACCCATACACCTTCCCACCCATAACCATAATCTTCACCATTAAAAGAAATGTAACCATACCCTTTAATAAAAAGAACCATAAACAACAATTGAATCATTTTACACTAAAAAGAAGTTAAAACCTTTTAAAGCTTTAAACTTGCCTTAACTAAGCTCAAAGACCCAAATTGGTAGCCAAATCAGTCAAGAATGACATAAAGAAGCATTTCCTTTATTGTAAGATATTTAAAAATCAATAAAAATAAAAGTGAATTATTACTGTTATTTTGCTACTAATATCCTGTTTGGCCAAGATAAGTACTTTTTTTGAAAAGTGATTTTTTAAAAAAATATTTTTTGTGAGAAGAAGTTTGTTTTTGGTCAATTAATTTAAAATGTATTTTTGAGTATTAATTGGTGTTTGATCAAATTTTTAAAAAATATTTTTAAATGTATTTTTCTCAAAGTTGCTTTCAGAAAAAATTTACAAATTTTTAAAAAACTGTTTTGTTACTCCCTAAAATTATTTATTTTCTCCTAAAATATGATCAAACATCTCTTTTTTTTTTTAAATAAGCACTTTTTAAAAAAATAATGCTTCTGGAGAAAAATGAATTTGATCAAACAGGCTATAATATTGTCTGTGTTTCGGACAATAGAAGTTGGAAGGACGATTGGACTTTGGTCTTCGTGTTAGATGTTGTGTACTTTTCTTATCTGCCCCTCTGTTTTCAGGTTTTGACTTCTTGTGTACAAATTGCAAATAAGCCCTTGTATTTTTTAACTTTGATTGTAGATTCCCAACTTATTTTGACTGCTGTGGATTTTGAGATTAAAATGTTTGCAACTTCGCAAAAATATTTACTCCCTTCGGTTCAAAATAAGTATTCACTTTTTTAATGTGATTCAAAATAAATGTACATTTATAAGATCAAGAAGGAATGAACTTTAAATTTCTAGATTTGTCCCTATTTATTCAAGACAATAAATAGGCAAGAGTCTTAGGAGTATTAATTAAGGGTAGTTTAATCAAAATACCTATTTTTTTCTAGGAGTTATTGTTCTCTTATAAGAGTTAGTGTTCTTAAGGAATGTGAAAAAAAAAAAAATTAAATGAACACTTACTTTGAACCTGAGGGAGTATAGTCAAACTTTTCTATAATGGCAGCCTTTGTCCGAAAATTGCATGGTTTCTTATAGTGGTGATCTATATATATACCGGCATTTGATGTTTAGAATTTCATTTAATTGTTATAAAAATAGTATGAATTTTTTATTTATTTATTTTACTTTTTATGCTAGTATAAACGAAACCAAAAAATACTTGTTAATTTTAAAATTCCAATTGATTTTCATATTTCATTAATTAAAAATTGAAAAGACTAATAAATTAATAAAAATCTATAACTAGTTATACCATACCGATAAAGAATTAAAATCTAAGGAACTTATGCATTTAAATTTTCAAGTTTGATATAAGAATTCTAAAATTGTAGATTGTTTCATAAATTTCAGTCTCTTAGTAATAATATAACATTTGAACTAACGAAGATTTGTTCAAACTTTCAAAGAAAAGGGAATTCAATGAAGGCCGTACTAAAAGCTTTTAATAGTATAATTGAAGATTTTTAATAGCTTGAAATTTACTATGTACATGACACTAATGATGATTATCAAAAATATTTTAATATTTTATTTTATAAATAATATATTCTTACAAAATATTATCACACAATATTTGAGTGTGACTGTTATAAAGAGGTAATTTTACAAAGAGTGTACCGCTATAATGAGTATCATTGCTATTATAGACATTATAGACAGAATGTTATTATAGAGAAGTAAAATATAACATAAAAAATTGGTTTCAGAGAAAATCATGTTGTTATTGTGAAATGTTATTATAACGAATGACAATTATAGATAGGCTTGACTGTATCATAAAAAAATCAGAACTAAACGGTGGGGAGCTATAATTGGAAGGATGTAGAATCTAATATAGTACTTTAAAAATAATATGAGTTAATTATTTTGCTTATTTCAGTTGCTATTAATATAGGTTACTTGTCAGATTTACAAAATCTCTTATTTTGACAAAATTCATAATTTGTCAAAAAATAAATTATTGAGTGGTAGAACGAAACATGTCAAAGTTGAACAAAATAGAAATTCATCTAATCAAACTTATTATTTGAGAATTAAGTCAAGTTGTTATTGTATTAGCTTTCTATAGGAAAAAAGATTTCCTCTAAGAAAATAGAAAGTTCTTTGCGGATTCAAATTAAAGAAGAAACACTAAGTTCTGGTTTTTCCTTGAACAGCCTGGTGTTAAAATGATGAATTTTCAAATGTTATAGTTCAATGTATTAAGTTACTCATCTCTTAGAAGAAACCTAGTTTAAATAAAAGCATTGGCTCATGGAAACGTTGAATTATCGAGATCACCTAGAGTTGTGGTGGGATCTCTCTATTCTTAATACTAAGAAATTTCGGATTTTAAATCTTAATAATGGAAAAAATACTAATATGAAACGCTTTATTCTTTAATAAATCTCACATTATGTGAATTCAAATTATAGTGTCCGACATGGATATTGAGTAAAAAAAAAAAAAAAAAAGAGAGAGAGAGTTGTTAAGCCAACCAAAACTTACTGGTCATGGGAGCCAGGTTGAGTAAAGAAAGTAGCACTATAAGGGGTCGTTTGGTAGACGATATAAGGCAGGATATACCGATATTAAATTTTTGGGTTAAATTTGTACCATGTTTGATTTGAGTTATTAATTAGTCCCGGTATAAAACTATACCACAATCTGGGATAATATTATCCCATTTCCTAGGTGGTTTAACTAATATCAAACACATGCTTTGGATTATGTATGGTATATCCCACCTTTAATCCAATAAACCAAACAAAGAACAAGTACTAAGTAATCCAGAGGTTATTTAGCCCCACGATTATAATCCCAAGACTGTAATCCCAGCATAACTTTGTCCGCATACCAACGACCTAAGGATAGGAGTATAATCCTTTAGTTAGTTCGTGAGTTTTTAACTCAAATGGTCCCTAAAGTTTGAAGTAAATATATTTTTATACCTGTTATATTACTATAAGCACATATAATCCTTTAGTAAAAATCGAACACTTCTAGCCTGACTGATAAAGTTATCAAGCGAATAGCAGCATCATGTGTCTTCAACGTGGCTAGGCTAAAAATTCATCGTAGTTTATCCAATTATATTTTTTCCCCAATCTATATTAAGTTAAGTGATAATCTTGTTTGTACTTTTCTTTTTGGATGTGATTGTCGCTAAAATTGGAGAAAAACTAAAGATAGAAAATGATCTTAACTAGGGTCATTTTTAGCCCAGTTATGTTTTTCACACGATATTTCCATTAGTTTTAATGACATATGATATTTTATCCATATTTTATCAGTTCAACCAGAAGTACTCTTATCTTTAGATACTTATAATAATCTTGTTTGTACTTTTCTTTTGGATGTGATTGGCGCTAAAATTGGAGAAAAACTATAGATAGAAAATGAGCTTAACTAGGGTCATTTTTAGCCCAGTTATGTTTTTCACACGATATTTCCATTAGTTTTAATGACATATGATATTTTATCAGTTCAAAAAAAACTCTTATCTTTAAAAAAAAACTTAGCTATGATTTTCGTTGTTTATCCGTTTAGTTCGCTAAATCTATGATATCCTGTCGAATATAATAAAATTTATATAAAAGTGATAAATTTCTACTTGCATGTAGACCTAGTATTTAAATTTAAAATAATTGAATAAAGGTTAAATATCCTTTATTTTATAACTTTTTGGTATCCGTCCCAACTAATTCGTGTTCTTGCCACGTAAGGCCTGTTATAGGGGAAGCGCTCCCATCGAAATATTGTTCATTCCATAAAAAAATCTTATGCATCCCACCACATAAATAGTTAACTTAAATTAGTTAGATATTTGTTGTTTTCACTTCATATTCTAAACGATTTTAAAATTATGAGACCTCATTAGACAGAGCATTGTTTCTATCTCTTAATTCGGTGATATTTAAGTTTGGAAGCAATTTGAAAAAAAATGAGGTCTTTTGATTCAAATATTAGTTAGATCGATGGTTGGCTTATGGATTAAGTTATTATGCAAACTCTCACATCTTGATTTTTTATATTTACAGCCATTCAACATCATATATTTTTTAGTTTATTTATAGCACATATTCTTTTGTCAAATCTTATTTTGCTTTTCATTCTCAATATAAAATAACTTTTATTAACTAATATGGTTCATGCACTTAGTTAGAAGAGAAAATTTAGTAACTTTTTTAGTCAAGTAATGGGCAACTTGTGCTCCTCATAGCTACTAATAGTATCTCCGTCCTATTTTAACTGTCGCTTTAATTCAAAAAGATTGTCCATAAATACTTGCCGCTTTAGAAAATCAAGACTAATTAAAATTGACAATTATTTCCAACTATGCCGTTAACATTAACGAAGTAGTTCTTTTTAATAATCCTCAATTTTCAAATAACATTTCATATATAGGGGTAACTTAGTAAACTATACCTTATATTTTTTTTTATTATTCTTAATGAGTGTAAAAAGCTAAAACGACAGTTAAAATGGGACGGCTGGGGTAACAAAATAGTTAGAAAACTAATGAACTTGGTGATGTAAAAATAGACTTGTGTTAGAAAGTCTAATCAATTTGGTGATATGAAAATAAAACTAATGAAATAACATGTTCCAAATTGAGTATATTAAATATTATTCACCCAAATTAGTCTAGAATTTAATAGGAAAACAAATCACGGATATAAAACACTGTCGCAACATCAAAAAAGAATAAGAACCTATTAAGAAATCAAAACATAACTTAAAAGAACAAAGTAAAGAAAAAATTGGAATTTGATAGACATAGGGATATGTTTTTCCTGAAAAAGTGGACAAAAATTAATTAACACGGGATCACACTAAGAGCCTGTTTGGATGGGCTTAAAAAAAGTAGCTTATAAAGCTGTTTGGATAAGTTAAACGAGCCCAATTATTTTTTAGACTTTGCCTTAAAAGACAATATATATATATTTTTTTAATTTTCAGGTAAACTTTTAAAAAAAAAATTTATAAAACAAGGCGTAAGTTTTACGCAGGCATTTGTTTTATTATAGACCAATCCAAAATCCTTTTAGTTATGTTAAAGAAAATATTTAGCCCATTTGGATTGGCTTTAAGTTATATTGGTCAAAAAAATCTTATAAGCCATTTTTAACTTTTTGGTTTTTTGGTGAAAATAGAAAAAATTAAAAATTTAAATTAAGTTAAAAAGTGTTTAAAATAAGCTAAAACCAAGAAGTTGCTCAACTCCAACTTTTTTTTTTTTTTGGCTTAAAAGTCATTTTGGTTTGACCAACAACTTTACCCTTTTATCCCATATATTTTTTGTTAATTCCAATCCTACCCTTACTTCTAAAAACCTTTTAAAGACTTTTATCCAAAAAAAAATGTATTTTTTTATTTATAAAATAACTTTCAGCACTTTAAGCACTTATGCTTAAAAGCCACTTATTTTCAACTAATCCAAATAGGCTCTATAGTCCAAACGCAATAAAGCAAAACTTAGAGGAGAATCAACTGAAAAAATAAAAGTAACATAGGATTGATCTAAAAATATACATTAATCCAAGAAAAATAAAGCAAAATCGAACAAAATAATAGAAACAAAACTATCTGAACAATTCAAATTAGCATATGATCAAGCAATTCAAATTAAATATGATCAAGCTAAATAATCCTCAATTTATATGATACTTTTGTTCATCGAGAATCAATTTGACTAATCTTCAAACTAAATGAGATTAGATCAACTCAAAATTTTGAAACTAAAATTTACATATTCAAAAATTATATGAAAAATATTATAAAGATCTTAATTCTTCTCATGTCAATATGATGGAAAAAATTATATTTAAAAATATTGCTCAAAGGTCACAACATTTTAATTTCAATAAATGAGAAGTGTCACATAAATTGAGACGGAGGGAGTACATACCTTTCAAAGCTAAATTTTCATTAGCCCGAGCAACAGCGAAATTCTAAGAAAATAGTAAAACCCCGGTTAATAAGAAAATAGAAGTATCATATGATCAAACACCTTTTTGACTTAAAAGACCACGAAAGAGATATAGATACAAAATATGAAGGAGCAAGTGCTCGATAATAATTACGCAAGAAGAGAGAGCAATCATATGTCTTTCAATGTTGTCACAAAACAAGTTACATCAAAAGTCTAATTTTAAAGCGTTAATTTACTTTAAATAAAGAGTTTCACATATAACAAAACTTGAGTGCTCTACGGAATCAAAAGTGTACAAACGCAAACTCCAATAAAAAATTTGTTTAACGAAATAGTTGCTTCATCTTACAATTATCAACAGGTATGTCAGCTCCACAAAAACGTTGTCTCACTAACTGGCTTAATTAGTCATATATAGTCATACAAGAAGGTCTTTCTCTAAATTTACTTGGAGATACGGCAATAACAATTGTATTTAGTTTAGGACTCTCCTAATTTACTTGGAGATACGTTAATAGTAATTGTTTTTAGTTTAGGACTATTATTCATGAATGTAAATAATAAAATTTTAAGTTTTATTTCCTACAGTGCACATTGATTCTAGTCAACGAAGTACTAATTTTTATAAAGAAAGATGTGTATAATGTAAACTATTAATTTTAAAGTCCAACGTATTAGGCGAAAGATTATAATTAGGTCTATGATCTTTGTTATAAAGCAAGTACTTTCAGTGATCTTTGTTATAAAGCAAGTACTTTCAGTGATTGCATTATCTATTCTTTTCATGACTTCTTCACAGGCTTTCCAATCTCTTTTTGGCTATGAACTATGCATACTCTTGGTTTCATTCGAAATTGAAAGGAACAATAGATGCTGACCAAACCTAAAAGACTTCAGTATTAAGAAATAGAGGAACAAAAAGAAAAAAGCAAAATCAAACTATGAGAAGGAAAATTTATCTTTCGTTAGCAAATAGAAAGACATAATTGAATAGCATCAAAAGATGCAAAGAAGAAAAGCTTTAAACATGCTTATAACGACAATAAACTGCAAAGTATGCGACAAGTATATAATCAATTATGAAGTTTGTTATGTAAATTACCTGTTAGTTTAAAATTTACCCGGCAAGAGGTTTGTGCCACTTTACACATCTAAAAACAACAAAACATTTACCAAAAACCTAAGCAAACGACAAATTAGCCATTAAATAGTTCAAATGCTACGCCATTAAATAATTCAAACGCTACGCAATTAGATAGTTCAAAATCGAAACCTAGAAAGTTCTCTTTTTGGCTATGAACCATGCATACCCGGGTTTCATTCGAAAGTGAAAGAAACAATAGATGCTGATCAAACCTAAAAGACTTCAGTATTAAGAAAAAGAGGAACAAAAAAGAAAAAACCAAAATCAAACTATGCTAGGAAAAATTATCTTTCGTTAGCAAATAGAAAGACATAATTGAAGAGCACCAAAAGATACAAAGAAGAAAAGCTTTAAACATGCTTATAACGACAATAAATTGTAAAGTATGCGACAAGTATACAATCAATTATGAAGTTTATTATGTAAATTACCTGTCACTTTGAAATTTACCCTGCAAGAGTTTTACACCGCATCTAAAAACAACAAAACAGTTACCGAGAACCTAAGCAAACGACAAATAAGCCATTAAATAGTTCAAACGCTATGCCATTAAATAATTCAATCGCTACGCGATTACATAGTTCAAAATCGAAACCTAGAAAGTTATCATCAAAATATTACTAAGCACTGATTGTATCTGTAAATATTTATCCAAAAAAAACCCGCAATCAGTACAATATAGAGAGTTGCAGTTAGAAGATTAAATTGAAAACCTTGATGAGAAAAGCTGAAGTTTCTCCACAGTAGCAGGGTGTAAGGCGATAACGAAGTTATCATGATTTACCGCCTCATCTACGATGAACCTATTCACATCTTTCTTCCGCTCCAGATTCATTGTAGAAAAATCCTTCTTAGCATTTTTTCTGCAAAAAAAAAAAAAAAAAAAAAAAAAAAAATTGTGAATTAAATTGCAAATTGATATAAATTTCAAAACTAAAATAACAAATGAGTAGCATAATTGAGCGACACATAGCAAAGAGCTAAAACAGATTGAGCTAGGCACTATGTTTGACCAAAAACAATAATATTAATACTACGTTGATAGTAAGATCAACTAAGCATTGATATTTACTTAATATACCCCTCTTCATATGCTCTAGAACTCTAAATCTATAATGAATACTAATTGGTCGGAAGAATCCCAAACAAAGAAATCCTAGTTGGTAGCAAGAATCCCAAACAAAGAAAAATTGAAAGAATCCTAAACCTAAAGCATGCACAAGACAGTTTTTTGTTTTTTCCGCACAAAAAGTACTCCTTTTAAAATTTAATGTGATTTTCCTCTGTTATTTCTTCTTTTTAACAAATATATTATATTGAATAAATTAAATAAGGAAAAAATCATTAATCTAATTTTAGTTGATTTTAAAGTCCTAAATATTAGGAGTATTATTGAATGACTATTATAATATTTGCCAAATTAAGTTAAAAGGACTCCAAAAATAATGGTGGGTTTTTTACATTTTCAAAAAATAAAATAGGTGAAATATTTTATAAATATAATTAACAATAATATGAGGAAAATAGTAAATGACAATTTTGTCTATTGTAGAGTTTTTAATGAAGGGCAAAAAGTTCAATCAACATTTCTAAGGCCCTTTATTCTTTTAATATAATATATAACTAGTTTTTATGTACGCGTGTCACACGAATATCTCTTATCGATTATAACCCAACATAAAATGTTGCGTCACGTAGCTCAATTTACAATATTATACAATATTATATATGGGGGAAAGCATTATACATAATGTATTAACCTTGTAGAAAAGTGTATAAAAAGTGTTTACACATAAATATGAGCTAACTCGGGTAACAAAATCAAGATATGAGCCACGTGGCGTAAATATTCACTATAAAAAAAGGGTAATTTGTGGAGGTTGAAAGTTGCAATTCGCGGGGGTTTTAGCCTCCGCTAATTGCTTGAGGAGGCTAAAACTCCTGCGAATTGCAACTTTCAACCTCCGCAAATTACCAATTTTTTTATAGTGATTTTCTTCTAGTAGACATAGTGCCTAATTTTCCCCTACCCCGGCTTTTGCATAAATCAGTAACAAATAATTAGTTCTTGCTATTAGACCTATTAATTTTCGTTAGTATTCTAAGATACTTGAAAAATGGAATTAGACTTTGTGTTTACCTAAATATTTCGCTGTTATGGCTTCCTTTTCCATGCTAACCTTGTTCTTTTCTCTCCTATTTTAATTAGTATATTGACTTTCTCATTCTCTTAAGCAGCTTATTGTCTTCTCTTTTAACTCTGATGTTCTATTCACAATTTATCTTTTTCTCTGGTAACTCCTAATTATAATAGAATTCTTGTTCGTAATGACAATTGTGTCCTGTTCTAGTATAAGTTAACTTTAATGGGTCAAGGATATAAAAGTCGTTCAACATTTGAAGGATATTTTGGTCAACCAACATTTATATTCATACTTTTAAAATAATATAGATAGATAGATATAGATAATATATGCTTAAAGATAACATAATAAAAAGGGAAAAGAGTAAAAAATATCCATCTACTTTGTTTAAATGGCTAAAAATATCCTCCGAACTAATTTTGGGTCATTTATGCCCCTGCTGAGATGAAAGTTAACAAATATATCCTTCATTTGACAGAAATTCCCAAATTGGTTCAAATAACCCGATTTCATATATAAAAAATAACACACTCCCCTATTTTACCCGCCCCTAAAGGTATAGCAAGAAATCAGAGCAGCTTTCAACACCATTGATTTCAGGCGGTGGGTCGGGGGGGATAAAATAGGGGAGTGTGTTATCTTTTATGAAATCGAGTTATTTGAATCAATTTGGGGATTTCTGTCAAATGAAGGATATATTTGTTGATTTTCATAATAGCAGGGATATAAATGACGCAAAATTAGTTTGGAGGATATTTTTAGCCATTAAAACAAAGTAGAGAGATATTTTTGACCATTTTCCCTAATAAACACTTAATTAGCCCAAACTTGAGGAATTATTGAGTTAGTCAGTTGTTGATAAAACTCCTTTAACTTGGAAATTAAAAGATTTGGTCAGTTACTCTGTTGTTAAGTCAGACTCAAAGTTACATCTAGTAGATGAACAAATAAATCCCCAATGAAGTATATCATTGTTACTAACGACCACTCTGGACTATGGGAGCGATACATTTGCTTTGAATGGTACTCCCTCTGTGACTCCGTCCCATATTACTTATCTACTTTCTTTTTTTAAAACTCAAAATATATAAACTTTGACCGAGATTTTGAGATATATTTTCCAAAGATATTGATATGAAGTTAATTACAACATTAATGACAGACTTTTAAAATTGTAGTTTTTTAGTATCTAAATTATAATTTAAAATATTTGATTGGCCTAATCCAATTTAGCTTCGAAGATTGGATAATTTGCCTCTCGAAAAGCGAAACAGGACAACTAATATGGGGCAAAGGGAGTAGTTATACATAGTTGCATAGGGTACAAGAGAAACACAAGACAAAATAGCACGTAAAGACAAAAATATCTTAGCAGAATCCAGCTCTCATGTGAAGTAGGAACACATTTGGGCATCAAGTAATCAATTAGACGTTGGAATTTATACGAAGTTACCAATGGTCAGGAAATCTAGCCGTGGTGTTGAACTTCAACATTTGACACTGCGTTACGGTGACGATCAAAAGACTGGTCACAATGATAATTCCAGTCAGAATTGCTTTGGATAATTAGTCAAAGAAGGCACCAGGACCAAAGGAAGACTTTCTTCAAGGTTCGAACCCTGCAGTCCAACTTCCCAATGAAAAGAGAAGGGAAAACAAAGAAAATTTTGCAGTTTACTTAATTTATTAGGTTTTAAATATATTATTAATGACCTATATAGGACAATGAGAAGCACTATGCAGACGAGAGATAAAAAATGGATATTGGAAACTAAACGGTTTTGTGCGTTCTTCTTTAATTCTTTGTAGACCAAAAAAGTGTGTAATGAAAATTGAAAAAGGATAAGTATTGTTTAATTTCTCTCAATAATTACTATCTTTATTTCAAATTATATATCATGATTTTTAAAAATAATCATCCAAGCCTCACCAACTCCAACCCAACCCCATATTTGTCGTTTTACCCCCACCCCCAGTTCAAAATAAAATTCTTTAATTTTTTGTTTTTTTTTTCCCCATTTCACCCACATAGTAGTTATTCCCCCTGAACCCCCTTTTTTTTTTTTTTTTTTTTTTTTTGCACCCCACCCCCAACCACCCCCGTATCCAACCCCTCCCACCCTCCCCCCACAACATTTTTTTTTTTTTTAAGTTTTTAATTTTTTTTTGAATTTTTATGACCACATCCAATCACCACTACCCTGATTATTCAAATGTCATTTTTTTTTGAAGTTTTTTAGGGTAAACCCCCACCTTACCCAAAAAAAAAAAATAACTTTTTTTTTTTTTTGAAAACCCTCCTAAATAATGTTTCCTAAGGGGTGTACACAAGGGAATCATGACACAGGTAATTTGAGTCGGACGCATAAAAAAAAAAAAAAAAGTCAAACCTTTTTTTTTCAAAAAAAATAATTTTTTGTGCAAACAGTGGGGTACAAGAACGGTCAATTCAGGATTGTGCTTACAAAGCCGTAACTTGATGTTGTTATGCCTGATTATTAATTATTTAAATTTGCATAAAATTTAACAAGCAAATACAAGAACGGTCAATTCAGGATTGTGCTTACAAAGCCGTAACTTATTTGCCTTAATTATTTAATTTGCTAAAATTTAACAAGCAAATTGAATTATTTGAGTCTCTTTTCTTTTATTGATTATAAAAAGCTTTCATTATGCGAAAAGATACTTGATAAATGAGCTTGAGGTACTATTTTGTTTTTATTTCGAAATATTCAAGTTTTATGCATAAAACAACTGCTCAAAAATGCATAAAAACACTTCTTAATCATTAAGCCCCAACATTAATTCTCCCATAAACTGAGTTTTCAGATGATAAACGTGATATTATATACTCGAACATCTCAACAAAACTGATTCAACCTGTAAATATTACTACTAATTGAATAAGCAGTAAAATCCAATTAATATAAAACGTTCTTGCTTTAAGATTTTCTAGCCACTTCTTCGAACAAAGACGATTAAAAACGAAAAATAATCTGAATGTTGTGTGTATCTGAGTGTTGACATTAAGTACGCAGTTAACTCATCCAGAAATTAACAAATATATATATAACCCACATATTACATACTATTAATCCGCGTTCACTCTACCTTGGCGTAACTGGTAAAGTTGTTGTCATGCGAGGCACGGGTTCGAACTAGTGAAAATAACCTTTTGCAGAAATACAAGGTTGCGTACAATAGACCCTTGTGGTCCAGCCCTTTCCTGAACCCCGTGCATAGTGAAAGCTTATGCACCGAACGACCCTATTTATTTATAATATGTCTCCACTCTCCCAGGTCAATATGCAAATAGTTTATTTCGCTGCATATTAAATTGGAATTACTAGTCAAGTTGTGTTATAAGATGTGGTGGCTAACACAAACAGACACAACCTCTTGAACGACGAAGTCAATGGACCGAAGATGGTCAAGTACTCAAGACCAAGCCTTAGGGGATTCAAGAGACTTGGTTAGTTGATGTTCAGTCTTCCTCAATTTTTTATTTTATTCATAGACATAGACATAACCCCTTGCTTTGACTTGGTAAATTGCATCTTATTCGCTCCAATTCCAACAGATACCGCATTATCTGCATCATCAGTTCTAGGCATACATACAGCTTATTCTATTTAATTTGGAACGACTAGTCAGCTCAGCTGGCTAACCTACTACCCTGTTGGTAAACGCCATTTCTCGTCTTCCATAACGTGTGAAAATATAAAGCTATGACTTTGCTGACCTAACCTCCCTTTTTTATTTATTCGTCAAACAGAAAATGTGTAGTAAAATTGCTTCTTATTTGAGATTTTACTACGTACATGTTTATGACTTGTTCTCTCCTTTAGCATAATTTGTCGGAGCATTCATTGAAATATTTTATTTTTTAGTGAAGAATTGATGAAATAATGTAATGAGATTTGAACTATTGTGACACGAGTCGAAATTGTGATTGTGTACTGTTGAGTTAGTTTGTAATATTTGGGCATATTGAACAAATATATTTGTTTGTGAAAGTCAAGGACGACTTTTTGGAAAAAACTATATTATTATAAAAGCATGAATATAAATGTTAGTTGATCAAAACAATCTTAAAATATTGAACGACTTTTTAGCCCTTTAACCATTCAAATTAATTAATACAAGACTCAAAAACTAAGGACATGGCCATCTAAAATTATACCAATACTACATGGAATACCTTTTAACAATATCCAAGTCAATTCATATAAGGACTCATAAAAATAGGACATGACCTTACGTCTAATTAAAACTAATCCTATTGGAATTACGATACCACTGTCTATTAAAATAATAATAAAGGGATAAGCATTCGTTCATTGTGAGATATGACTTGAATAGTTGAATTCATGAATTAATGTTAGATTTCCATAGAAATGGATGATCAGTTATGGAAAGCACACAAAGACGTAAGGAATTTAAGTTTTATTCTTAAAGAATCTGTTAAATTGATATTTATAAAACTAATTAATCAAAAGAGTGTAGGATTGAAAGGGGCAACTTAATTAGTCAAACTTTAATAAAATAAATAAGTTAAAAGAACTGTTACCAGAAAATCAAAATAAGGGAGGTAAGCATAATATCATAAACCATAAGAGAAGATAGTATTATGAAGTGAAACCTAGATACTACTTTTGCACGAAAATACAGAAAATAAACAATAGGTCTATAAAGGTACATGCCTAAAATTCCAAACACCGTTAACGCTAAATTATGAAAAAAAAACAAAATTTAAGATTATATTATGAAGAATCAATCCTGATAGAGAAAGATTGTTTTTTGTAGAAGCCGTTGAAAAAACGAGTGGGAAAGAACATTTATAGAACAAAAACCTTATAGCGATTATACCATTTTTTGTATATTACTTATATCGATTTTCATTTATCGTTTATTTAGCCAATAGTTAGTTTCAGTAAGAAAATTATATATTAACCGAAATCAGGCTATAAGATTGAAATGCTAATATTATAGATATTATAGATTGGGGGTTACGTGCGAGTCACATGACAAAAAACTTTGGCTCCATATTTGAATTTGTTTAATAATTAAAATATTCTTTTAATGAAGGAATTAAAGATGGTTGTAATTGTGACATTTAACCGTCAATATGTATGATTTTGAATCGAACTAGAAACTATAATTTATCTAAAATTAGAGTTGCTGACAAACCCCCACTTTGGTACACTTCTACTATTAACTCAACTTAATTCACCGTTAATAACGGTAGAGGATAGAATCATAATTAGCGGTGGGGATCAATATATTCTAATTTGTTTTGGACACCAACTACTAAATTAGAGTCCCTCATATCTGAATAGCTTGATTTCCTTTAATTCTTCTATTTGATTTCCTTTAATTTGTTAATTGTTTCTATTTGAACTTTGGCACTAAATTTCTGTAAATATGATACTTGTGCTGGTGTTTTGATTTTTTTTGTGTGATAAATTGTTAGGGAATAACGTGCAAGGCACGTTCATAGAGACTAGTATATTTAAATTGTTGTAAGTATAAGGACATTCCTGAAATAGCGTAAATTAATTTACAGTATACTAGCTAGGGCTTTTGTTGGATCCCGAAGAAAATCACTTGTACGCCTAAAGAATATACGGACAATATCTCCTTAAGAACGTGGTATCACGTTAAAACCTTACTTCCCCTTAATTTAGTTTTCCTGTTCTTCTAACAGACTGTCTCGCTAAGACCATCATTAGGACATTTAACGAGCAACGATATTATGTCATTCTTACTATGTTATGCCTATAAAATAGCCACGCCCTTTTCTCGTAGCACTAGGAATAAATATTATTCAGACCAAAAGTATAAGGGTTACGTTTAATGTTTGTCTGTACAGCCAAATATGTGGAATGGGTTGGTCAATGATATATGATGAGACGTTTTCTTTTCGGGTGGAAATTAGAAGTGGGGGAATATTTTCGACAAGTGTTTTTTTTTTTCTGTTAAAGTGAAATAGAAGTTAAATTGATTGTATTATAAACTCTGTGATGATCATAAAATATTTAATTATCACTAGTTTTTATATTCTTCATGCATGGATGTTAATTAGCAGAGGTTTGTTATCTCATTAACATTAGTAAGTTAAGACCTAGCTCCCTTTGCATGTAATTAAGTATTCCTCATGAATATCTTTTTATTTTTATTATTAATAAAAAGTTGCTGCAAGACACACTGTCTAGTGGTATATATAAATCCGGCAAAAAAAAAAAAAAGGCGCCAAATGAAGGAGAAAAAAGAAATAATAGAGGCCAATGAAAAAAGAAAGCTTGTACAGTTCGGTAAGTGCATGGGATGATGGTAAATATTTAAGAGGAAGACTACGTGAGAGAGACGAATAGTCAACCATTACCGGTGGCTCCGGTCAATGGTTGCTGAACCTCTCTTTCATTTTCATTACAATTACTATAATTCATTTCTTCTTTAAATTAAACTCGCCTGCTTCTGCACCTCTCTATTCTTCTCTCTCTCTATCTCCTTAAGGAAAACTTGTTGAAGTTTTTCTTGAGAAACTGTTTGTTAGCTTTTCTGATTGAAAGCTTAATTGGTAAAAGATAATGGCTGTAAGTTTTCTTGTTTTTTACTTGTGATTTTGTTGATCATGCCACAATTTTACACTTTCTTTCTTAGTTTTATCTGTAGTTATGTACTAAACTATAAGATGATGATTGTGTCGGCATGACCGCATGAGCTTTAATAGTTACAATGGATTTTGATATATATTGTCCTATATATCTCGTTTTCTTCTTTTATTACATGATGATTTTCCGTGATGGATACATGGTAACTTTTGTGTACTCCAACTCCGATTTTCTTCTTCACCCAATTTTGTTCCAAACAAAGACAAAACACAAAGCATTATACTCTCTCCCCTCTCAAATATTACTAGTTGTTTTAGCAAATTGAATTATTTCAAAATATTTGAAAGTCTTAGAAAAAAATTCATTTACTACAGGGAGTATTATTTCTCCCCTCTAAATTCACCCTTAGGAATGATAATTAAGTGACATTTAGGAGAGAGATGAAGAGTATTTATGATTAAGGATATTAAAATAAATTTGAGGTTAACAAGCTATAGAAATCATGTATTTAATGTGCACTTATGTTGATTGGTGTGGTAGGTTATATTTCACTCGAAGGACGAAAGGAGTTGGCCTATGGTTTTAATTTACTTTATTTAGCAGGGTCCCTCTAGTGCTTTTTGTGTCCTTGTGTCATCCAATTATTAAATTGATGTAGCTCCCAATACTTCTCGAGCACATTTGTTTTCTTCATCTGTTTGTATGCATTTGTATTCACTCTATGCTGTGTTATGCCTTTTGGCTGATCATCATTCAATGATTTTCATAGTTAGATTGGAGGTCAAACTTGATAAAGTGACTAGTTAACTAAGTAATGAGTAGCTAAATACACTAAGATGGGAATTAATGCTGAGAGTCACTTATGTAATTGGTAGAAAAAGGAGCATACCATGAAATAATCTTCTAAACATAAAAGGCCAAAAACAGATAGGGTTTAAGTTCAACTTATAGAAATAGATTTACACACACTATTTTCAGCTAGCCTCCAATGAAAATCCATCAATCAAAAATAAAGATGAGTTCTCTAGACCAGGAATATATGCTAGTGAGTTTATATCTGATGTGGCTGTCTAGTTTCCCAATCAAGAGTTTGAGATTTTGATATTGAGTCCTAGTGAATTTGCTGACTTTTTGTTTCAAATGATATTCACCCCATTAATATTTCTGCCATGAGTTAAATAACCTGAACATAGAATGATAGAGAAAGGGTTGACTAATGCTGTGGCAATATCTCATACCCAAAAGCAGCTTTCTCCTTTCATAAATTTCAAGCTGTAGTTCCTTTTATTTTTCTGAAGGCCAGTGTAAAGGTTCTTCATTTTTTTCTCCTGGATAGGGACCAATGCCTTTAGACTTTGCAAAGTTGTAGCTTGTATGCTTTTATTTTCCCTTTATTTGTCAGTGTTCCATTTCAATTTGGTCTGCAAGCTTTTGCCCACTGAGGGGCTTTATGCTAAGGAATGTATCCAGAATTTCTAAATGTCGGCTTCTCAGCAATGTTGCCTGTTAATTACAGCTATGCATCATATGATGATCATTTTCACAATTGTTTACTCGGTGTGTTAATGATTACAATAGTTCATATGGGCATTTGTGTAGATTCAATGCATGGCTTTTTATAGACATGGGAGTATATCTTAAGCTTATTCAGCCAAGCAAGGTGTTAAAATGAGTTACTCTACCTGCTTTTTGTTATACAAATGCTCCACATGCATGTATTTCACAGGTTATTATTTTGCTCATATTAATAATTACTAATCTGAGGTAATTATCACCTTGAATGTGAGTTTGAATGCATCCAGAAGTTTGTGTTGACTTATAGAAAGTGAATTTAAATGGTAGCAACGGTTCCTCTGTACTTGTTTCTTGTCCCTCATCTATGGATTCAAAATCTTATTAGGTGAAAATTTATAAGGAGCTATACTTCTTAAAAGTTAGATTGTACATTCTTGTCTTCATGAATAAATAGAAAGTGTATATATCTTGCTTGTGTTATGATCAATGGCAGAAATCTGCCCAAAAAAAAAAAAAAAAAACTAAGTGGAAATTTCCTCAAACTGTTTCTGCAGCGTCCGAATGTCCCAAAGTTTGGCAATTGGGAAAATGACGCCAACACGCCCTATACTGTGTATTTTGAAAAAGCAAGGCAAACTCGCGGTACTGGAAAGATCATAAACCCCAATGATCCCGAAGAGAATCCAGATATGTTTCCCAATCCTGCTCCTTCTGCTCCCCCGCCTGCAGCTCCCCTTCATCCCAAGCCTAAAAGACAAACAGAGGAGCCAATTGGGCGTGGGGGAACAGCTAGGCAAAGACGGGAACATAGACCGAGTCAAGAAGACGAGGATTATCGGCTGTTTGCTAATGCTCCACCCCGTAACGAGAACAGGGGACGGAGAGGTGCCAATGAGCCATCTCCTCAACGAGGTCGTGGATCAAGTTCTGGTCGAACTGGCAGACAAAGTGCAGGATCTGAACACAGCTTTGATAAATCACCACTGCATCCACGTTACCAGGCACAGGTTAATGTCGGAAGAGGTGTCCCGTCTCCTGCTCGGGAAGGAAAGAATAATTCATATGATAGTAGCCATGGTACTCCTGGAAGATCATTTGAAAGTTCTCATGCTACTCCAGGGAGGTCCAAAAATAAACAAGAGACGGTACGTTTTCACCCAGTTATTTTTCATTTTGCATCATAGTATATTAGTGTATCATGTTGCATCACAAAGTTCCTTGCTTGTCCTTTATCATACAGGAAAAAGCTAAGTAGTGAAATTAAGATTATAGTTATATCTAGACATCATACATATAGGAAATATAGTTGGTACCCATTTAATGTCAGCTTATAATCTCTAACTCCTATGTCATATCCTTTATATATAGCCAACTTGATTTGATGACATTGTATATGTCTTTAACTTCTATATAATGATAGTGTGAAGAACTTTTATACTGTCGGTCACTTAAAAAAGAAATTCCCTATGTAATTAGTGGAATACTAACTTGCAGAATAATGTAAGTTCTTGCTATAACATGTTAAGATACACTAATTAGTGTAAAAATATTTCGCAATGTCAGCATATATAAGTTAAAACACGTGTCCTTCACAGTGTATTGCTTAGATAATATATAGTCACTCAACTACACAATACATACTCCAGTTTGCTATGTTGCTTGGACTTTTAAAAAAATGTTAATGGGTGTGTGTCGAATCCTCCAATGCAGTTTTGGAGGATCAGACACTAGTGTGGCAGCATTTTTAGAGAGCCCGAACCACACAGCTAATTTGAAAGTTGGATTTTCACTTTTGAGGTCCAACTGAATTACTTTATTGTTGTTTCTTAGAGGGATGATAATCCACACAAAATTGTCATTGTTTTGAAGACTTACTGCTTGCAAGCAGCATAGAAATCTTTATAGAACTTCAATGCACAAGCTGTTGAGGTTGACCTGGCATGAATTTGGATAAATGGAAATTTAGTTTATTGATTCCATTAATTTGATGTGAATTTACTTAAACTGGTCCTTCTTCTAGCAGCCTGATAGAGGAGCTGCAGTTCCAAGATTTGGGGAGTGGGACGAGAACGATCCTCAATCTGCTGATAACTACACCCACATTTTCAACAAGGTGCGAGAGGAAAAGCTAGGAACTCCACCAGGGACACCTAGTAGAACACCTAACAACCCACAAAGCCAAAACTCAAATAAAAAGCGAATGGTACAGTAAATCACTTTCCCTCCGTTATCATGATCAATTCTTTTCTGAGGCGGATTTATAGTAGATATGTCGGTTCAAATGAACCCCATCATTTTCGACTCAAACTATGTATACATGGAAAAGTATAGTATTTAATCATACTCGTACTGAACCTACTGACTCTACATCCTGAATTTGCCTCTTATTCGTTTAGCTCTTGTTCTTATTTTCTTGTCTGTAATCTGCAGAAGTGCTGTTTTCCCTGGTAATGCAATGGAGGACCTTGATTTTATCCTGAAGATGTGAAGCTGCAACGGATATGTAAATAGCTCAACAAATTATATTGCTTGTGCAATATATTAATTCATCTGCTTTACGTGCCATTGTATTGTCAGCTTATAGTCTTTTATATTGTACTTCTATTGTAGTTGTATGTTACGGACAGTGCTTGCAGATTCTTTTATGCACAGGGTGTGCTTTCTCTATTTTGTGTATGTGAAGTCTAGTACTACTGTTTGGTCTTCTCTGGCAATGCAAATGGTTATAATCTTGGGTTATTGCTCAAGTACTAGTACTACTTCTCAAAAAAAAAAAAATTGTGCATTTTGAATTTTAAGGTTTAACATAAAGTTGATTCTTATGTTTTAAAGAAAATTTGTATATTTATGAAGTGCATAAAAATATTATTATCACAATTATTAACTTATGATAGTTCTGTTCCCCATCACACATACTCCCTATATGTAAGGATCTAATAGCTCAGTTGGTTCACTACTTGAACTTTCACCTTATTAGTGAGGGTTCGAATCCCACGTTATAATCCTCTTACCCATTTCCCCTTCCTCTACCCCCTATGTAATTAAAAAAAAAAAAAACTTACCTCCTATATCTAAGGATGTCGTACGTAGGGTTAAAGTTTAAAATTGTTTTTGTGGTTACCTTCAATGACATGTATATCAAATCAAATGTATAATTTGTATTAACTTAATGACATAATTATTCTAAAATGTCTCAAGTTGAATGGTAACTGTGTGGGTCAAAAATAAAATTTTATTACTGTACCATATTCGATAATATTGGTTTGATTCGAATTAGTTCTAAAATGAAGCGGAAGTATTCTAATGGAACAAGAAAAAAGACATAAATTAAAAAACTAACACCAAAACTCACTTTAGTAATTAAATTTTACGGACAATTCTTTACCCCCCAAAACAACTTATATGTGAATCATGTTCAACTTTACTTTGCCCAAACCAGTTGAGAGCTGAGCTTATTTCACCACTCGCTTTGTGATTCATTCTCGTCATTTAATGATTTTTTTTTTAATACATTAATCCAAAGTCGAAACTAACTAAAAATAATTAAGACCCACCCCAACTCGACCCATTCCCAAATAAAACACCGAAATCCAAAAAGAATTCATCTTCTATTCACATTGTGATGACTATTTCAAGTTTTGATTGTGACTTTATGATTGAAAATCGAATACCAAGTTGAACATTATTACAGATCTGGTTTAAGTAGTTGTTGGAGTTTCCATTTAAAGTAGATATTGAATCAAAGAGCTTGGGTATGACATTCTCGGCTGGGACTGAAGTCGTATTTTGATTCTGAAAACCAAGTAGTTGCTTATTAGTTAGAAACTGATTAGGGACGTTGTGGAGGTGGGATTCGAAGTTGTATGCTGATTTGAACCAAGTTCTAAAGTGAAAATCTTGGATCTGTATTGTTGTGCTAAAGTTTGTTTGTGCTAAATCTGTATTTTAATCATCTGGGTATTACTATTTGGAGCTTAAAAACACTAATGAAAATTGTTTGAAGTTGTTTGTTTGTGCTAAAGTTGAATTACAATTGAGCTTTGCATCTTTTGATAATCATGGAAGCCATGGAGATTGAAATAAAAGAAGAAGGGAATGTGAAACTCATTATGGTAATACAGTGGTAAATCCACCTTTTGTGACATTGTTATCCGAGCTCTGCAGGTTGTGACAATAGAGAAGATGGTATTATTAGAGAAGACAACAAAATAAAGAGAAGAAAAATTAAAAAGCGCGACCCACAAATTTTTTTACGTCAAAAGAAAATTGGTATATATGTAGATACATCACGAAAAGAATATTAAAAGTATTGATTACATGTTGGCCAATTAGAAAATGACATGTGTATGATTTTATCAAATTTTAAAATTTATTTTTCTTCTCACTCGCTTCTACGAAGGTGAGTGCACTCTCTCTGTCATGTCACCTCTTAGGGGCATATTTAATACACTATCGATAAGAATACGGAGGTAAAAATTTACCCGTAAAGTTACACTGCTAAAGAGAGTTTTGCAAACAAGTTTAAGGTGTATTTTATGTCTTTTCTCAATTCTTAGCAAGAATTATTGCAGTAGGATAATGGCTAGGAGGATTTGAAAAGCATTATGGCATTACGATTTCCAAGGTTTAGCCAAGGTACCCCATTACTATCGTTTTTGTAATTTTCTAATTGTTCCAAAGTCTTATAAGTTGAATTAATCAAATTCAATTTTTCTTGTTCTATCTCGGCGTATCCATGGAAACAACATATACCTTAGTTCCCCAACTACGAGCCCATTTGAATTAGCTGGAAAAAAGTGGCTTTTAAGCATAAGTGCTTAAAGTATTTTTTAAGTGATAAAAGTTACTCCCTCCGTTTTAATTTATATGAACTCATTTGACTGGGCACGACATTTAAGAAAGAGGGAAGACTTTTGAAACTTGTGGTTCAAAATAAGCCTTGAAAATTTGTGTGGCTGTAAATCATTCATAAAGTGAATTTGTTTCCAAATTAGGAAGGTCATTCATTTTGGCACGGACTAAAAAGGAAATAGATTCAAACAAATTGAAACAGAGGGAGTATTTGATAAATAAGCAGTTACGTGTTGGATAAAAGTGCTTAAAGGGTTTTTAGAAGTACGGGTAGTATTGGAATTGACAGAAAATATAAGGGATGAAAGGGTAATTGTTGGTCAAACCAAAATGGTTTTTAAGCCATTAAAAAAGTTGTGGTTGAGCAACTTCTTGATTTTGACTTATTTTAAGCATTTTTTAACTTAATTTAAGTTGTTTTCTATTTTACTAAATACCCAAATAAGTTTAAAATGATATACGCATTCGTTTGAACAATAAAACTTAAGTTGAAAAAAAAGCTTGTAAAGTGGAGTTGCATTTGAACATTAAATCTTATTTGAAAAAAGTTTGAATTTGCGAGTAAAATTTACTATGTCACTTAAATTGCACTTGCAAATCAGTATTTGAGTGAAGAAAAAAAATCAGAACTTGAAATTCAAATATAGGGGTTAGTATATAACTAGTCTTAAGTGTACCTACGTTGCCCATGTAAATTACGTGAGTCAATAAATAATTTACATAAGAAGAATACATTTTCCATTAAAATAAATGCAATTGTTTAAATGATGAAAATGAATATTATTACGTAGACATAATACATAGATTCAATATCTGCTGATCATGCAAACAATGTGAATTTAGTTAAATTAATTATATATTATTTGTAACTATAGATATTTTTAGTATATGAGAGACAAATATATTATGTTGTTATATCTCACATAATATCTCTTTATAATGGTGTTCTTAGCGTACGTTACATTCTCTTATATTGTTTTAGTTGCTCTATCATGATTTAAACTTTTTATTATAAAATTTGAAATCACTTTTGAAAATGTAATATATAGTTGTCCACGTGAAAAGTCATGTTGTAGCATATACAATACAATATTGAATATACTTTATTTATTATCATTGCAAATCACAAACACATTAAGCTTTATTTTCGAACCAATTCCTTCATTTTTTGCAGACAAAATCAAATTTTGGGGATAAACATGCTTAGAGGCATATTAGCCCATCAATGTTTCTTGAAGATTTAATTACCTTCGCTTTTTTCACATCAATTTTTTGGAATCTTGACAAATTAAATTCTGATTTTACGTTTATTTTATGGGAAGAAGGATTGTTTCCTCCACATATCATTCAATACATCCTGGAGGTAGAATATCAAAAAACAATGTCTAATCAAAGTTAGCTCATAATTTTTAGGAGTAAAATAATTAGATTGTTCGTCATATTTGGGTCACAAAATTTTGTACTTATTTGAAAGTTTCAAATATATATTTAGTTTATCTAAAGATTAATTGTCATTACAATTTTGCATGATATGATTATAGCTTAATTTGTTTCTTAAGGATATAAAAGATGATAAATAAGAAATAGATTATATAAGGTAAAATCTTAATTGATTTTAAGGTCGAATGTCAAATATATTTTAAAGGGTAAAAAGGACGAACGACATTTCCCTAAGGTGCCTCCGTGCTAGTTTTTAAAACAACGCTGACGCTATATAGCCATATAGGCAAGGCTCGGGACCACCTCCCTTCGCTTTAGAGTCTTAGGCGCAGCTCTTCTAGTCAGAGAAGATTCCGGTTGCGATCACCACCTGCACCTCACATCTCGGCACAATGGAACGTGCAACCCGCCTGCTGTTCCATTCAACTACATTTGAGTCCTAAGGTCCTCGTAGTCCATTAGCAAGAAGGGGAACCGAAGCTCTATGTCCTTGAAGAGATGATAAAAGAGAGAAATACCGCTTTACGAGATGAAAAAGACAGCTAGGCGAGTATGAGCTTTCGATTCGAAAAAATGTGGTGCGGGTTCATCTCTCTCGACCTACAGGGGCAGAGGCTCCGACATTACCCTCGTTCCCTAAGGTGCCTCCGTGCTAGTTTTTATGTACGTGTCTCGCATGTGTAGCTTAGTGATTATTATAAATATGTAAAAGTAATAATCTTTAATATAATGCATATATAACTTTAAAATATTATTTAACTTTTAAATTAAAATCAAAGCTTACTAAAAGTGTAAATTCTAGATTAAATTGTTGATTCTAGATTAAATTTTTAAAGCAACATAAGACTTAATGCTAGAATCACCCATCACATATTCAAAAAGAAAATTAAATTGTTGATTCTAGTTACTTTTGTCTCCATTTTATGTGGATGCTAAGTAAAACAAACAGAATCAGAATTCAAGAATAACGATATATATGTAATAGACAATAAATATCAAGCAAAATTAATTTACAGTGAAAGAAACAACACGTGAGACAAACATATCAATACAATTTAATACACATATAAGACCCTAATATCCTATGACAATTGAGGTAATGGTTTTGTGCTAATTTTTTCATCCAGATGCCTCTTTTCGCTAAATCTATATCTATCTATATATATATAATAAAGGCTGAAAGCGTAGACAAGAGGTGAAAGGCCTCTTCTTTGCCAAGATCCTATTTATCTTTTTTTCTCTTTTTTTTTTTTTTTTTTTTGTGTCTTTTTCCTCAATTGTTTTAGTTTAAAAAATCATCTTCATAACTCACACCTCTTTATTCTCATAAATAATACTCTGAATTATGCATTAATGTTCTTTAACTATTTTTGGAAAAACTGAAAAGTCACACTTCATTTTTCACAATTTTTGGGTTTTTTCTTATTTTATTATTTATTTATGATTAATGTAATATGTTACAATAAAATCCAAAAGACACCTCATTTAAGAAAAGAGATAAAACTGCCCGTTTTAAAAGAATTTATAAGCACCTGTCGTGGTTAACTGCACCTTGCTATCTCTAATGTTGTCTCTTTTCATAGACTTTTTGTATCACATGCATGTGGGTATTTCTAAATAAATATATCAACTTTCCATTACAAAATTGAGTGAACATTAAGCTGTGCATTTCTTCTCATAGTATTTTCTGATTGTAGATTTTTTCTTATCTCAATAATTTTGTCGTTGATAATATAAAATGATTGATCTTTCGCACCCAAAAATTCTCAAGGTAGGTGACTATATTCTTTTTTTTTCAGTTTTCTTGCGTTCAAGTTTGTAAGAAATACGTTCTTTTACAGGGGCGGACCCACATACGACATACCGAGTGCTCGAGCACCCATTAACCCCGACATAAATTATGTATATTTATAGAGAAATTAGTCAAAACGTCGATATATTAAGTCAGAAGCACCCAATGAATAAATAGCCTGATGGGTGCTTTGGTTTGTTGCACATTTTATAGTGTTTTCTTGACCGCAAATATTTTATGATTGGAGGATTCCTCTTTTTCTCCAGTACAGTACATATTCTTCTTTCCTTTTCTTATAAGTACTTTATTTATTGACTTTTCCTTTTACTTGATTTCAACTTATTGATTGTTATTCTTCTTAGATATTCTCGCTGACATTTACCGCCTTTTTCCCAATATAGAGTCGTCCTTTTTATCTTTTTTACTTGCTTGTTTAATTTATGTTTAGTTTATAAGGTCCTGTTACGTTTATTATTAATTATTAATTATATATATATATATATATATATATATATATTTTATACGTTTATGTATTTTTTGTCACAAAGAAAGAGAAAAAGTCAACGTCTAATAACTTCTTTTGCTTTCTTAG
>NC_081342.1:14971559-14977468 GCF_029784015.1 Lycium ferocissimum | reverse complement strand
GTAAAGTTGTTTTGAAAGAAAATGTAACCAACAATAGTAAGTAAAATAAACATTATGAAGATATTCTTTAATTAATTACAAAAATTCAACTTCCCTAAGGATCTAGTCTAGACCGGTACAAGAGCTTCTAAATTACAGATAGATAACACTATTAAAAAGACACGTTCTTCCATTTTCAAATGAGGGTACAAAAGTCAGAGAAGATATCCGCATCGCAACTAAGGAAACCTTCAAGAACAACCTAAAACATATCTACACCCCAAAAGATGTGGCAAGAAAGTAGTATCGTACTCCACACATCAAAGATCATAGCTCGACTAAGATTAGTTCACGCAACACGATATAAAATCAAACAGAATAAACAGATGAGTATAGTCGTAACACCTTTTTTAAATCCTACTCGTACTTAAACAGTTCTGACATAAACATGGTCGCATCCCATTAACATGTCACCACAACACTAGGAAGTAAGGACCAATAGACAACAAGTTACGTTCAAGACAAACTCCTAGACCAATTAGGCCCCGACAATTATAACGGACAGACCTCAACCTCACTATCAATTGACACTCAGTGGGACCACTAATCCTTACCTTTTTCCCCTCACTTTAACATACTCAGAATTTAACAATTAGACTTAATCAAACACACAACCCATAATGGACACCAGACTCAAACCACTTATCAAGTAGCAAGTAAGAACAATAAGCAATGCAATCAATAATAGCAAATCAACATACTCCCAAACACTTAGTCACACTAATGGGGTCAACTCAACCTACCTTCCTTTATTTATCAACGGGTTATGAGGTTATTGGTAAACGCCTCATCTCCACAATCATGAGGAAATCAATTGTACCCTACTAGGATGAACCTTGTCTATATGTCATCCACCCGGAATTAGCTCTGCCACCGTCACAAAATATGAACACACAAGTATAATGCAATTAATGTCAGTATCATATCCGTACACACATGCTTAATGGTAATGTTTGCCCAAGTAGCCATGACGTGCAGGGGACCCATGGTGTCTATGTACCATTCGCTCCGGAACTGACCTCGGATCACAAGCCCAGAACTAGGCCACATGCTCACCCCCTGTCAAATGTGTCTTTTCATATTTATATTGCCTTTCTCATCACCATGTATTTCCCTACCACAATCAATTAGGAATGTGAACAATCAATGTATCAATATCAAAGAACATAAGTCACCATGCTACAAGTCATATCAGGACTCAAGAAATCAACCTCCTAACAATGTGAATGCTCCACGAGGAAACATAAAATAAGAATACACGTCATCACACAACAGCCACGCCAAGACTCAGACTCGACTCGTCAATAACACAAGTAAGGAATCACTCTGAATCAACAAGAAAGTAAATACTGACGATTTCCGCATGCTCAGTACATAGAATAACGACAGCATGAATACTCAATGAGGATACCTAGAATTTAGCAACAGATCTCCCCACCCATAGTGCAACAAGACTCTATTATGGCCAACTCGGTAATTGCACATACCCCACCCTTTAACTAGATCAATAACAAACCATATTCACTAATTTGCTTCCCTTTTTGGCATATCAACAACGCATCTTGGTTCACTTATTCACTTAATGGCACGATGCCCACAAAAATAAGCATTTATCTTAACCTAAACAATATTCAACCGAACTTCGTGTCCGAAGACCTAATCATGCTTTCTCTCGTTAATTCTATAGCATATATACGATTTACTAATCAAAGTCTAACTCAAGTAAACCATAACCCACCTCGTTGCCGAGCGTACTATCACGAATGTTAATGGAATATCCACCATCCTGTCTTTGAGCCGGAAATCGTGATAGAGAAATCTTTAAGGCAGATACCGCAAAGAATGTTTGAAAGGCTACTTTTCCCTAGTCATCAAGTGTTTTGCTCTGGGAATACCCTAATGTCGGCTTAGAAAAGGGGTTTTGTGGACAAAAAGGGGTTAAATCCCGAAATAAAGTTGTTAAGCACGGGTATTGGTCCGCATATACCGTTGCAGCGGACTGCTCGTCTGCTATAGTGGTCGCTCACCCGCTATGGCGAAGACATCCTCCCCGAGCCCACAACTGTTTAACTCTCATCTAATTCAATTACAATTAAATATTACACTTAAAACTCCCCCGTGGACCGATCTTATGACAATACACTTGGTTTCTGTACACGGGCTGCGGAAGGTCCAATAACGATCGGGCGGGTCGTTACATAACTTTTTCCCCTTCATTAAATGACTCCACAATAGACAAAATTGTCATCTACTATTTTCCTCAAATTATTATTTAACAAAAACTCCAATAAAAATCTGCCTTATTTTTGGCAAAAGAAAAGGTGAGTGAAAACAAATACTACTATAGTTTCCATAATTATGTTTTTTTCTTTATGTTATTACCGTGAATCAAAATGATATAGTACCTTTTTTTAATTATACAAACATAAAACTTACCTTAAAAAAGTAATTAAATATTACACTTCTAATTATTAATTTTTCCTTATGGCTTTGCTATAGTACGTACAGGCACGAATCTGTCACCATGGAAGTAATGGGAAGGAACTTAGTTTTTATTTGCTTTTCCTATTTAATGGTACTTGATATCCCTCTACCACAAAAGCATGCAGCCATAAGAATTGCAACAAAAGTTGTGTTATAAGCAAACTAGTGAACATTAATGTCACAAAATTTATAGAATCTTGAAAAACATCAATAATTTTTTAAAAGATATGAATTATATATTATCCCTCTTTAATACGAGAAAAAAACACATTAATGACTTACATGTTGGTTAATTATTAAATTTTGTTTATGCCCATTAAATACTTATATATAATGTATAGTTAATTATATATTACCAATATAAGTTATTTAAGTTTTATCCAATCAAAGAATATTAAAATTAAAAAAAATTAAATTAGAATATGTAACTCATATTAAAAAGACTAATTATATAAATTTAAATATTAAGTTATTATTATTTGTATTTTGAGATAATATACAACTAAAAATTACTAGCTCTAAAAGTTTTTGGTTTCAATGTTAACCTTCATAAACTTTTAGTAGGACCACCTCCTTGTGAGACAAAATGCGAAAGTTTTGTGCTTTGCAATTTTAATGCATTATTCTGCCATTTAAGCATGCTTTTATAAGATTTAATCAAGAAAAATTTACTTGTCATAATTATCTCTAAGACCTATTTATGAATAATAACTATTTTTTATTTTATTTATCTTTTCTAGCTAAAATATTTTCATAAATTACACATCATAACTAGTGTCCTGTATTTCACAAGTTTGTCTTTTAAATTGATGTTTTCTCATTTACCAAATCTATGTTCTCCCTCACGCCTCTCTTTCTCTCTCTTCGTTCCCTCTCCTACCCTAGATCTCGTTTCCCCTTAACCCTCCCTCCCTGCTCCATCTCCACCACCAACGCCGTCGTCGGCACCAAAAACAGTGGGTGAAGCAGGAAAAGGGTTCAAACCTGGAATCAATTGAAGAAAAAGTAAGAAAAGAGTAAAAAAAAATAAGAATGATTGAAGAGGTCTCAATTAGGGGTTTTGCCCATCTGCATCTCTATTGTATATCTCTCTATACCCCTTAACGTTTTCTTCTATGCTTAGAGAAGTGGAAAAGAAGACTTTTTTTTTTTTTTTTAATTTTTAAATAATGGTAACGCATTCAGCAGTTGCATAGCAGTGTGAATCCTGTGTCAATTAGACACCATTACAATTGTGAATAAAGTTCCAAATTTGCAGTAAATGAAATCCATTCGTACTACGAACATTTTTGGGAAAGCAAACTATTGAAACTTGATGTCAAGTGACATCACTTGCTGCTGCCATCACCAATAAATACCCCAGGGAAGATCCACCACCAGGTGCTGCTCGGACCTTGGTCGAACGCCTTTCCGTTAGAACTTTTTGTTAGAAAGCTGCCGCAGTTCTGGCCGTCAGCACGAAAATAGTTGTTTGTGTGGCTACTGTGAATGCCTGCTGGAACATTCTTGTATTTTCAGCGGAGATCCGATCGGATTTGACTGTATTCTTTATTTTTTTGTATTCGCTTGTATTTCTATATTTTGAAGGAGAAAATGTGTATTTGAATAATCAAATACACCCGAATACAATGTATTTCTTTAAATGATTTGAATGTATTCATTCTTTTTTGGTGTAAATATAGTGGTATTTTGTATTTGACTTGTATTTTTTTATATAGAGTGTATGTTTTTGTATTCGCTTGTATTTATGTATTTCGAAGGAGAAATTGTGTATTTGAATAATCAAATACACCTAAATACAGTGTATTTTTTAAAAGGATTTGAATGTATTCATCTTTTTTTTGGTGTAAATACAGTGAATGTTCCAAATATAGAGCCTATTTTTACTCCACTTTGTTTTCACGATTTTTGTATTTCGCAATATTGCAAAACGATGAAATACAACTGAAAACACATAAAAGGTAGCTCCAACTATAGAGCCTATTTTTACTCCACTTTGTTTTCACGTTTTTTGTATTTCGTTATATTTCAAAACAATGAAATACAACTGAAACCACATAAAAGGTAGCTACGTTTTGTAATTTCCAAACTTATAGCTATATATTGTTAGGAGCTTATTAAAGATAGCTGTTTAATTTATGTAAGTTTCCCATCAATCAATGCATGAGTAACTGCAATATTAAATCAAAATCACCAGGTATTCACTTTAAAACATAGTTAATAGTATACATAAAAATAAGAACATGAACCATTTTAAAAAAATATAGAAATTAAAGAAGAGATGGAACCAAAACTAATTGATTAAATCCTACAATAGAAAAATACCATTTCATACAATTTTATTTTCTTTCTCCCCCATAAGATGAGACGTGTACTACTGTACTCATTCAAAATACTAAGTAGATTTGAAGCCTCTAACACAGCCTATATAAGGTTTGAATTATCTGTAGCTCAATGAGTACTATAGAAGTATTGATGGTTAAAATAAATCGAATTTAGACAAAGTGTTGCTCCCAAACGCACACGCAAGTATACGTGGTCGTACAAGTAATATGCATCGTTAAGTCCAGATATCGATCCCACGAGAGACTTAGATTCTACTGTTAAACTAATTCAAATTACTGAAACTATTCAAGAAAGTGAAAATCAAGATGTTTGTTGAACTAAACTACAACCGAAAAGTAAACAATTTGTGATGGGTGTTTGTTGAATCGGGAATATCTTGACAAAGATTGTAAGAATTATCGATGAGAGAAAGATCTGGTGGTCATGGCTTTCGACAATCCAGTTGATCTTCGACAATTTCACCTATCTTATTTCCCTGGGTTACTAGTTGACGGGTTAATTATGCTTTATGATATTCTCTCGAACTACTCACAAGCTTGTAGACGTTCCGTAACGCCTATATCTCTATGGTCATTAGAGGTAACAAGAACGCATTTATTTCTCCGTATTCAACTAAGTAGGGCTAAAGGGTATATCTCTATCCTCAGTAGCGAAACGATTAAATTGAACAAACTCTATTTATTCTTATTACGTACGTGAATTCTCTTTCTCAAGTCCAATTCGCGCACCACAGATAGTGTCTAACTATTGACCAGATAATCAAACAATTAAGATCAAGAATAAATAACCAACCCAAAATATGGAAAATCAATAGATAATAATTGTCATCAAATCAACTTTCAAGTCTTTCGCCACAACCCTAGAAGTAAGAAGTTTAGTTACTCATGATTCGATCATAGACAAAAAGAATTCATGAATAATCTAGGGTTGAAAAAGATAAAAAATAAAAATAACTTAGAGAGAAAAAGAGAACTATGGCTTACAAATCCTTGAATAAATCCCAAAGATACGTTCTAAAGAACATAAAACGTCTATATATA
>NC_081342.1:14907452-14971459 GCF_029784015.1 Lycium ferocissimum | reverse complement strand
GGTTGAATATTGTTTAGGTTAAGATAAATGCTGATTTCTGTGGGTATCGTGCCATTAAGTGAATAAGTGAACCAAGATGCGTAGTTTATATGCCAAAAAGGAAGCAAAGTTGTGAATATGGTTTGTTATTGATCTAGTTAGAGGGTGGGGTATGTGCAATTACCGAGTTGGCCATAATAGAGTCTTGTTGCACCATGGGTGGGGGCGACCTGTTGCTAAATTGTAGGTATCCTCATTGAGTATTCATGTTGTCGTTATTCTATGTACTAAGTATGCGGGAATAGTCAGTATTTACTTTCTTGTTGATTCGGTGTGATTCCTTACTTGCGTTATTGACGAGTCGAGCCTGAGTCTTGGCGTGGTTGTTGTGTGATGACGTGTATTCTTATTTTATATATCCTTGTGGAGCATTCATTTTTTTAGGAGATTGATTTCTTGAGTCCTGATATGACTTGTAGCATGGTGACTTATTGTCACGACCCAATATCACTAAGTCGTGCGGGCACCTACCTTTCCCACCTCGGTAGGCGAACCCTTATCCCAACAATCATAAAAACGTACGTAAAGCGGAAGAAAATAGAATAATGTAAGTCTCACGATAATAATATAAAGAAATGTGAAAGTAATGAAAATCCAACCCCAGTATCTGGTCTGGTCATACAAGAGCTCTACCAAATAATACATAAGTCTCGAATGATGTCTCGAAATAGAAATAAGACATGATAAATAAGAAGAGTCTTCGGGTAGCGATCCTCATCATGCTCACCCTGAATAAACTCTGCAGCAACCTCGATAATCAGCCAGAAGGGGTAGAAGCAGATCCAACCTGGTACTCTGTATTCATAAAAGAATGCAGTAATTGTAGGTCAGTACAAACAACAAATACTGGTAGGTATTATAGGCCGACTAAGACTAGCTAATGTATATAAAGACAATAAAGTAAGATAAACACATACACAATAAGGTAGAAGTCATCATAAATCAATATCCATCGTACAAATCACCACCTATGTTATAGCATCTAAACCTAACCGTGCCAAGTCTTAGTATGTCAAAACCGAAAACATCTTATAACCATATCATAAAATTCCAATTCAGCCAACACAAGTATCCAATCACAATCCACGAAACAAATAACCAAGAGATACAATCCGATGCAATAATGTATAAAGTATGGATGCGATGCATATGCTCGTACACATGTACTCCGACGATGGAACATCACATCATCGGCAGCCCAACCCATGGGGGACCTGTGAAGTCCATGCACCAATCATTCCGAACACAACCCAAAGATGACTCAATATCCAACATGTCTCAGAAGATAAGTGTTCCATATCAGTCACTCCGCACAAATTCCATATATGACTCAATACCCAGTATGTCTCAGAGGAATACCCGGGTTCACATCCTTTTGACCCGGAGATGACTCGTATCAATATGTCTCAAGCATCTGTATTTCCTTCTCATTTCCCATCATCAGTACCATATCAAGGCAATATTAATATATCATGGAAATGAGTATGAATATAATGCAAATGTAATATCAATAAACCAAGTCAATCCCAAACAGTACCACACATAGGCACACAAGTAATATCATTAATAAGGCTACACAATAAGCCATAACAGATTCACTATCCTCCTCTCAATAACAACAAAGTAAGGTACCACAATATCATAATCAGGATATGTAACTAATCACCAATATCCAATAGCTCAACGTGGCGACGAGCCAACTAGTACATAGAACAAATTGGACAACAAGCAATGGGGTGGCTAGTCCCCAAATCACACAACAGGGCCCAACCTAAGGCAATATCCATCCCAACTTCATACCCGAAGGCTTACATGCATTCTCCGATAATATCATCTAAAATACCCTTCGCTAATCAAAGTCTCAACATAAGGTAAACCGTAACCTACCTGAAAGGCCGAACAACAAACTCGAATGTCAATCGTGAACCTTGCCCTTTCGTTGCGCCTCAAAGTATTGAAAGTCTAGTCATATCCGAATATGGAATTAGAATCGAAAAGAAAGTATCCAAAAGCCAAACTCCTATTTAATTTCCAAATCTCAACCCATGGAATAAGGTTTATGAACTAACAAGATAAAATTAGGAATCTATAGGTTTCAACATGAAATTAGTACTCTAGGTAATCAATTCCCATCAACAATTAGCCAATTAAACTCATAGAATAGGGAAATTCGAATTCTAGAAGAAATCCCCGAATTTGGGTGTAAACCCTAACTCCCAATTCATAAATTAGCCACTAATAATGAAGGAAACATGTTACAATAGCTTCTAATCATCATTTCCACGCTAAATGAAGCTAACCCAATCCATAATCCAAAGTGGTACAGTCTAGAAATCATTTAGAAAAGAACCCATTAAACCCTCTTTTAATCCTTAGGTTCATAGGGATTCTAGTATGAATTAGGGGATTTCTATGATGATTAAAGGATAACGGAATAGTAATGAAGATGGAATGACTTACCACAATGATGTTCCTCCAAGAAATACCTTGAAATGCCCCCAAATGGCTATAGTTTCGGAATAGGAAATGAATGAAGGACTCGGGGTTTTAACACTCATTTAATGCCAGTTATTGTCTGTCACCAGGGGGAACGATCGACAGACCGCTATAGCGGTCCCTTGACCGCTTCTGCGGCCCACCAAAAAATACGCAGGGCCGCTATAGCGGCAGGGCCACCTTTTTTGCGGTACCGCTGAAGAGGCCCTGGTGTCGTGGAAGCGGACCCCAGAAACCAGAAAAGTAATTCAACTTTCACGAACTCAACCCAAAATCCCGACTATTACCCGAGACCATCTGCTCACCAAAAAGATATGCATCTATACTAAAAACGCACTACGAACGCACTCGTGGCCTCGGAATTCCCAACGGAGGTCTCGTTGACCGAGTCAACCCCCGTTACCTCAAAACTAACTTCCCAACCCAAGTCCAAAAATGCACCCCAGTGCATTGGGAACCGAACTGAATATACACACAAGTTCTAAAAGACCAGCCGGACCTCTCGGAATTGACGGATTCCCGACAAAGGTTCGTTTACCTAAAAGTCAACTTTGAGTCATCTCTTTTTCGCTTTAAGCCTAAATTTCCCACAAAATCACCCAAATCATATCCAAAGACCTCGAGAAGCATGTCAACGGTCCCCTCGGGTCAAATGTGAGCTAACAAAGCTACGGAAGGGTCAAAAGCATCGAAAAAGCAATAACGATCAAACGGGTCGTTACATCAGATACCAATTAAACAATCACTCGTCCTCAAGTGGCAAGGGAAAGAGAACGGGAAAGTACCTGAATCAGCAAATAACTGAGGATATCGGCTACGCATGTCAGACTCAGTCTCCCAAGTAGCTTTCTCAACAGGACGATGCTTCCATTGCACCTTCACAGAAGCTATCTCCTTAGACCTCAACTTTCGAACCTGCCTATCCAAAATCGCAATAGGCTCCTCATAAAGTATTCATTAATATTAAATTCCCTAAGAGTAGCCTCGAATTCTTTGACTGCAATAGGTTGATGAAGACATGCTTTAGTATTGGCAATTTCTTCAACTTTTCTTTGGTATACATGCATCTCATGCGTCACATGTGTATCTCGTGCGCCATACGTGCATCTTGTGCGCCTTATGTGCATCTCGTGAAAAAACTAGTAGGGGGTATAATCTTGACAAAACAGTAGGGTATAACCTTAAGAAAACCAGCAGGGCCTCCTTATTAATGAGAGTAGAGATAAAAAATAAAAAATAAAAAGGAATCTTCTAAAATTTGAAACCATTTGTTAGACTATAAAGTAGAGATGCTTTTATTTTTTATACTAGAAGAGGTATGATCCTATTTATCTTTCTTCATTGGTGTGATTTTATTTGAGATAACAATGTACAAATGCAGGATGGAGTAAACAAACAACATGAGAAAACAGTTGAGTCTTGCATTCACACCTTGTTGTATCAAACTACTTTGATTGTCAAATGCAGCAAATCCTCCCCCCACAATCCAATCCCCTATAAATACTACCTCACTCCCCTCCTTCACTACCAACACTAATCTACACTTACTTTAAACTATTTACTACTACAATGTTTGATCATGTAAGCTCCTCCAATGATGTTGGACTAACAACAAAGGGACCATTCCCACAAGAGTGTTTCTATTGCCACAAGAGTGTTTCTAAATTCAGCGTACGTGCTTTGCGCGTGACCAAAGCGCATAAATCATTTGACAACTAACACTACAGCAAAAAAAGGGACTTAATTATGAATTTTCGTCTTTAATCCGTGGCTAAATTGCTCTTATCTAAGATTTTTTTTTGATAATTCGTCATTAATTCATCGCTAAATAGGCTTAGCGACGAATTTTATTGTTTAACTTCCATTGATAATTTATGTTTATTTAGTAGTCAAATAATTTAACTTATAGTAAAAGAACATTACTAAGAGTTTTCATTTGTTGGAATAATGTAACAGAAAAATCACTTAGAATATATTTTATTTTATCCTTATTACTTTGAATTTGCATTTACCTATTTGATATTTAACACTACAATATAATAGATTTTGCTTTCTTTCTAATTTCTTTCATCACTGGTATTTATTTTATTTAACGTGTGATTTACTCTTATATTATTTAAAAAAAATATTATTCCAAGATAAATCATTGGAATTCGAAATGTATTTGGAAGTAAAGGTCTATATAAGTTCATTAAGCCAATATTCATTATTTTTTTATAAGAGATATTAGTATTTAATTGGTGAATATCCCCTCTATAGTTCAATAGCTATTTATTTTATTCAAAAAAAAAAAATCAACTTTTTCATAAGATCAAAAGTGAAATTTTTGTACCCTGTAAAAAGTAAACCAAAACTAACGTCATAACTATCTAATGATTTGATACATAATATTATCATTAAAAGAAACTCTACTAATCAAACGAAAATAAAATTTGTGCATGTAATAATTATTTGATACACTAAAATAGAGCTAATCTTGAGAAAATTTTCTAAGCTTGAGCTAGTTATTCGGAGAAGAGAAGGTAGTCCAAAATTAAAAGAATACCAAAATATTAGAAATTCTTACCTAGTTCATATAAGGAAGTATTATTAGTACATACAATTTTAGCTGATTTCAAAGCTTTAAATATTAAAAATAACAAGTAAATGGCTATTATGTCTATCTACTTCTAAATGGTAAAAAAAGCGAACGATATTTCGCTAAGGCCTTCGTACTTTTATTACCGACACACACACGCATTACATGCGCGTGTATAAGTTATATAGAATAATGATAATTAGTTCGAACTAATTTGTGTCTCAAGAATCATTTTATTTCCTTCTTTTGAGTCTTCAATTTATTTTCATCTAAAAGAATTTACACAACAAAAATTGATTATAAATAAATATCACATATCTGAATAAAGTTGTAGATAAACATAAAAAAAAAAAAAATTAAGCAATAAAGATCTTAAATCAATAATTAAAACTTGCATAATAAATTAATAAAATTATGTCAACATGGCAATTAAAAAAAAAATTTAAAAAATTAAGAACATGACACAGTAAAAACACTCTAATAGAACTTGTTCCTCCAAATCTCATCCGAAAGAATCATATTACATACGTACCATATAATAAATATTAACAAAATAATATGAAAGAAGAAAATTGAACCTATCAACCACTAAGGGTAGTGGTTCAACTTCTAGTCCTGAGAAGAAAACTTTTAAATTTTCAAGAAAAAATTCATGAGTTATGTTTTTGTACAACGTTATTGGTGAATACCTGCTTCACAAAAAATTCAGGAAGAATGATTGAACAGTCACGTTATTAACCAAACAAAAAGGAAATCGTGTTTTCTAATGTAAAATAGATAATGAACTGAGTAAAAATATTGGCATTTCAAAAAATTCTTGGACTAAATAAATAAAGGCATACCTTATTACGTCATAGTTGGTGTCGATGATGAATTCACTGTAAAATAAATATCAAATAGCATTAGAAGAAAACAAATGATTTCATCAATGAAAAATAAGTAAAAACTCAATATTACAGACACATATGTATTATCCATGTAATCAATTTGAGCATTCTGAAAGAACACAAGCTATCAAACGCAATTTTGCATGATTAGGGATAGGAGTGCCAATTTCTAACATACAAAAATAAGAGATCCCTATAATTATTCTTGATTAAATCCGGTTGTTCCCTTCGTTTTCTTACGAGTTTCGCTCAATTTCTTTTAAGGCATGCTTTTTAAGCTATAGTTGAATTTTTATTAGTACATGGTTAGAAATAAAGAAAGTGAAAGTTTTCTAACTTAAATAAAAATTAATTTCTAACAATCCCCAACTTAAATAAGAAAAAAATAGAGTTAAAAACTTACTTCAAGAGGAAGGGTTTATGTTATTGCAACTAATTTGATGAAAGAAATTTACTCCCAACATAATCGACTCTTACATTAAATCAATCGAGATGTATGGTAAAAAAATCTTATGAATTCTTGATAAGCAACTCATAAAACCAAGAATATTAGTATGAATCAAAGAACATACTTGTAAAATAGTTAAAACTTACCAATTCAAGAGGAAAGGAGTTTATGTTATTGCAAAGGGAAACACAACGCGCGAATTTGATGAAAGAAATTTGAAGCTTTGCCAAAGTTAAATAGTAATTTTGTAGAAGAGATTTAACTGATTTGAAGTCCTAAATAGTAGGACATAATTTAAATAAGGAAAATTTTAAGAAGTAAAATTATATTTTATTTTTAGTCAATTTCAAAAATATATAAAAAAACGATTGTTCCATTTACATTAGGCCATGCGTGAATATAAATAAAAGGTCGATATATATATATATATATATATGTATGTATTCCATTTCATTTTTATGAAAATAAAATTATTTTCCTATTTCGTTTTTTAATGTCATATATATATATATATATATATATATATATATATATATACATTAGGCATGCGTTTATTTATATGGTATGTACTACTGGTATACAACTTTTTAATTACTTCCATTGTAGAAAAAACAAATTAAAAAAAAAAAAAAAAATTTATTACAATTTTATTTTTTTTACTTTCGTTTTTCTATAACATGCGTTTTATTTTAGCACTTTAAAAAAATAAATTATTTAAAATCTAAAATTTTATTTATTAAATTTTTTGTATTTCCTCATAGACTATTATTTGAGAAAAATTTAAATAAGGAAAATTTTAAGAAGTAAAATGAGATTTTTAGTCCTAAATCGATTGTATTTACATTAGGCATTTTGTCTTCCATTGTTATTGTCATTACAATTTTATTTGCGGTGGCATGTCTTTTAATGAAGGACTAAAAATTTATTAAATTTAATTCCTCATGGACATTTCTTTTGTACAAGACCTTTCGCGCTTTTAACCCAAAGTCTCAAAAAACATAACTTCTTATTCCCAAAAAATATTGAATTGGATAGGTAATAACTAATAGAAAAGAAAAGGATATCATCTTCGAGAAGAAAAAAACCTCTATTTTAATCACAAAACTCTATATTGAAGCTACGTTTGACCAAAAAAAAAAAAATTATACTAATACTAAACTGTTTAGATAATTTCAATCCTGAATTCTCTTTAACCCAAGGCCTTAATCAGCATTGTCTTTTCATAAAAAAAAACAATGGAATCGAATGGTCAATAATAATGAAAAACAAAATTAAACGGTAAATCAAAACATTCTTACAAAAGCATTAAAAACAACAATAAACTAAATCAAGAAAAAATACCAAAGGCTATAGAGCAACGGAAAGAAAAAAAAAGTTTAAAGAACTCACCGTATGAATGGAGCAATTCATACGTTGTTAGCAAATTTGCTACAGATGAGCAAGTAGTTTTATATTAGAAGGTGATTATTACGTTTATTTAAGTATGAAAAGAATCGACATAAGATAAAACCTACTTGGTTTAAAATTCCTAAATATTAGGACTCCCTATATAATTTAAATAAGGAAAGTTTTCTAACTAAAATTTTTAGGATCGGGTGAAATATTATAAAAATAATTAAATAATAATTTGAGAAAAATAGTAAATGACGATTTTATCTATTGTGGAGTCTTTTAATGAAGGGCAAAAAATTCAATAAACATTTTTAAAATCCTTTGTGCATTTAATATAGTACTATTCTCTATAAACGTGCTTTGCACGTTATTTCGTGTCAGCCTGTATCATCGCAAAAAATATTAGGCGATTATTTATAAATACATACGTTTATTTTATGAGGTACAAAAATGTTATTATAGTATAAGATTATATCTACTTAATATTTCTTTAAAAATGATTTTCTTTTGGTATATATATATTTTTCTCTTTTTCCCCACATGGAGAACATGTTGTGAGTGAGATAATTTAATATTAGAGATTAACGTAACTACCTAATAGACGAATGAAACAACACGGATTTTTTTTTTTTTTTTAAGAATTGGAACTGGAAGTATTACTCTTGCGGTTTCTTATTCTTTGATTTCTGTTACTATATGTTGTTTCTAGGATTTGGTAGTTACGTTATTATTCCTTTCTCAGATTTTTTGTCATGCTTTATATGGTTTTTTTCCATGGCCTTTTACTTCTGTTATTTCTTTTTTCCGCACTACTTTGATTTGCTTTTCTTTGAGCTGAGGGTCTACCAGGAAACAACCTCTTTACCTCCTATGGTAGGGATAAGGTCTGCATACACTCTACCCTCTCCAGACCTTATTAGCGGGACTACATTGGGTATGTTGTTGTTGGAATCGAAAGTGTTTAATTGGAACACATTTTTAGGAGTTGAGGTGTTTAATTGAAACATGATTTAGTTTGAGTGTCTAAATGGAATATCCTGATAATTTTAAGGGGCTTATGCATTAAGCCTATATTATCTATTTTCATTTACAAATATAAAAGAGTTTAAAATTGTCTCTAAACAAAATTAAATTATAAGAATATTTAGTTAATATTTATATATAAATTTAAGTTGACCACAAAAGTAAGATACAATATTCAACAAAAGAAAATCAAGTCCTCGCTGTAAATATTTCTAACTTCATGATAGTTTTATGATGAAATGTTTAGACGTACAAACAATTTTAATTATTTTTTTCTTTCAACTTAACATAAAATTTTATACCTACTAACTTGCAAAAGATAATCAATCAATTTTAGATAGCTATTTTTGTTTTTTCTCGTCCTCCTATTTCATTATCTTAACCGACAGTCCTTCAACTTAGTGTACACAAAATCACTTTTTAAATTTTATTACATAAATGTCATCCAACTTAAAATTTATCACGCAAATGTCATCAAACTTAAAGTTTTTTATTTTTTGTTACATAAAAGTCGTTCTACTTCATTAAGTTATCACATAAAAGTTACATTTCTATTTTTGTTACCTAAAATTCATCCAACTTAATTAAAATTTATCATCCGAACAAAACTTTTCTATTTTTTGTTACATAAAAATCATCCAACTTAATTAAAGTTTATTATACAAAAATCTTTTTATTTTTATTTTTATTTTTGTTAAATAAAAGTTATCCAACTTTGGCCAAGTTAACTAAGAAGTGAATCTCAACTGAATTCTTATATTTTATACCGAAAATATGACATGACACTCTAAAATAGCTAGTTAGCTTAATAAAATATTAAATGTCATGGATCAATTTCAGAGTCCTTCATCCAGATTTCTCTTCGTAACACTGAGTTTGGCCATTAATCGCAGTATCCAATATCAATAGGGTTAGAAGCGGGCTCTTTGCTTGACTGCTCGAATATAAAAGATTTGTAAATATTATAGGTCTCTTAAATTTTTGATATTACATTCTAATTAGGACTCTCAAAATAAGTGACTTAATTTTTGGCTAAAGAATTCTTATAGTACTTGGATCTACGATTAAGTAATGCTAATGTTCGACATCTAATGTTTTAAATTTGTTTGAAAACTTCTTACTTACGGTTAGTGCATGTTAAAGTTTCTACAATGATTAGACTTTGATTTGGAATCAACATGATTGGGATTAGAATGGGAATCCGATGCAAACTCATCCTACTAAGTGGCAAAGTTTTTAATGTTACAATTTTATCCAACATAATTTTATGTTTTTAAGAAATACTCAACTTATAAGAGTAAAAAAATCGTTAAATATTTGAAGAATATTTTGATCAACCAACATTTGTATTCATCATTTGCACGATTACTCTTCAAAGGCACTGGTCTTTAATTTTTGCCATTTTTACCACCAATTTGAGGACAAAAATTAAAGACCAGTGCCTTTGAAGGGTAATCGTGCAAAGCACGATATTTTCAGACAATCTCAATCATAGTAAAAAATATTAGATAATATTACTTATAATTATATACATTTATTTTATGAATTGCAAAAATATTTAACTTTAAATTTTTTACTTTACTCTTGTAGTAATAGGAGTTGTTGCTTTTTATTCTTTGATAAGTTCACCTTCTTTCCATAAAAAATCGCACAACAGTTACTCAATAACGTACAATTTTGATCTGTCATATTAATTTTCATAGATGATGCTTTCTATTATTACCATACATAAAGCACGCATGAATTTGCATTAATTTTGATATTAAGAAGTTCCTAGTAGCAAGAGGATAATAATTCTAACTTAATGAGGGTATAAAAGTCGTTCAATATTTGAAGGATATTCTAGTCAATCAACATCTGTATTCATGCTTTTAAAATAATATAGATAGATAGATAGATATAGTCACATAGATATAGATTAGTTATGCATAAAACTGGATATTTTGTTACACACTAACCGAAGAAATGAGATTAGTATAATCTATTGTGGAAGGATGCAGCAAACCTTTAGGGAGGTATGTGCAATTATCCCAAAAAGAAAAGATAGAAACAAGCTAAAGCAAAAGATAATCACATGAAAGTCAAAACTTTCAAGCGAAAAAATTCAAATTTTCCGCCAATCAAATTTTGTACATCCTTCAATGACATGTACATCTCAAATCAAGTGTATAATTTGTCTTCACAAACAAAAAGAAGATTAATGCTTAATGGACAAATATATGGACTTATAGATTAGCTTAATGGCATAAGTATGCTAAAATGTCTCAAGTTGAATGGTAACTACAGAGGTTGAAAATAAAATTTATTACTTACCATATTCCACATATCTTGTTCGAGTGGAATTAGTTTTAATGAAGAGAAGATATTCAAATTGAACAACATACACCCTAGTTCCCGTAGCCGTTTGGACAATATCTGAAGTTGATAGTATGTTTAAAAGTTGGGAAAAAAACTTGTGAAAGTTGGAGTCATTCGAATCAGTATTTGAATAAAGGAAAAATGAATTAGGGAAAAAGGGCAAATATATCTCTCAACTTTGTGATATAGAGTAAATATACCCCTCGTTAAAAAAATAATGCAAATATCTCCTCGCCGTTACACGAATGTGCATATATAACCTTTTCATTAACAGAGATAAATTTTTGGAATTAAAAATCATTTACTCCTCTTTTAAAATTAAAAACTCGATTTTTCCTTTTAAAAATCACTGACCCATTATCTTCTAATTTGCACCGGGCTGCCCAATAATGGATACAAATTAAGACCGTGATACATACAACACATGATGTAGGCTAAAAGTATGGAAGCAATCTATGATAAAAACCAATTTGGTTTGCTGACCTTGTGAATGAAATTAGAAGCAAGCTGCGCATCTTTAGCAGCCACAACAGATGCATGTTTCACTGCTACAACTGCTTCTTTGACTATACTATTTTGCGGCAGCTTCTCGGCGACCCCTGTCATTACATTTTTCGTCTGGATCGGGTCAAGGATAAAAGGTTACGGGTCAATGATTTTTTAAAGGAAAAAAAATAGTTTTTAATTTTAAAAAAGGAGTAAATAATTTTTAACTCAAAAAATAGGTCCCTATTAATGAAAATGGTATATATGCACCCTTTGTGTAACGGCGAGAGCATATTTGTACTATTTTTTTAATGAGGGATATATTTGGCCCTTTTCCTTTTAATAAATTATGCATAAAACTGGATATTTTGTTACACACTAATCAAAGAAATGAGATTCGTATAATCTATAGGAGTAGTATGCATTATAGCTGAACTGTGGGGAGGTATGTGCAATTATCCCAAAAGAAAAAAGATAGAAACAGCTAAAGCCTAAAGCAAAACACACTCACATGAGTTAAAGAGTCAAAAACTTTCAAGCGAAAAAACTCAAATATTTCCGCCAAAATTTGGCGGTCATTCAAAATTCGAAATTCATACCCCAAAAAAAAAAAAAAAAGAACATTGGTAAATGCCAATTTGAAGGATTCAATTTCTCACTCCCTCCACTTTTTCCTCCTCTTCTGCTCTCTTCCTCTCTGCTTGTATCCCCGTTGACCATTAATGCCAAAACCAATACACAACTAAATATCATTTTCAGGTATTTCTTCCTAACCCTAATTTTACTCTTCATTTCAAGTATACACCCCCTTTATCTTTTTTTTATCCAATTTCCTTTCACCAAAAAAAATGCAAAACCACATTGGTCCTAAGTCCTATCTGCTCTAACACCAAATATAATTCAAAATATCCCAGATCTGATAGATTTTGTTTCATGTTCTTGAATTTCCTTTATAAGTAGCTGGTAGAATAATAGTTATGGTGAGAGAACAAAGTATTGAATCATTTTACACTCGTTTAAGGGATTCAGCTTTGTCTTCATCATCCACGTCACCATTGCTAGTTTTCCCATCAACTTCTGATGTTGATTCGCTTTGTGCTCTTAAAATAATAGGACATGTTCTTGAATCTGATTCTGTTAGATACGCGTGTTACCCCGTATCGAGTTTTAAAGAGATTTATAAGTATACTGGTGATAATTTAGGTCCAAATGCAGATGAACCTATTACAATTTTGTTGATTAATTGGGGTTGTCAAAGGGATTTAAAGAAGGTTCTTGAAATTGGTCCGTTAGCGCGTGTTTTCGTAGTGGATAGTCATAGACCTATACATTTGCATAATTTGAGTGAATCCAATGATAGGGTTGTTGTGTTGTATACTAAGGATGATGAGGAACAAGCTGATTTAGCGTACGATTTTGATGTTTCTGCGTTGGCGAATGCTAGTGATTTGAATAGTGATGATGAGTTTGAAGACGAATCGGATAGTGAGGATGAAAATGAGAGTGATAGTGAAGAGGAGGAAGATGGAGGTGGGACGAGGAGGAAGAAGAGGAGGGTGGAAAATGTGAGTGACCTGGTTAAGGTTTTCGGGAAATTGAAGAGGGAATACTATTATATGGGTACGTTCCATGGGAAGCCATCGGGTTGCTTGATGTATGAGTTGTCACATTTCTTGAGAAAGAATACTAACGCGTTGCTTTGGTTGGCGTGTGTAGCTTTAACTGATCAGTTTGTTCATGAGCGGTTAACTGATGAGCGGTATCAGGCTGGTGTAATGGAGCTAGAACAGCATATTAACAGCTCGGGTAATTTAGATTCTATTACCTCGGTTACTCTTAAGGATGGAACAAAGGTGACAGCACCGAATTCTTCAAGGATTGCGTATGAGTATGAACCCAGGCTTATGTTGTTACAAGAATGGAACTTGTTCGATTCGATGCTGTGTTCATCCTACATTGCGACTAAATTGAAGACGTGGAGTGATAATGGGATTAAGAAGATGCAGCTTCTTTTAGCTCGAATGGGTTTTGCACGTGAGGAATGCAAACAAAAGTTTCAGTACATGAGTATTGAGATCAAGAGGAGAATGAAGGACATGTTTGAACAATATTTACCGGAATTTGGGCTTACTGATTTCTATTATAGAGGTTTCTTGCTTCTTCATGGGTACAGTTCGAAAGTTTCAGCAGCAGATGTAGTGTATGGGGTTACTGCACTTCTAGAAGCATCTGTAGAGTCAGATGGCTCGTGTGCTTCCAGACAGTTTGGGGAGGCTTATGACGCGTTATCCTTGACCAAGCTTGACAAGTTGGAAACTGGAATGCGACAAGCAATAAAGGTTCAAAGGGCAATTCTTAGACAAGGTAGTGCAGCGATAACCAAGAAAGGTTCTATAAGAAGTGGGAGTAAATTTAGGTGGGTGAAGCTTGAAGACTCGGCCGATGCAAAGCTCCTTTGTCACCCTCAGGCTTTAACTAAATTTGGTTATTTTCTGATGGATGCTTTACGTGAGAAAGGAGCAAGGATGAAACCATTGATCTGTGTTTGCTACACTGAGGAACGAACCAAAGTGTTGATTGTAGCAATATGTGGGAAGCCAAGGCTTGGTGCAGTCCAAGGAAATGCATTTGGGCTTGCGTTCAGAAGTTCAGCTGAAGAAACAGGAGCTGAGTTCTTTCATGAACTATTTGAATCATCGTGGATAGTTTTGGATGCAGCTGCTGTCAATTCGTTCATGATCAGGCTAACAGAGAAACTTTTGTAATGAGGTTTATTCAAACAACCTTTCCTTTTACCTTTTAACTGTAATTCTGTTCTTCAGGCGTTTGTTGTTTACTGTGAGCAAGCTCCCTCACATTGTACTCATCTAAAATAATTCATTAGTTACGAACTTAATTCACATATTTAACCAAGTTGGCTGCTGGTCTTCATGGTTTGTTACTACACTTATTTTCTGTGTTGCTCGGACTCTCCAAAGGACTGCCACACCCATGCCGGGTCCTCCAAAATGCACTAGTTTTGGAGGATCCAACACGCCCCCGACAACATTTTAAAGAGTTTGAGCAACATAGCTTATTTTCACTTGTATTTAGTTTAATCATGTTGAAGCTACTATCATGTAACGCTATGCTTCTAACTCTATTTGTATCCTTTCTGTTTGATCTTCTTGCTATTAGACTGTGTCCTTGCACATAAATCTTTGTGTATCTTAACATGAATTTGTAGAAGCTACTATCAGTTCTGCTGTGGTATTGCGACTATCACAATTGATGCAACTTTATGACTTGTCATTCATTTTGTTGGTTGAGCTAGTATTTTCGGCTCACTGAACCACTGACATTTACTCTGGCCTTTACTTCAGCATACTGCCTGTAGTTGTGTGAGATCAATGTCTTTCATTTTTTCATCCTAAATGTGATCCTGCAATTGATGCAAAAGGTAGTAGTCAAAAACTATTCCCCTCACAATTTGGACGGCTTAGCTTTAGTGCTTGCTGGCAAAGATTAAGCCATTAAAGTTTTCAAGAAGCTATTATTGAATTGAATAGGTTTAATAGCACTTGAAATGCGTGAGTAGAAGGAGTTCAAAAGATGAAATTTGGGGAGAAAAAGCCCAAAACAGTCCCTTAGGTTTGGACCATTACTCGAAGTTGTCCCTATACTTAACATGGATCATAAGTAGTCCTTCAAGTATTCAGAACTAGTTCTCTTTTGATCCTTGTCCAACATTACCAGTAAAAGCTAACTGATCTATCAATGCAAGGGCCACCTTAGCTTTATCTCTGGAAGTAACTTTCTTGGAGGCATCATCACCTTAAGAGACATTTTTCTCTGATCCTTCCCAATTGTGCCTTTAGAGGCTGTTTCTTAAGAGTCCTGCTCATTGTGAGTCACAATTTGTTGACCTTTGGATGCCAAAGCTTCTTGAGTCCCGCTTACCATTGCCTTTCGAGGTTACTTTTTTCATAGCCTGCTCATCTCACTTTCACTTCAGTGGCTTCATTTGCCTTAATCTCCTCTTATTCACTTTTTAAAATTTCTTGGTTGTCTGTCTACATCACACATCTTGGAAGGGGTGCGGCCCTTTCCCAAACCCTGCTAACGCTGGATGCTTTGTGTCCTGGACAGCCCTGTTTTTTCTCCATTTCCTTCATATTCATCTTCTTCATGTGTCTCCTACATTATCTTTACTGCACCACCTGTTCCCCATTTTTTTTCTAGTTCCCCATTTTTTTCCCATTTTCTTGGTCATTATCTTCACTCTTACCACTTGCATCTTCTTCTTCTCTCTCTTTTACCACTATTTTAGCTAATCTTTTTCTACACCTGTAGCACCTCTCATCTTTTATATTCTGTTTATATCCATTTTCTTCACTGTTACTAAGAGCATCCTTTTCATTCTTTCATTGTGATTGTCTTCATCATCTCCTTCCATCATTGCATCTGTTTGATTATATTTGTTTTCTGTTGATAATACTCTCCATTCTGCATTTCAACTTTAGCTTCTTTTTTCTTCTTGTACTGCACTTCCATTGTCTTGGAAAAACTGTGATCAGGCTTCGCGAATTTTTTCTCTCTCTGCTGCCACTTGCTTCCGGACAGCTTCAGCAGCATTGTCATCTTTGGAAACTGAAGTTCACATCACCAACTCTACTGCTTGAAATTAAAGGCTGTTAAAACTGCAAAGATGGGAGTATAACATGAACTTGCTTGGCATGCGATAGGTCTGTTTGATTTTAACGGTACTGATGGAAAAGGACCAAACATGCACCAGTTTTAAATAGTTGATGGACAATTAGTATTCCATGTTATAGAATAAGGACTATCTTGTGTAATGCTCCACACTTAGGGACTATTTCGGGCTGTTTTCCCAGATACAAGAACATGAAATATTAAAGATGAGGATGGACTAATGTATACAGAAACAAGATATATTTAATCAGCGTTCTTTGAAAGGTGTTATGAATGGTCAATTAGATAACCAACTATATAGGCTGTTAGATTTATGCACTTGAACCTTCATCATGTTAATTTCAAAAGCTTTCAGTTCTTCACATATGTGCAACTTGCTAAATTGTTACTTCCTTTTTTTTTTTTTTTTTTTTTTTTTGGGATTAGGAAGAGCATGTTTAGCATCTCAAATGGGGGAATAGAGCTGGTCCAAGTTTGTGTGACTCATCCAACCTGTCCAAAAATTGAAAGGTTGAGTCATGAGAGTGATTTGTAGCTATTAGTCTATTACAATGAGTTGCATGACTTGGATCTCGGTTGACCCATTCAAGGTTTTAGAATGGTGATTAAAAAACTAACAATTCGTTCTCAATCCTGCATTTTTAATGTTTAAGTTGAACATACTCTATAAATACTTAAGTCTATAGCCAAAAATAAAATAATTTTTAAGTAAATTGACATAAATATTCTCAGTTTGACTCCTCGAATTTCAACCAACATCGGTATAAATAATTGGGAACTATGGATGAGGGTAATTAAGCGATTCATCTTTTTTTCCTTTTGGATACAAAGGTTTGAAGCCCCAATGATGAAAATTCATCCTTGTCAATTTATACATTTTTTATTCATGATATTCACACAATAATACTATTATATTCAACTTTGGCAGTTTTTAAATTCCATTTCATTCGCCTTTGCACATTTTAAACTTTTGATACAGTATGTCCTCAGTCCAACCAATAATTTAAATATGTTCTTCCATGATTAACTGTAATATATCAGTTAAATTATTATAAAACTTTAAATCTAATTTGTGCCTTAAAACGAAGAGAACATGCTTTCGTCGTAAAGAACAAAAAGTAGACCAATTTTCAAACAACGACTACTCGACTAGAATTAAAGCACCATTTCCAAAACAATCACCAGTATATTAGAGTAGCACATCGAAATTCTCCATTGAGAAGGAGAAAGTAGCACGGAGTGTTGTCACCAATCATGTAGTACCTTGAGGGATCGTTTTGGTTGGTCAAACAAAGTTATCCCACGATTAATTACCTCGAGATTAGTTAATTTATAAAGATAACACTACAATCCCAAAATTTGTTATATTGCGATTTTATTCTAACCAAACGTGGAATAAATTCATCTCAAATTTAATCTCGAAATTAATTATCTTATCCCTGATACAAAGCGAGTCTAAGGAGTTGTTTGGACATGATTTGAAGTTGAAATTTTATTTAAACATGCAATTTGAATTTTTTAAGTTGTATTTTTTCTTATAGTGTGAAAACCATCAAAACTTTCCCAATTTTTATACAATCTTACCAAATGAGCAAGTCATAATTTATAACATAATTAATACGCTATTAGAAGGCCTTTCTAAAAAAATACAACATCAGTTGATCAAATTTAGTTCGATAAAATGGAAAATTGAACATGAGTTGTAATGTAACTACTCTTTAATATAATCCTCCCACATAGTTGGTAAGAGTAAATTTGTTATAAATATACTACCAACTTGTAGATTTTTTAATATTTGATATAAATAATTGATAAACATGATTGATAAATATGCATACCAACTTATGGATCTATTTTTACAAAATATAAATTTATTGGTCAATTTTTATATTTAAAAAATTTAAAATCATAATTTGACATCCCAAAGAAATTTCATCTCGTAAGATAAAATCGCATGTCCAAACTGATTTCATAATCATCAGATGAAATTGCAATGTCCAAACGCCTATTAAGAGTAAAACTTACATGAACCCTTAGAAAGAAAAAGAAAAACAAAAATGAAGTTGAGCAACACGTTACACGCTGGTAAGTTCATAAGTCCATGCGCATAGCAAAAAGGAATTTTTATACTGTACTGTAGAACCGTTTACCCAATAATAGCCGAAAAGTACATTTATTTTGTATATTAATGTGCATGTATATAAAAGAAATATTTTATACTTCCTGCGTCCCAATACTTGTCTTCATTTTTCATTCACATGCCTTTTGAAAAAGTATTTATAAGAATAGAATTTTGAGATTTTACTCTCTTAACATATTTCATCTTGTAATCTCTCCTAAAAAAAATTATTCTTCCATCAATGATGAGACTTAAATGTTACAATGGGAACTCACAAAATCAGTCCATCAAGGGTAAAATTTAAAAAAATAATTAATTTTATCTTGATTAAATAAGATGACAAATATTTTAGGAATATATTTTTAGTAAGGACGATAAATATTTTGGGATGAAAGGAGTAATTTTTGTATACCTGGAAATAAGGACAAATTATTTACCATAGATAGGAAGGTATGAAGGTCGAGAATTGGAGTAGAAGGTTACTCCCTCCCCCGGATCAAAAAATGCGTTCACTTAGCAAATCAAGAAATAATTAACCTTATTTTTTCAAATTTACCCCTATTAAGTGCTATATGATCAAATCCCATACCTATTTAATTAGGGATAATTTAGTCAAATTACCTATTTTTGTCTAGGAGTTAGTATTTTCTTAAGGGGTGTGCAAATGGTTAAGGGGACACTTTTTTTGATTCGGAGGGAGTAGTAGGTAGTGAAATTCAATTATCGCATAGTCTCTTATATTTCGATGTGTATTATTATTTAATGCTTTATTTGTTTTGCCTCTTGTTATTAGCAATATTATTTAGTACTCAGGTAATTTCTTACTTTTGATGTGCATTACCAGAACATTTGCGTTGTATCTTACTATTTTTACTGCTATACTTTTTTATATCTGCTTCGAAGTACTTTTCCGTTCCTTTCCCTTGTTTTTTTTCCTCTTCTTTCTTTCTCTTTTCCTTTCTTTGAGTTGAAAGTCTTTCGAAAACAATCTCTCTATCTCGAGATAAAAATAAAATCTACGTACATCTTATTCTATCCTACCCAAATTCCACCGGTGGAATCACACTAAATATGTTGCTGTTGTAATTAGTTTGACCGAACAATCAAATAGGTTAAAAGACAAACGTTAAAAGAAAGAAGTTTGTATGTTCACACGGCTACAAGACCAAAGGAATTTTGGAACCATAGAGATCGTGTCACATGTTTCTCATTTTCACACACACCTTTTGCTTGTGTATGTGTCACCACATAGCGCATCACCCCCAGTCCCCACTCCCCAAAAATTTAAAAAAAGAAAAAGAAAAAAGAAGAACACAACACATTATTATGAATATATATGAGCAGTCCCTCTATTTTATCAAAATTCACTTACCATTTTCTCTCCCAAAAATAAAATCTTTCATTTTCTGTAAACCCTAAACACCGTTTCTCTTCCATGGTTTCTCTCTCTACATCTACTTGATGAACCATTGGTGATCAAAATTATCGGTTTCCTTGCTTGATTTTTGGTTAGATTTTTCTACCGATCCTTTCTATTCTGTTTATTTTTTAGATTTTTGGTTTTGCTTGTGTTGTTATATGTTTTTTATGCTTAATCGGTGTTTTAATCTGTTGATTTTGGCTAAAGTCGTTGTCTTTTTTTCTTTCTGTTTTTACTTTCAATTTTGCCCCTTGCTTTGTGATCATAAAACTATTTTATCTGAAGTAGAAATTTGTAGTTGCTACAGTTGTATGTGATTTTTGGATAATCTCACCAAATTTGTAGTTTTTTTTTTTTTTTTTTTTTTTTTTTTTTTTTGGAATTATTACTTAATGGTGCAACCTTACCGGTTTGGGAAAAAATATCACTTTCAAATGTATTATTTTTATTGTGTTTTTCTCTTTGTTTATTGTTTAATCTTACAGTTATCAGTGTTTTGATCCGTTGATTAGGCTAAAGTCGTTGTCTTTTGTTCTTTCTGTTTTTACTTGCATTTTTGACCTAGCTTTGTGATCATAGAACTATTTTATGTGCAGTAGGAGTTTGTAGTTGCCACAGTTGTATGCGTTTTTTCAGATTTTATCACTAATTTTTCTGAGTTTTTATTTATGTACTTAATGTGGTAACCTTTACTGGTTTGGGAAAAAAATGTTATGTGTTTTAATCCGTTGATTTTGGCTAAAGTGGTTGTCTTTCTTTCCTTCTGTTTTTTACTTACAATTTTGCCCCTTGCGTTTGTGATCGCTGTACTGGAAAACTATTTTATCTGAAGTAGAATTTGTAGTTGCTATAGTTGTATGTGATTTTTGGATAATCTCACTAAATTAGCGGAGATTTTTTTTTTTTTGAAATTTTGTACTTAATGGTGTCAACTTACTGGTTTGGGAAAAAATATCACTTTCAAATGTTTTATGTTCTTGTGTTTTTCTTTTTGTTTATTGCTTAATTTGTCTGGTTATCGGTGCTTTAATCCGTTGATTTTGCCAAAGTCATCGTGTTTTATTCCTTCTGTATTTACTTACAATTTTGTCCTTGCGTTTGTGATCGTTTTACTGGAAAACTATTTCATGTGAAGTAGAAGTTTGTAGTGGATTGTAGTTGCCAAAGTTGTATGCTATTTTTTTGAGTAATATCACCAAATTTGCTGAGTTCCTATTTATGAACCTAATGGTGTAACCTTAGGATCCGAGTGTCAGATTTGGCAAAATCTAAATATTGAGATTCGGGATCCAGGTATGGATATGGATACTGGGATTCGGCTAATAAAATTCAAAATTATATAAATAGAGCTATAAAGATATTCTAAATTTTGAGAGATATTCTATGAGAAGTTGAAAACTTCCATGTATACTATAGAATTCAATCTTTCATTCTCCAAGATGGGCATTCATTTCCCATGTCTTTCATCGGTTTTATCTTTTATTTGAGAAATCAAAATCTTTAACACACCAAATTTGTTCATGGGCTCCGGTCAAAGTATCCGAAGTTGGTTGACCGAATCCGAGATGTATCCCGCACTCAATCTCGTGTCGAGACGGGTTCAGCTTCAAAAGTGAAGAGAAGAGTCCGCGCAACTTAGGCTGTAACCTTTACTGGTTTGAGAAAAAAATATTACTTTCAATTTATTGGTGCCCGTTTGGCCGTGAAAATTGTGAAATTTGAAAAAAGTAGTTTTTGTTTTCAAAGTGAAAAATGGTATTTGGAAATTGGAGTTGTGTTTGGCCATGAACACAAATTGGAGTTTATTTTGAATTTTGTGAGTGATTTGGAGTAAAAACAACTTTTTGGTGTTTTTCAATTTCCGGAATTCAACTTCAAGTCGAATTCCGGAATTTTGTGGCCAAACATGATCTCCGGAATTCAACTCCGGAAAAAAAGTAAGAAGTATTCATGGCCGAACGTCCATTTAGTTTTCTTGTTTATTTTATCCGAGTTGAAAGATTTTTTCAAATGGAACTTTCGGTGTTCTGTTATTGTTGAAGATTGTATGTGATGTTGATGTTGATTTCAAGACCATATCCAATGAGAAATATGTCTCTTTTTGAATTTGATATATGAAATTTGAAAATGATATCAGTAAAGCTGGATGAACTTTTTGTAGTCTTAAGAAAAAGCTGTTCAATTTAGTTTTGCTCAGTATCAAGTCATCAGCTTAAGTGCTCTCAGTATGGCTTGTGAAGATTGCTTTGTTGTTTGCTTAAATACTAGGAGTAATTCCATTCATCTGTTACTTCTTGGTTACATCCATCTGTTTTTTGTACAAATTTATCAAGAGCTTACGTGAAAGTGCATTTTGGAACTTTAAATGCCTGAAGAATGTTTCTTTTTTCCTTATGCATTTGGTGTTTGGAATGACAGGTTTTGAAAAAATTACACCTTTAGTTGATCCAAATTTATTTACGTCCTTATTCCAATTGGATAATTTTGTTCGGTATTGTCCTAGGAGCTATCAGTTCGAAGCTGCTTTTGGGAAGCACAAGGAATCATAGAATGAGCACCCAAGACAGAAGGGCACATCCGATTAGGTACACGAGGAACCACTCAAGAAGGAAGACGGTACTGGATGTAGATCTGAACGTTCCACCCCCGTCTGATAATCAGGATCAGGAAGGAACTTCAAGTCGTGTTGTTCCTGGAAATGTGCCAACTGCACAAAGGGGTGCTTCTTCGACACCTGCTCCAATTGATGTTGAGGCACTTGATGATGACGTGATAATAATATCTTCGCCAAGGGCACTTGCGGAAGTATGCTCCACTATCCAACTTCAGTGCTTTCCTTTTGCAATTTTTCTGGTGGTGCATGTTATTGTGATTACACTAGTATGTTACCGTACGACTAATTATTTAGAGGTCTTATTGTTTTTCGCTAGGCAAAACACCGCTCCATGAGGACCCGTGAACAGGTTATCCTCGTTGATGAGGATTCTGGTAATTTACTCTTCTTTTAAAAGCTGTTACAGCTGTAGATTGTGTGTACTCATTTTCTGCATTAAGACTTTATCTTGCTCTAGATATCAAAACTTTCTCGTAACAAACAGCTAGGAAGTACCTCCCTTTGCTTATTCAAAAAAAGTACCTCCCTTTGTCCCCTGTACTGGTGTATCTTCTGTTATGTTTAACAACTCTATTTTAGTTGTTGCTGTCACAGAGGGGTTAATTTACAATCTATTAGATATGCAGTGCACTGTAAAACCTCTTATCTCCTTGAAGATACAGATTAAATTTAGGATCTAATTGTCTTCATTAAACATATCTGTGTTCTAATAGAATGGAGCATTAGTTTGATGTTTAATGTTGAAATTAAATGCCAAGTAGGAAAATGAATGACCTAAAAATAACATCAGCATGAATCTTGATGACGCATAGTGCCCGTTTTCCAGTACTTACATAATATTCTGATGTACTTTGTGTGATCTTTTTGCTTGCTGGGAAAATGGGAGGCGATGTAAGTACCATGCGACTATATGGATAGATTGAGGCATGTGATATGATTCGCTGAATCAGCATTAAAGTGGTTGGATTAATGCCATATTGTGCACTTCTTTCTCCTTGGAGAGCTTGACTTTGACTGTTTCATTTGCCTCCCATTGGCAAATGGGCAGGTTGGGCTGAATTTGGGCGGGTCAAAGTGGCCTGGTTAATAAATGGACGGGTTATTGACCCACCCAAAAGTTACTTGGGCTGAAATGGGCTGAAAAGCGGGTCAAAACCCAACCCACCCAACACTTACTAAGTTTTTATTGCTTTGTTTGTTCTTTTATAAGTTTTTAGTACCTAATAAAATTATTATTTTTCTTTATTATGGCTATATATAACATATCAAATAAAAAAAATGTCTTTTTGAAAATATTTTGAGAAGATTTCTCATGGATCAATTTGGGCGAAATATCAGCCCAAATTTTGATGGCTGAAACGGGTAGGGCTGAAATGGGCTGAGCTAATAAATGGGCTGGTCAATAAACAGCCCAAACTTGGGTGGGCTGGGCGGGTTATGATTGTGGGTTAATTTTCCCTCCTCTACTCCCACGAGATTGGTCTGATTGGCTTTTAATTATTGCAGAGGATCGTTTGCCTAAGTCTAACAGTCGCAGCAAGCGCCGAAGAATCTCGCCCAATCAGTCAACATTGATTGGCGACATTTACATCAATCTAGAAGCAAATAGCAGCTTAAAGGTAACTATTCAAAGGATGTTTTGCCACTTGTGTTGACAGCATAATTCCTTTGTCTTTTGCGACAAAGGATGTTTGGTTTGATCTCTTACCTATTTCTTCTGACTTGTGTTGTGTACCTTTCTTTCTGGCCATTAACTTCTTACATATATGTTATCAATTATCATGTCTTAGGTGTCTGCAGCCTGAAAAGGAGAGTAAAACATTTGTTGTAGTCTAGAAGCTTCAACTCTAGGCCAATGTAATTTTTGCGTAGTTCTACGGCCTTGTTAGCTAGTTACATTCTCTCTTAGCTGCTTATTTCAAGCGTACAGTTGTTGGTTTTTGAAGTCGTTTACTTTATAGCAGCTTATTCCTTGATTTGAATCTGAATCTTTCATTAGAAATGTCTTATTCAAGTTTTTGGTTCCATTGTGATCAGTTCTTTTTCATATGGCTTTGTTAACCTAAATATTGGTGTCATCTCTGGGACTTCCATTTATCAGTGCATGTCTGACCTGTTTAAGTCTGTTACTTAAAATCTTTTTATGCATGATTTATATTATTCTTGGTCGTTGATGCCAGGCAGTCGATGCACCGATTGCAATACCTCCAAAGCCAAAAGAACCCACATTTAGCTGTCCAGTATGCATGGGAACATTAGTTGAGGAGATGTCAACAAAATGTGGTCACATCTTCTGCAAGGCTTGCATCAAGGCTTCCGTTGCTGCTCAGGGGAAATGTCCTACTTGTAGGAGGAAAATTACCATGAAAGACACCATAAGGGTGTATCTTCCTACTACAACTTGAGATAAAGGTTGGTTTCCCTATCCCAACAAATTCGGGGGTAAAACCCATCTTCTTCTTTGGTCATTTGGTGCATATTAATGTGGTTTTTATGCCAGAATAGTTACCCAAAACTGGGAAATGTTATTGGAATAATTGCTTTAATTTTTTTTCTTTTCAAAAATCGATTCATAATTACTAGTGGATGAGAAAGAAAATGGTATGTTATCTATAAACAGAAATTGAGATCATGATTACATTGATTTGGGTCATGAAATATCATCAAATTAATGTGAATGCAATCATCCCTACAAGTAACGTTCATTTATGCACAAACAAGTGTGTTCTATCTCCATTACTACTTATACATAGACTCCATTTATCGCCGTCTCCCACTGCTGCTTTCCTGTTTGAGCACCTTTGCGTTTATTGGTGCCATCTTATTGTTATTTGAAGGTTTTGCTTGCATGATGATACTGGATAGTGCTTTCATTAGTGAATCTTGGGAACATGGCTATTTCTGAACCTGCATTCTTTCCTTATAGTGGCTGCAGTAAAAATGATATACTCCTGTTATGAGTTGAGAAACTGGGGTGGCTGAAGTTAATATAATGTGAACAGATGACCCACATATGATAAGAACAATGCTGCAATTGATCTTAAACCAAAGACCGGAAAGCCATAGATCTGTGGGGTGATTGAAGTAGCAGTTATCTTGTGTAATTTGATACTTCATTTTTTTCTGGATGTTTTGTTTCATCCTATTAAAGCGAAATTTGGGTGGCGGTAACACTCACCAAACTTGAGCCCTCTAAATGGTGTTTTCATTGGATAATCACACAAGGTAGTCTTGGTATGATTCTTTCCTACTCTTCTGGTTGGTGTCATGGTCCTTCCCCCCCCCCCCCCTCTTTTTTTTTTGTTGTTGTTTGTTTGTTTGTTTTGGGGGTGGGGGGAGGGGTTGATCAGGGTTTCCAATTTGTAATACGGTGAGCAGAAGGCAAACACGACATGAATTTATGAGTTGTGATGTTAGGCTCATTACGTTTGAGTAATATGTGTTGACCCAATAGTGAGGCACAGTGAGATAGGTCGCCCGAAGTCATCGGCTAACTTTGCAAGCTCTCACCTTTGGCCCTTTTCATCTCCACTGTCTTAATTCTTTGCCGGAAAAGTTGGCTATTGTGTTTTTTCAGAAAAAGAGCTAGCTATAATGACAACAAAAAGTAAAATAAGTTCTGCAAAATTGAAATAAAAAATGGAAAACTTGTCCATCGAATTAGTTGCTTTACAACAGGGAACTCTCTTTTAATTCCAGTTATGGATGCCAAGTTAATTGAATTCATTTTTGGACGTTCATTCAATTTTTTATTCAGATTTTTTTGATGAATTTTTGAGTTGATGATGGAGATTTGTTCTGTTATACTACTGAACAAGTTAATACCTATCTAATAAGTACTTTGTTGTTTCAATTTATATGTCTTACTTCCCTTTTTTTAGTTGGTCCCAGAAAATGTCTCTTTCTATTTAGTAATTTTCTAATTTCAACATTGTCATTTTACCCGTAATAATGACACTTCCTTATAGGAAAGACATGATAGAGATTCAAAGAGTATTTTGGTATGTCCTATACACCCTAGTTTAAGTCAATAAGATCTTAAGATTCAAGAGTCTTCTTTACCTTCTTAAACTTCGTAGGCTTGCAATTTGTAGTATATAAGGGAGATTTTTGAATCTTGTGGTCTTAAACTAAATGTGTGTAACGTACCAAAATACCCTTTATATCTTGTGGTCTTAAGCAGGTAGAATGTTGAATTAGAGAGCTACCAAATTTATAGAAAGAGACAATGAGACATCCTTTTTGAAACAGAGTAAAAAAGGAAAGAAAGAACATAAAATTGAAATGAATGGTTTATTATTTTTGAGGCATACCTTGTTGGATAGCATTTTATATTCAGTTGAATTTGGTACCCACATAATTATGCTGATTCAGATTGACACTATTCGACCCAATTATAACGTTGTGGACTTGACACAGATTCTGAATATTAGGACTTAGGCGATTCAGCTTCAGTACGACCAAAGCACAACTGTTATGTCCCATTGCCAACCCGAGATGAACTCGTGCTAAATAATTATTATGTTTTTAAGGGTGGTTTCTTTTTTAATTCCTTATGGTAAGTTCTTGCCATCTTTGCAGGTAGATGAAAGCATTTCCCATGGCTAACATTTTTTATTGTGTGTTGCAGGGGTTGGCCACCATTTTATATGGCCTATGGATGAAGTGCTTGTAGAGGCAGCTTGTTGTTAAGCTATCTGGGTTGAGGAAATATTGGAGGCTTCAGGAGGGGCATTGTGTGAAATATGATTTTAGTTATTGTTACTGGAAACTTTGGCTGTAGCTAATGCCGTGCTTTTTTCTTTGCTTTCAAAAGACTAGCTAGGGGAAAAAATGAAGTTCGTGAACTTCTGTTTATTGCGTTCTAGTTCTTGTTTAGTCGGACATTTTCAGTTCCGGACTCTTATTGTTAAATCCTAGTGAAACAAACTGTGGTAGGGAAAAACCGAAAAAAGATAGTTGTGTTGAACTCTTCATATTCGAGGGGAAATCTGTGTCCGGGCTGTTGATGGCAAAGTTATATCCTATGCTTACAAGTTACAATCAGGTTGTTAAAGTGCCATACTGCCAGTGTTTCATTTTGATGTGGTAATTTTACGAGGTACTTATTTTTTTATATATATTATCGAAATATAAGCAGGTAGAGTGTGTTGATGCAGTCAAGAATGATTTCTGCATGATTTTTACATGGAAAACGCTTAAAATAAAAATCTATTGCCTTACAACTCTCTTAAGTTCTTCTTGGAGTTGATAATTAAATCCATGGTGGTATTCAATGTCCATTGTATATATTTTATATTCTACTTCTCTTTGAGACGTTTTCTTGTATACTGCGTTGCAATCATCTGCTCCTCACAAATCCCAACTTATTTAATTGTTTGCTATTCGAACTTCATGTGGTTCTCTTGATCTTATTATATTTTTAAACATTGAAGCAAATATTTTGTTCTAGTATAAAAAAAATTGGAGTTAAATCTTCTTAGATTCTGTATCATGTTAAATATCGATCATACAAAATAGGATGAAATGGAGCAATCAGTTTTTGTCTCTTTCAATGACGACTTGGACTGATGTGTGAGAACAAACAGAAAGAAAATAAAAATTAGTTGCAGACGAGTAGAACTAATAGTTGGAGAACATTATTTATACTCAAATAAAGATCAAGAAAAGCACTGTGGCACAAGCTTTATAAATCTCATAGGGTGCAGATTTCAGTATTTAACAAAGAGAGTATTTTATTTGTCTACTTTAATCCCACTAAGCATAATCTTGGAAATCGGAACTGTAGCAACAAGCAAGTAACAATAGTCTAAGTAAGTACCCTGTGTCATTTTTCCGAACCAAATTTCTCACCGCTCGGGGTCAGGCTCACCTGCAAGTTTTGGGCCTATTTTTGCATGCCCATGATCTTTGGGCCTAAACTCTGGGCCTCCTAATCCTGGGCCAGGGCCAAGCTTCCTTCCGGTAGGTGGTGTAAAAGGAATCCTTCCCCAAGGCCCAAAGCGGAATGGATTAGTTAAAAAAGGACGAAACCAAGAAGGTACTAGAAGTGGAAAATTTGGGCTTAGGGGAACCCATTTTGGGTTAAATGGGTTCTTTCCTAATGGATACCAGCCTACTGGAATCAAGGCCCATGCAATAGGGACATTAACTTTGGTAGGAACCTCTTTATTTACTTTCTCACCATTGGCTAACAATGCCATGAAAAGGACAAGAAATAAAACCATAGTTTTATCAACTTTTGCCATTTGAATGTTTCAATGGTTTCAGTTTGAGTTTTTCGAGTGATATTAGACATGCCCTTCTTCCTTTTATAATGCTTTTCTTTGCTAAATATTGGTACAGTTTTATACACAAAGTGTTTGTTACTGAAAAGGAAATGTTTACCTCTTTTTTTTCCGGAAGTTAAAAGTCATAATTAAGATGATTATAACCACCAACGGACGTGGTTGGATCCCTCCATCCTTAATCAAAAGTCTCGGTTCGAGTTACGAATGAAAAAAATTTCTGGTAGGAAACGTTTCCCCTTTAAATGGACCCTACGCGGGACGAATTCGGATTAGTCAGGTCAATCGGTATCGGATATCACATAGCTAAACTAAAAAAAGAAGTGACTATACAAGTTTTACTTAATTAATATCAGGCAAATAATCTAAATTTCAGTTCCATTGTACTACAACAACAAATGCTTCAATTAATATCTACAGCTTCAATTGGCAAATTTGTCTGGTTTTCAGGTTACGCATTCAGATTTTCTCGAGCATCCAATTTGACTATTGTGGGTATCACGGTATGCCTATAAAAGTATGAAATTAGTGAGCAACCTGTTTTTAGATAATGTTAAGATTGAAAAGGCACTGTTTATAATTAGCAAAGAAGTAAAATTAAGTAGGTGAAAATCGTAACGGGTAGCTGAAGACTATTCTTACCTAACAGCCACTCCAACGAACTATCAAAATGTATCAGTAGAAGTTAATGACCGGCTAAAACCACAAGGTGCTGTAATTAACAGCTTGTTTGGAGGGTTGTTATGCATCGTTTCATAATATCCTATTATATTGTATTGTTGTGATGAATATAATGTTTGGATAGATTGCATTATTTTCCGTCGTTACATAATGCCAGACATCAGCAATCTAAAAGATAAACCTAAAAGAAAAGCAGGGTACGAGGTAGATTATAATAAAAAAGGTAGGGTAAAAATAAAATAGAATGATTAGATAATAACCAAAGTAAAAATGGGAAAAAACAATAAGGTAACGATACGGTCGCACCGAATCGATCGTTACACAAAATAGAACTTCTCGTCTTTACATAACGATAAATTTAATGATACGATACAATAAAATATAAGTAACAATTAGAACAAACATGGTATATAAATTTACAATACAATACTACCATCCAAACAAAAGAACACTTCTCAATTTCTAAGAACGAAAGCTGCGGACTAGATATCTGCTTTATTAACTGCAATAAGTTAAATTAGTATAAATTTTCTTACACTATCTGTGAATATAACTTAAATCCTCTTGGAAATAATCTATTACTCTGTTTCATCTCACATTGCCAGGTAGAGTTTGAACAAAAGTGATAATAATTAAAAAGTTAGCTTGAATGAGAGATTCTATCTGATAGATTTGAGTTCTACACGTGAAAATTATATTCCTTATGTCCATTTGTTTTAATTGAAATCGAGTTTAAGGTGTTAATCTAACCTATATATTTTATTATTGACATGAAAAAGAAATTGAAGTAACAATTTTTTTTGGTTGATAAAGGTAACATCGATTGAAGTAACAATTTCAAAGTTAGTTTGACAGAGAAATACCAAATCAAAATTTAAAACTTGAATAATCAACAAATTCGAATTTTTGAAAATTATGAAATTGGTTAAAATAATCTTATTAGTGAAAAATTATGTCAAATAGCTTGAAACATTCTAAATAAATAATGTCTATCAAATTGATAAGACTAATGACTGTGTCCAAATTACTACTACATTTCTTTCTAGAGAAAATAGTCAAATGCCCCCCAACCGTTTAGTCGGATTAATTATGACGCATCCAACCTTTACAGGTGACCTATTACCCCGTGGACAATTTTAAAGTGAAATTAATACCTCCCTGGATGGTGAGGTGGCACAGAGAGTATAGTTCACTCTCTTTGAGAGAGTGAGAAGCAACTAAAAATGTTAAAATAAATAAATTATAAGCATGATTTAGTTTTTTTTTTCATTCTCTCTCTCTCTCTCTCTCTTATTTTTTTCTCTTATTCCCTTATTCTTCACCGTCCGCCACCGTCCACCGCCGTCCACCACCCTCCACCGCCGCTAGTTAATTTTTAAAAAATTAACCCATTACTTCCCCCACCTTCTTTTACCCAAACCCAACTCCAAAACTTGCCCACCCACCGTCCTAATCCTAACACTATCCTTAACTTCTTCTCCTTCCCCACTATCATCTTCCTCATCATCCTCCATTAGAGGGTACCCCATCATCACCGGTAAAGCTCAATCATTTCATTATTGGGGGAATTCTCTGTTACATCCAAGTCAACATCCCCAAACACTTCCTTATACTTCAATATCCACAAATACATATACACCTAAAAAGTGAGCAAAGACATAAAGGATGAAAAAAAAAAAAACAATCAAAGAAAAACCAGAATTTCAGTACTCATTTGACAGAAATAGAAAAAAAATGTCCATTTAGCCTTGTTTGTTGGTATTGTTTAGTATAGCATTCTTAATTTGGTGAAAAATGGCTTCATGTGGTGATGGATTGGCTTTATTTGGTGTAGAGATTTCGAAATTAGAAGTAAAAGGTGAAAAAATACATGTCAGGCGCGTCCATTTCACCGCTCAAATACAGATCTGGTGGTAGCGTTTCAGGGGAGGTAATAATTCCATTTAAAAAATAGTCAGGGGGTAATAGATCACCCGTAAAGGTTGGGTGCGTCATAATTAATCCGACTAAACGTTGAGGGGGCATTTGACTATTTTCTCTTTCTTTCTACAATTTACATGCATAAATAAAGAGGATAGCATTACAGTCCAATTCAAAGAATTACACCAAAGAAATACCCGATCCCAGGAGAAGAAAATAGAAGGAAAAAAAATTAAAATACAGAATATGAGACAGGAACATTGAAAATGAACAAGAGGAGATATCAGAACACAAAAAAATGACACAAAAAGAAGAATATATACTACTACTAGTGCAACATGACAGTTTTAAGAAATTCCTCATGACTGTTTTAAGAAAGTTTGGTTTTTCTGACAAATGGGCGGACCTTGTTTTGAGATCTATTTCTAATATTTGGTATTCCACTTTGATCAATGGTTCCAGAAAAGGTTTCTTCCACTCAACAAGGGGATTGAGACAAGGAGATCCCTTATCTCCTTCTTTATTCATCCTTGGAGCTGAGGTATTATCCAGAATGTTAAATACTATTCATGAAAATCAACAGTGTATAGGTTTCTCTATGCCCAGGTTTGGCCCCCAGATTTCTCACCTTGCTTATGCCGATGATGTTATAATTTTCACATTTGGGGATGTCTTCTCTATGAACTTAGTCAAAACAGTTTTAAATGATTATGCAAATTGTTACGCCACCGATTAATGAGGATAAAAGTTGTTTCTTGGTTAGCCCTAAAACAAGTTCGATTGCCCGAGCTACAAACATAAGGAATTTCCTTTTATATATCTTGGATGCCCTATTTATATTGGTAGGAAGCTTATATCTACTTTCAATGATTCTGTCACAAAGGTGGTCAGGAAAATATCTGGCTGGCAAGGTAAATTGCTATAAGTTGGTGGCAAGGCAATTCTGATCAAGCATGTACGACAATCTCAGCCAATATATCTTCTAGCAAAGATTGAAACCTCCCAATGAGATTTTTCTTCAAATAGAAAGATATATGATAAGATTTTTTTTAGGGTTCAACTGATGAAAAAAAGAAGCGCCACAGGAGTTCATGGGCTAAGATGTGTTATCCAATTGAAGAAGGCGGTTTGGGCTTTAGAAGACTTAAGGATATCAGTGAAGCTCTGGCAATGAAGAGATGGTGGAGGTTTAGAACTGAAAAAACACTATGGGCTGAATTTTTGAAAATCAAATATTCTAGACTTGCACACCCAATAGATAGGAAGTGGAGAGCAGGTTTATCCCATTCGTGGCAAAGTATTCTGGAAGTAAAGGATAAAGTAGAGGAGCAAATGCTTTGGAAAATTAACTCAGGTTCATCAAATTTGTGGTGGGACAACTGACAGATTGGGGCTTTAGCCCATGTTATCTTTCACAATGACATTGGCAGAAACCACAGGGTAAATGAAATCATAGAAGATGGCTTGTGGAACATAGAACAACTACATCTGCCAGAATATCTTGCTGAACTTATTCTGGCTATTCCTTTTGGAAACATGAATTTACTGGATAATCCTATTTGGATGCCTTCTCCAAATGGAAAATTCTCAACTTCCTTTGGATGGGGAATCATCAGACAAAGTCAAGACACTGATCAAATTCTGCACAAAATTTGGCACAAATATATCCCTTTTAAAATGTCTTTTCTAGTTTGGAAAATGTTTAAAAACAAATTACCTTTTGATAACATTATTAGTAGGATAGGAATTGATGTTCATACTAAATGTTGTTGTTTTTGCAAGCCAAAGATGAAACTATTCATCATACTTTCCTAGATTGTGAGTCAAGCTAGGACTATATGGAATTTCTTTGGAATTCCTAGGGAATTCCATGGGACACAATACCTTAAGGAATTTGTAGATGAAATGGTGGTTTGTCAAAGCAGAAAATGGTCTGCACAAAGATCTTCTCAAAGTAATTCTTGTTGTCATTTTCTGGGAAATATAAAAATCAATAAGGTGCTCAAACAGATATGGAAAATGAAAAATCTCAAAGGCTAGGGTTATTTACCAGGTAAGCTATCATATCAGATGGTTAGTCACAAAGACTAACAATAACAAACGCTGGAAATGGCCTTGGCATGAACTTTGCAAACAAATTATGCTTTTGTCTCCCAAAATTGATTGCATAATTGTAAGGTGGATTAGACCACCTTTGAACTGGATTAAGTTGAACACCGATGGCAATCACAATTGTGAGGATGATATTGGAGCTGGAGGCATTGTCAGGGACAGTAATGGGAATCTCATCATGGCTTTTGCAAAATCCCTCGGAAAGGGAAGCAGTAATCTAGCAGAAGCTAAAGTTGCTTTATATTGAATGAAATGGTGCATCTCTAATGGCTTTCGGAACATAATTCTGGAAAGTGATTCTCTCATCATAATCAACATGCTTGAAGGAAAAATCAACATTGCTTGGGAGTTACAAGAGTCTATTGATACAATAAAACAATTGCTCTCTCAAACAAACTACATTACTCAACACTGTTATAGAGAAGTAAATCAAGTCGCGGATGCATTGGCTAAATGGAGTATGAATGGTCAAGAAGAAATAGTCTTTGAAATAAAGAATCTTCCAAAGAGGCAGTCGGGACTTACATTCTGGATAAAGACAATGTGGCTTCCATTAGACACAAACAAAGGAAGAACATGTATGTCTAGTGTAGCTAAAGTATCTGAGAACTTCTCTTTTGCATATGGGAGTTCTAACCCCCTGTTCTAGGTAGTTTATATTTTCAGATTTTCTGTAAATCATTGCTGAGGTCTGGTTTTCCCAAATTCAGATATGTGTACCTCTCCTTGTTGATGAAATAAAAGGGTTGCGCCTCCTTAAGGCGTAAATTACAAAAAAAAAAAAAAAAAAAAAAAAAAAAAGAAGAAAAAAAAAAAAAAAGTGCAACAGATGCAAGCCCTGTGAGACTCATCTCTTAGCATGCTTCTTTCTCCATTCAGTTCGGCCCCTATTTATTTCAAGTCTATCACCTGATAATCTCACCAAATGCAAGAAGCTCTTGTTTATTTCTCTTGAAGCAGTAGCTGATCCGTTAGTCCCTAAATCTGCGTGCTCAACTGCTTCAAGGCTCGTGAGGGAATCGACTACATCATCGTGCTGGCATTCACGCCTATAATCTAATGTAATTATTTGCAGTTCATGTGTGTCGATGATATCTTGAGGTATACTCTGCATGGAAACAAGTTAACTTGTTATGAAAATAGAAAAAGTAGTCGCAATGATGTGTAAAACCTCTGAATTAGCAAAATAGATCGATGTAAAGACTTGTCTTTCACATACTTTCACACAAAAGAAGTTTGATGAGAACAGTTTTAGTAACCATATGAAAAGCTGTGGCAGATCCAGGATTTTCATTCAGGGAGTTCGGAAAAAAAGAAGAAGCTAAATATAATTTATTCAGGGTGTTCAAAAGTTAATATTCGCACATAAACAGAGAAAATTTATCCTATATATACACTGTAATTTCTTGCCGAGGGTGTTCGGAACACCCTCAACCCTTTTTAAATCCGCCCCTGACGAAAAGAAAAGATCATTTCATGACATATGTTGTTAAAAACATCTATACGATCAACTAGAAAAAAGAAACAGCATCATTACAAACCTCAAGAACCCAGCCAATGTAAGTCACGTTGTTTACATGTTGATGCATGTCCAAATCATGAGCTATTCGGGGCTGCAAAGATCATGTCCTGATTCCTGAGTGCTAGAAAATGGGCGGTCAGTAGAATCGTGCATTCGAAAATATTTTAATTCAAAATTTTGGATTTTTTTTTTTTTGGTTTCCTAATCGGTATTCGTACCCGCATTGGAGTCCGACTATATCCGGATTCGCACCGCGTAGGGCCCCATTCGGAAGGAAGCGCTCCCTACCAAAGATTCTTCCATACCGAAAGCTCGAACACCGAGATTTACGGTTAAGGAGGAACCTATCCGCGCACCACATCCTTTGGTGGTAAAATTTTAAAAATATTGAACACAAACTTAGCGGTTGGAATTTTCTCTCCCTTAGAAAGGAGCCCCTCTCACCTTCCAACCACTTTTCTGTTGACATATGCTGCTGCAGACAAAATAACACTGACTACAGATATTAACAATCGCGAAGAATTATTCCACGGCAAGAGGAAAGAAGGGAGAGAGAGAGAGGGACAGAAATAAATGATATTTCTATTTTGAAGAAAATATCTTTTATTGGAAAATATTTTTCAAGATATTTAGTGTAACAAAATAAGAAAAAAATTAAAACATATTTTTCTAAAAACATTTTGTTTTGTACAGAACACACCCTATAAGGTCGATGGGGACGAGGCTGCTTAGCAGGGGACACCATGAAAATGCCACTTGCTTTTACGGAAAATTACAGAATGTGTTTATTGGCCATACTCTCTAATTGGTTTCTACACATGCCTTTTCACACCACTAAAATTTGGCATATTATGATAACCTCTCCCTCCTCTGGTTTCATGATACCAGTAAACTAACCGCGCGATGCAAGGAAAAAATTAGAGAATTTTTTTTATAAAATATTATATTTTATTTGCATGTCCATATAAAAAAAAAATATTATTACAGTACATGACAAACAGTTCAAACCATGTAAATCAATATACATGAATTTTATAATGTTAAACTAGCATGTAACATATGTATATAACGTTATACTAGCGTATACAATATGCATAATTAACCATATCACAATTGTAGCAAGTCATGCACAATAAAGTTGTGATAATATGTCTCATATATCGTCCGGTATCCGTATATAAGCTCGTTACTTCACATATATATATATATATATATAGTACCCTTCAGAAATTCTGGTTTGAGAAAATTTACCCATGAAGATCAAAATCTTAACTTACCTCCGTCCTACAAAGTTCAACCTTCCACAATAGAATTCACCAAATGACTTCAATCCGCTCAACAGAATGCTTAATTAATAGTGTCAAATAAGGCTATTTGACTCAATTCTATAATTTATGGCCCAGTCTATACTTTATGGCTCAGTCAAAATCAAAGTCAACTCAAAAAATCAATCACAGGCCAATACAGTCAAATCCGAAAATAAAATTCAAATCCAGATTATTCATAACCCATAAGTCCAAATCTTTACTTAGATTTTCATTCTAAGTAGGTGTTCAAAAGCTCAACTTTGCGTTTCTTGGGCTTAAACTAAAACCCAATCTTCACCATCAAATTTCATATTTTTATGCAAATCATCATGGGAAAGTGCAGAATCATTGCCATTGTCCAAAAGATTGGTTCCCCGTCCAAACGTGCTCCAGCCCGTAGCTATAGGCTAAAAACGATAAAAAGTAGATTATGTCCACTGACATGCTTATAATTCTTATGGTCATTAATCCCTAATCTTACCTAAATTCATGTGTTTTGCGTTATTTTTAAGTAGTTTTAGCGTTTTAAAGGTATTGAAACCAAAAAAAAAAAAAAAAAAAATCAATTCCGATCAAAAGTGAATTTTCTGAACAGTTGCAATTGCACAAGGCATGTGTGCGTCCAAAGCAGGTTGTGCTCATACGCATGAGCCCTGATTTGGGTGAAGTTTGAGTAACCTAAATATTGGAATTCATGCGTGTTAATTAGGAAGGCCAAACAATGTGTTTAAAATTCACAAGGTCACATTTTATGTATGCTACCAAAACTGAAACAACGAACATTTTTCTAACATGACAATCTTTAGTAAAACACTCATGCAACATTTTATGGGAATATCGAAACGACGAATGGTTTGAAGCATTGAAAACTAGACTTCAACCAATTTTATTTGATATGTATCTCATAACTCAATTCTTTATACACTGAGAGATATAGATGATCATTTGATGAAGTTAAATACATGTGTTGTAGTTAAGACAGTTTTCTTCCGTTAAATATTAATTTTCAACTTGTATCAACCTATCTCGATGTTCTTGTAATATTCATACGACCTCCCAAACATGAAATTTAGGTGTTATATAGATCATCACCACCTTCTGAAGTCCAAACATCCTTTTCCCCAACTTAGAGCTTAAGCGAGGACATAATACTTAACAAAAATTTCCAAGGGCTTACAATGTGTGTATATACATACTAGTTTTGCATTGCACGTATGTCTCATATCAATCTCTACATATTTTTTAAACTTGTTATTTACATATGTGGGTAATGAGTAACTAAAATCAAAAGGGTAAAGTCGGAGGCTTTAGAATTAAAATTTTATTTTTATTTATTATTTTTATTTATTAAAAAAAGGAAAACAAAAGTGCATTTAGTCAGGTTTGATCCTGCAACATTAAGGGATTAAACCCAACACTTAGAGCCTGTTTGGATGGGCTTAAAAAAAGTAGCTTATAAGCTGGAAACAACTTATAAGCAAAAAAAAAAAAAAAAGTTGGTGTAGTCCAACTTATTTTTTTTGGCTTATAAGTTGTTTTCGAACATTATAAGTTAAGCCAAACAAACTCAATTAATTTTTGGGCTTATTTTAAGCACAAAATGACTTTAAACTGGCCAGCCAAACACTCAAAAAAGCTGAAAACAGCTTATAGGCGACTTATAAGCCAATCCAAACGGGCTCTTAACCAGTGCTCCTCTCAGTTTTGTTTGACTATGTTTTCCTTCCGTTAATATTACATATTTTAAGGATTATATACATAATATACGCGTTTAGTCAGGTGACTATAGCTTCACGTGACCCATTTTTTATACATAAATTTGCCCCTGGGTAAAGTACAAGCTCAAATCGATGATCAATGAATATTGAATGACTTGATTATTGATCACAAAATTTTTAGATATCGTTTGGACCTGCAAAATTAAACAACTAAATTTAGCTATGGAGTAGATCCAAATATACTATAGTTGTAATGCAAAAGTGCCTTTCCACTATAATATGAGTGAGATACATTTTAATTTTCTTTTTAAAAAAGCGAGCAACTTCAACTGATAATAGGGCATAATTGAAAACGAATTGTTAATAATCTTGAATAAACAAGTATCCTGTGGAGTTAGTCGAGGTGAGCACAAGCTAGCCCGGACACTACGGTTAATAAAAGAAAATCTTAACTCAAATTTGTAGCAAAATTGAGAAGTCTCGACTAAAACTTGAGACTTGCAAGATGTGTCCCATATTTATTGTGTATAATAAAAATAACAAACAAGCTAGCATATGATGAATAATTAATTATTGTTAACTTATATTGTAAGTATTACATTTACATGTTATTCCGGAATATACAAGCAACTATAATAGTTGGCAGTAAGCAAAAAATTGAATTAGTATAACACGAAACAAAATAATTTAATTACCTGTACATGACTACTTGCTGAGAGATAAGATCAATAAAAGGTCTTCATGGAAAGGAAATTTTTTAGCAGAAAGAATACAAGGATAACAATGATTTGACTCTGCTTTTATAAAGTATGAATATTAAAAGACTATAAATGAATATAGAATTTTAACGGTGGAATATGAAAAGGAGATATTATAAATTTTTAAAACATTTTGCATAACAACTGCATATCATAATGAATAGAAGATGAAACAATTATTTCACACTTACCCGGTTTTTCATTGGAGCTTTAATTATTCATTAGTGGAAGAAAATTTGTGAAGGGTAAAATGGTCCATTAATTTATAATGGCATTTTCGTAATTCAATTTTAGACTTAGAATCTTTTCACTTTTAATATAATACTGTATGATTTAATTACATTAGCTCCTTTTGACAGGTTCCTCTACCCACAACACCAGAATCTAACACAAAAGTTGGGTCAGGAGTTAATTACATTGGCTCCTTTTGATAGGTTCCTCTACCCACAACACCAGAATCTAACACAAAAGTTGGGTCAGGAGTACGTACTCAGGTCACTCTATAATATTATACTAGCAATACATGCCCGTACGATACACGGGCCGAACATATCTATTCACTTTAATTAGTCAGTCTTTAAGGTTTGTATTTTAAAAATAACTTTTAAAAACATTCTAATTGTTATTATATATACAAAATGTATTTTATGTACCATCACTTTAGTTGTAATTAAAAGTCTTTGAGATGGAAAGAGTCGGACTTTTTTATCATTATCATGACAATGAAAGTTGTTCATTGATATATAAGAAAATTAGTAAGACTATGAGGGAAATTAATATTTTGATTCTAAATTTTTTCTTTTAAATTCTTTAATATTTTATATGGATACCGACAGGTTGATATCCATTTCAATTAAGTAACTATTCAGATCCAAACATAAGAACCATTTTGTTGTATATATTGGATAAAAATATTTTTTATTAAATTAATTAAAAAATATATTATAATTTTTTATATTAATTGTTACAAAAAAAAATCAAAATTAGAAAGATATATATTATATCATTAATCACCATATTTTAATTCTGAAATGAAAATATAAAGTAATACGTTTTATAAATGTAAAGAAATAATAATCAGAGACTGCAAAGGAGAGTAAATAAGTAAAGTATTGACAATGAAGGAAAACGGGGATAAATGTCACTCCCTCCCTTTACTTTTACTTTTACTTGTCGATGTTAACATATCAAGGAAAAAAAAATTTCTTCTTATTTTACCCTTCACATTAATTATTCATTTTCAAATCATTTTCTGAGGCTATTGAGACTATATATCAATAAATATGGATATTATGATAAAATATATACTTGATTTATTAATTTTCAAAGAACGTGAAAAGTCAAAAGTGAACAAGTTATGTATAGGAGCATTAAAATAACTTTTGGTGCAAATTTGCATTGCTATTGTTCGTCCTCTCTTCACGTTTAAAGTATTGACAAAGAAGGAAAACGGGGATAATAGAAATAGAAAAGAAGATAAATATAGAATAAAAAAATAGACATATATTTTTAGTAATATGACCAAGTAATATGGACGAAGGGAGTACTTCATTTTTATTAATTCTTAAAGAACGTAAAAAGTCAAATATAGTAATGTGGCCAAGTAATATGGGACGGAAGGAGTACTTCATTTATTAATTCTTAAATAACGTGAAAAGTAAAAAATGAACAAGTAAAAGTGTAGGGAGGAAATAAATATGTGTCGGAGAATTAAAATAAAAGTGCACACGTGTATACATGAGAAGAGAATAAATATTCAGTACTATGGTATATATCCACGTGAGATTTATTAATTCTCAAAGAATGTGAAAAGTAAAAAATGAACAAATTAAAGTGCACGGAGGAAATAAATTTGTGTAGGAGAATTAAAATTGAATTGTATATGTCTATACATGAGAAGAGAATAAATATTTAGCTAGAACACGAAAATCAAAAGTGAACAAGTAAAAGTGCACGGAGGAAATAAATGTGTCGGAGAATTAAATTTAAAGTGCATACATCTATACATGAGAAGGGAATTAAATATTAAGTACTATGACACATGTCTACGTTAATATGGACGAAGGGAGTACTTCATTTTTATTAATTCTTAAAGAACGTGAAAAGTCAAGTATAGTAATGTGGCCAAGTAATATGGGACGGAAGGAGTACTTCATTTATTAATTCTTAAATAACGTGAAAAGTCAAAATGAACAAGTAAAAGTGCACGGAGAAAATAAATATGTGTCGGAGAATTAAAATAGAAGTGCACACGTGTATACATGAGAAGAGAATAAATATTCAGTACTATGGCATATATCCACATGAGATTTATTAATTCTCAAAGAATGTGAAAAGTCAAAAGTGAACAAATTAAAGTGCATGGAGGAAATAAATTTGTGTAGGAGAATTAAAATTGAACTGCATATGTCTATACATGAGAAGAGAATAAATATTCAGCTAGAACACGAAAAGTCAAAAGTGAACAAGTAAAAGTGCACGGAGGAAATAAATGTGTCGGAAAATTAAATTTAAAGTGCATACGTGTTAACATGAGAAGGGAATAAATATTAAATATTATGACACATGTTTACATGAGATATAAAAATAGCTGGATAAAGTGTACAAATTATATAGCTCATGGTACAAGAATTTAATGCGGGTACAATTCGTGAAGCAATGGGTACAAGGAGGGACTGTTGTGTTCGTCCCTCCATGGCACTTATTTTTATAACTAGCAATACATGTCCGTGCACCGAACATGTCTATTCACTTTAATTAGACAGTCTTTAAGGTTTGTATTTTAAAAATAATTTTTAAAAATATTCTAATTGTTATTATATATAGCAACATATACAAAATGTATTTTATATACCATCACTTTAGTTATAATTAAAAAATGGAGTTGATGGAATTAAGTCTTTGAGATGGAAAGAGTTGGACTTTTTCTTCATTATCATGACAATGAAAGTTGTTCATCGATGTAAAAGAAAACTAGTAGAATATGAGGAAAAATTAATATTTTGATTCTAAATTTTTTCTTTTAAATTCTTTAATATTTTATATGTATACTTGACGGTTGATATCCATTTCAATTAAGTAATGTTCGAGATCCAAACATAAGAATTATTGTTGTATATATTGAATTTTTTAAAAGTAAAACTAATAAAATATTTTTATTAAATTAATTAAAAATATATTATACTTTTTTATACTAACAATTATAGATAAAACAAATTGTTACAAAGAAATCAAAATTAGAAAGATATATGTTATATCATTAATCACCAAATTTTAATTCTGAAATGAAAATATAAAGTAATACATTTATAAATGTAAAGAAACAATAATCAGAGACCGCAAAGGAGAGTAAATAAGGGGAAAATACATAAAAACCTGTCAACGTATACTCGGATTAATTATGACGCACCCAACCTTTGCGGGCGACCTATTACCTCTCTGACCTTATTTTTTCCGTATTTTTGTATCATTTTTCGGCTAACGTGGCACAATTAAAATTTGATGCCCAATTGCACAGCGGAGAGTGTTGCACACTTTCCGCCACATTGGCTCCACGTCAGTGTCACGTCACTGCCACTTTTCCTTTCTTTTTTTATTTAATTTTTCTTTTATTAATTATATTTACACTAATTAACCTCTAATTAACCATTAAACCCTCCATTAATTTTGTCTTCTTCATCACTAAACCCTTCTTCTTTTTCTTCATTTCAAGATATCTATCAACCCATTTTCTTCTTCCGTTAACACACACACATTCAATCCATTTTCTTCCTCCATTAACACACACACGCACACACATTCAACCCATTTTCTTCCCCGATTAACAACACACATTCAATCCATTTTCTTCCTCGATTAACACACACACATTCAATTTCTTTCATCAATCATAAATATCTTTTCAAGAAATCAACCAACCCATATTCTTCCTCCATTAATACACACACATTCAATCCATTTTCTTCCTCCATTAACAAATACACAATCAACTCATTTTCTTCCTCCCACACACATTCAACCCATTTTTTCAAAATAAATAATGAAGAAATTGCACGAACTGCCCTTCAAATGGATTGGTTGCTCAAAAATATTTATTGCATGAACTGCCCTTCAAATGGATTGGTTGCTCAAAAATATTTATTGAAGAAATTCATTGTTTATATTGTGTGTGTGTTCAAAATAAACAATGAAGAAAAATGAGTTGAATGTGTGTGTGTTAATGGAGAAAGAAAATGAGTTGAATGTGTGTGTGTTAATGGAGGAAAAAATGGGTTGGTTGATTTCTTAAAAAGATATGTATGATTGATGATGAAATTGAATATGTGTGTGTTAATGCAGGAAGAAAATGGGTTGAATGTGTGTGTGTTTTAATGGAAGAAGAAAATGAGTTAAATGTGTGTGTGTTAATGGCGGAAGAATATGGATTGGTTGATTTCTTAAAAATAAGCTTTTTATGATTGATGATGAAATTGAATATGTGTGTGTTAATGGAGGAAAATGGATTGATTGATTGATTTCTTGAAATGAAGAAGAAGAAGAAGAAGAAGAAGAAGAAGAAGAAGAAGACGACGTGTCAGTGACGTGGCGCCAATATGGCGGAGAGTGTGAAATACTCTCCACTGTGTAACTGGACATCAAATTTTGATTGTGCCACGTCAGCCGAAAAATGGTATAAAAATACAAAAAAATAAGGCCATGGGGGTAATAGGTCGTCTGCAAAGGTTGGGTGCGTCATAATTAATCCGAATATACGTTGGGGTTTTTTTATGTATTTTCCCGTAAATAAGTAAAGTATTAACAATGAAGGAAAACGGGGATAAAAGTCACTCCCTCCCTTTACTTTTACTTGTCGACGTTAACATATCAAGGAAAAAAAATTCTTCTTCTTATTTTACCCTTTACATTAATTATTCATTTTCAAATCATTTTCTGAGGCTATTGAGACTATATATACCAATAAATATAGATACTATGATAAATATATACTTTATTTATTAATTCTCAAAGAACGTGAAAAGTCAAAAGTGAACAAGTTATGTGTAGGAGAATTAAGATAACTTTTGATACAAATTTGCATTGCTATTGTTCGTCCTCTCTTCACGTTTAAAGTATTGACAAAGAAGGAAAATAGGGATAAAAGTCACACCCTCTGTTTACTTTTACTTGTCCACGTTAACATATCAAGAGAAAGAAACTAATATGGTAATTATTAATTAGTATGAAACTTCAATTATGTTGATTGTGTATAAAGATAAAGATAACGACTATGCATATATTATAGGCACATATTTGTATACATGTCATCCTTTTTTTTGTATTCCTTTATTTATCATGGGGACCATGAAGTTAGGGGATGCAAGAAGAGTGAGGAGAATCATGCAGAAGGAGCTGGCCATTAATTTTCATGGAATTAATGAGTGAATATTTGTGTGTTCTTATTATTAATTTTACCCTTTAATTACTCATTTTTAAATTATTTTTGAAGGCTATTGAGACTTACACTAATAAATATGAATATTATGCTAAAATATATACTTTCTCTATCCCATATTACTTGTCACTTTCCCTTTTGCACGCCCCTTAAGAAACCATAAGTAAAAGATATATTTTACTATCTTACCTCTATCTCTCTCCAATAAATACATTCTAATCAAAATTGACTATTTTCAAGAACATTTATTCCTAAGAGTAAGATCGAAAAAATTTAATTAATTTTATCTTGTAATTTTATCTTGATTTTGTAAATGAACAAGTAATTTGGACATATATTTTTAGTAATGTGATCAAGTAATATAGGACAGAGAGGATAAGATGTGAAAGATTTAATTAATTTTATCTTGGTTCTGTAAATGAACAAGTAATTTGGACATATATTTTTAGTAATGTTGAGTACTTCATTTATGAACAAGTAAAAGTGCACGGACGAAATAAATATGTGTCGGACAATTAAAATTGAAGTGCATACTTGTATACATGAGCAGAGAATAAATATTCAGTAAAAAATTAGTTTAGTAATGTAGCCAACTAATATGGAATGGAGAAAGTATTTCATTTATTAATTTTTAAAGAACTTGAAAAGTCAAAAGTCAACAAGTATAAGTGCACGGAGGAAATAAATGTGTCGGAGAATTAAATTTGAAGTGCATACGTGTATACATGAGAAGAGACAAATATTCAAAGAATATGACATATGACCAGGTGGGATAAAAAAGTAGTTGGTTAAAATGTACAATTTATATAGCTTGTGGTACAAATTTCTATTACTGTGTTTGTCCTCTCTTCCACTTAGATACATTAGAAATAGAAAAGAAGAAAAATATAGAATAGAAAAATAGACATATATTTTTAGTAATGTGGCCAAGTAATATGGATAAAGGGAGTACTTCATTTTTATTAATTCTTAAAGAACGTGAAAAGTTAAGTATAATAATGTGGCTAAGTAATATGGGACGAAGAGAGTACTTCATTTATTAATTCTTAAAGAACGTGAAAAGTCAAGTAATGTGGCCAAGAAATATGGGACGGAAGGAATACTTCATTTATTAATTCTTAAATAACGTGAAAAGTCAAAAGTGAACAAGTAAAAGTGCACGAAGAAAATAAATATGTGTCGGTTAATTAAAATTGAAGTGCATACATGTATATATGGGAAGAAAATAAATATTCAGCAAAAACGTAAAAAGTCAAAAATGAACAAGTAAAAGTGCACGAAGAAAATAAATGTGTCGGATAATTAAAATTGAAGTGCATACATGTATACATGGGAAGAAAATAAATATTCAGCAAAACGTAAAAAGTCAAAAGTGAACAAGTAAAAGTGTATGGGGGAAATAAATATGTGTCGGAAAATTAAAATAGAAATGCACACGTGTATACATGAGAAGAGAATAAATATTCAGTACTATGACATATATGCACGTGGGATTGATTAATTCTTAAAGAATGCAAAAAGTCAAAAGTGAACAAATTAAAGCGCATGGAGGAAATAAATTTGTATAGGAGAATTAAAATTGAACTGCATATGTCTATATATGAGAAGAGAATAAATATTCAGCTAGAACACGAAAAGTCAAAAGTGAATAAGTAAAATTGCACGGAGAAAATAAATGTGTCAGAGAATTAAATTTGAAGTGGATACGTCTATACATGAGAAGGAAATAAATATTAAGTATTATGACATATGTCAATGTGGGATATAAAAATAGTTGGATAAAATGTACAAGTTATATAGTTTATGATATAAATATTCACTGCGTGTATAATTTATGAAGCTCATGGTACAAGCTAGAGGAGCGGTGTTCGTCCCTCCTCCACGCTTATATATAATAGAAAGGAAATATATATATAATATATAGAGAGAAGTCAATCGTTTCTTTGATAAATAATTGCTGTAACTGATTTTTGGTTCATTGGATTGATCATATATATAAGTTCTAATAATAATGTCATCACTGGGCGTGAGCTGGCCTAGGAGTGGCCATTAATGGCGACTGAGCTAATCACGAGCTACCGAACTCTATTTTGTAGACTAGTATTATTTCTTCTCGTTGTGAGATTTTACGGATTGTTCGTGACAATGACACACACATAACGACAAATAACTATTTGGCTTAGATTATACTCATTATATTTCAATTTATGTGAACCCTTTACTATTTGAAGAGTCTACGAGTTGATTCTTTGATCACGTTTTTCTTACATTTTTTCTAAATTATTTGAATTATAAATTATCATGACTTATAGTACTTTTAATGTAGTTTCTAAATATATAAATTTTATTTTTATAAACTTGAAAAATCTATGTCAAATTTAAGTTTAAAATAATAAAATTTGACCCTCGTACTCCGAAAAGGTTTACATAAATTGAAACGGAGGGAGTATCAAGTTTTTTGACATTATTTTTACCCTTTTGTTCGACTATAGTATTTAATTTAGTTCATACAGCCTTTCTGTAAATTTTATTTGTCATTTTGACAAATTAAATTTATCTCAAAATATTTTACTTTTACTAACAAAAAAATTGTTAGTGAAGTACTATATGTTTTTCAAATTCATCGTACTGCTTCAATTAGTATAGTATCGCATGATTAAGCGAGACATTTAAAGGATATGAAAATAATAATTTAGATAAACACTCTTATTAAAACCTTAAAAAATCAGGTAAGATAAATCAAAGATGGTACCGTTTGATTAAGTATATAATTTAACATAGAAATTTGGTTGCTGCAATAGTTAATTTCTCATTGGAGCAACGATAAAATTGTCTCAGTGTGATCTATAGGTCACGAATTTGAGTTGTGAATCGCTAGGACTTGCGTTAGGTAAACTGCCTATACTATAGATGTTGTCCTCCTTCGTAAGATATTTCAAGCATCAGACTATCGTTTTTTTTAATATGATTTAAAATATGAATAACAGTATAGCATATAACGGCCAAATCATCCAATTCTTCAAGGGCGTATGTAACCATGGCTAAGCACACCCTCCTACTTAATTCAACATGACTTGGCAAATTACCTCTATATTCCTTTTTTTCTTTTTGGGCATGGGATTGAGAATTCATTACGGTGCGGTGATGATCGAGTAAATTTTCACTCATTTTATTTCGAAGGCGTGATATTGATCATCCATTTATTTTGATGGGGTTACCGCGGATGACAATTGTTGTAGAGATAGTATCTCATCCGGTGTTCGGTCTTCGCTTTGGAGTCTAATTATATTCGGATCGCACGTTGTAGGGTCTATTTTGGAGGCAGCGCTCCCAACATGATCTTTTCCGTTTATATGGCTTGAACTCGAAATCTCTGATTAAGGATGGAAGGATCTTAACCATTTCACCACGACCCATATTGTAGAGATAGTCATCCTAATTCTTAAATGACCAATTCAAAAGAATTTCGTTACAATTTTCGTATGGATACATTAGACAAACTCTTTTACATACATTATAAAAAACAAAATTTACGTTCTCCAACTCGTCTTCATTTATAGATCATCACTATTAGCAGCATCACTAACATCATTTATGGCATGCAGTCAATGTCTCACAAAACTTGAAATGCTTAATTAGCTCTTCGCACAATTCAAATAACCTACAGCCAAGATGAAAAAGGTTCAGTACATTATCCGTGTTTATGTTATCCGGAAAAAAAAAAAAAAGGAGGGAGTTTAAGTTTTATAAGCTGATAGTGACGTATGAAATATTTTATTCAATCAGATCTTTTAAATAATTGTAAATTTCTACCAAATATTTTCATTAAACATTAGTAGATAACTTGTAAATTTGTTACATGATTCAATTTGTTACAACCAATTAAACTATAATAAGAATTTAAAATAACAACGTAATAAAAACTATAAGTGGTTAGCTAGTATTGTGAAAGAACATATACGTACTTGGTCGTGATAGGATAATTATACATATATGTATATGTATGTACTTCAATTGCTTTGATATATGATTAGTACTGACAGATTATATACAGATAATTATACTTCGTCCTAAGTGTAGTTTACACATTCATTCATTCATTATTTATTTATTTATTGTTCTTCTTCCTTACCTGTTAATCCTTTATTCGATAATCACTCTATTAATTATTATATTCAAAGTTTCTGGTCAAGCTTCCTCAATCCAGGTGCTAATAATTAAGTAACAATATAGTTTACCTGACGGGTTGATTTAGGTATGAGATTCACACTTCTGTATCATATTTCGTCATTATATACACTTATGATAATTGGTAATGATGTTATCTTTGAATCTTACTTTTTTTGTCCACTAGTAGTAATTAATTATTCTGGACTTTTCCATATCCAATATCGCAGTAACATTTGTAGCCATTGATGACCGTGAGAGTCAAAAACACATGGGACTAATATTTTGGTCTAGTCTTTTAAGAATTGTTTAATAGCTTTGAATATATAAAATTAAAGAAGATCACTATCGTGCTAGACAGTCACTCAAATTACAAATTTAAAAAGCGAAACTTTGATCTTTAGACTAATTAGAAGGTGGCATTGTGAACTGGCTCTTTACAGGCAAGCTGTTTTTTTAATTAAGCCAAATACAATACATTAAGTCACCTTTAATTGAATTTGATTGTAATTGAATATAATTTCTCATTTTTGGTATATTTATCTGACCAAGTAATTATTTTGTCAACACGTACTTTAGTGTAATTGGGGGGATTTAATTACTCTTCAATTCTCAAGGGGGTTGAGATTGTTGGTAACTACGTGATGTAAGTACAAGGTTATTTTTTTTTAATTTCTCTCTTTTATTGTTTTACTTTTAATTTCTATTCTTTTGATTTTTTTTATTTCTATTCTTTTTTATTTTTAAACTATATACTTTTTAAATTATTTATCTTTCATTTCTTTACTTGTCATTTCCAATTGTTGACAAATCAATGATTGAGGTTCATTTGAGACGTCATTTTGAAGTTGTAGTTAAAATTTGAAGCTATCCGATGAATATTTGAGCTATTTGATGATGTTTTTACCCATTCAGGATGTTGTTCCGTGGGTTGAAGTTCGTAGGAGATGAAACCTAGTTTTTGTATCAGTTTGTAAAATATTTTATAATTTTGTATAACAGTGTAAGTGTTTATAAACACCTCATACACTATTATACGCTTTTATACAAGCTTGTTACAGTAAGTATATAATATTGTATACCACGTGTATAAACATCATTGTTGCTAAAACTAGGGCTGGGCATAAATACCGAAAACCGAAAAACCGAACCGAACCGAACTAGTTGGGTTCGGTGTTTGGTGTCCATCGTCAAAAAACCGAAACCGAAATAGCCGAACCGAAGTTTGATAAAACCGAACGCGCACCGAAATTTAATACATTACCCAAAAAAATTAAAATAGTCCAGGCCCATTAAGTTTAAAGCAAAAAAAAAAACCAATTGTAATAAGTCCTCTTTTGCATTTGTATCCCTAATTTTCCACCTTAATTGAAAAAATCAAATATCCTTAACAAAGAAAGGTAACTAGGATGTCTCTTTAGGATTAATGTATGTCCTTTATGTGTTTTCTTAATTATTCTTACGGATAACATCTAGTAATCCTATGTCATGATTATAGTTTTACATTCTTGTGTATCTTTTTGTTTGATCTTGATTTCAATTTATCAGTTTTATGTTTTATTGCTTTTGAGAATATGAATTAGTGTCAATGGAATCGCTTATAATATTATATTAAAAAAACCGAATTGAAAAAATCGAAACCAAACCGAACCGAACTTTAAAAAACCGAAACCGAAAGAACCGAACCGAACTAGTTTGGTTCGGTGTTTGGTGTCCACCTTCAAAAAACCGAACCCGAAATAGCCAAACCGAAGTTTGATAAAACCGAAACAAAAAACCGAACGCCCACCCCTAGCTAAAACAAATCGGCATGTGGGTGTAAACTGAAAATATGTCTAACGTGGGTGCAATGTATTTTGTTTGGCTATATATTATTGAAAATTTCCAATTATTATTTAATATCACTTGCTGATATTTGAATATAATATTTTTGTTAAAAATATTTTCATACTCCTTTATATACAACTTTCAAATATTTATGCGAAATGATTTTACAATATAAAACACTCTTCACGATTCATTTCGTAATAACAAAGCTCAACTGTCGAAGTTTCAAAAAGTTGCTACACGTGGGCTACTTTATTGATCGATCGATTAGGAGAAAGAGTTAAGATCTAGTTCTTTCGTTTGGCATCTGACTCTATATATAAGAACATTGTTTTTTTGGTACAAATATAATAGAACATTGTAAACTTAGGTCATGAAGGATTAAAAAAAGATTCTACCTCATCGTTTATTAACACTTGATTAATTCGTCCAAAGAAAAATACTAAAGGAGATCTAAAAGAAAGAAAATTGAAAAAGATTATATAAGGGTGACAATTGCATGTCATTTTCTACAAGATAGATGACCGGTTTCACCAATCAGTACTATATAATATGTTGGCTCAGAGAAGCTACCAAATTTCTTTCAGCTAATATTTTGTTATGACTAATTATGTTAAAGGACGTTTGAATAACTGCCGGATCCGTGGCGCAATGGTAGCGCGTCTGACTCCAGATCAGAAGGTTGCGTGTTCGATTCACGTCGGGTTCAATTCCCCGATCCATATCCGGTCCCCTTTTTTTTCTTTCCTTGAATATCCTGTCAATGTTAGTAATGAGAGTGTTTGGATTGGTCTTCTTTTTTCAATGAAGGCTGCATCCTCCTCCTTGTGAATAAATATGAGCATCCGAAATAGTATCACTATGAGGGTGTTTGGATTGGTCTTTTAGAAATAGGGTATAAGCTAAAAATTAGATATTATTCTTTTTCGATGAAGGTTGCATCCTCCTTGTGAATAAATATGTGCATCTGAAATAATATTAATATGAGGGTGTTTTGATTGATCTTTTAAAATAGCTTATAAGTCAAAACTTGGATATTATTCTTTTTCGATGAACGCTGCATCCTCCTTGTGAATAAATATGTGCATCCTAAATAGTACTACGATGAGGATGTTTGGATTGAATTTTCGAAAATAGCTTATAAGTTAAAAGCCAAAAAATTGGTATATTCAAATTTTGACTTTTAGCTTATTTTTGTACCTTTTTTGGCCTAAAATCAAGTGCTTAAAAACACTTTTTATTTTTTTTCAATCACCATAAAAAAATAAAAAAAATAGAAAAGAAAAGCTTAAAGGCCAAAAATCTTACTTAAAATAAGCCAATCCAAACACTCTCTATTTTGGATTCATAATGTTGTACTTAAAAAGAAACACGAAAATTTTCTTCACCATTTTCATAGCTAAAAGATAGAAGGGATCAAAACTAATCCTGGACTCTGTTCATAGGAGGGAGGTTGGCTTGATGGCAATTAAATGCTGCATGTGTCACAACAGGGACAGATATACAGTTAAAAGTTAAAACTATGAATTTGGCACTAGGATTGTGGTCCAATAATCATCATTCATAAATTTAAAATTCTGAATCTGCCTCTGTATCACCGTAATAATGAAGGAGGAAGAATTTAGTTCAATTAGTTAATAAGTAAACAATAAAAATAAAGATATCAAGAAAAACAGGCATTCATATCAGGTGTTATTATTTAATGACGAAAATACGGTAGGCAGGTGTGAATCTCATATCTGAAATCAACCAACTCAGGTCAACTGTGTAGTGACCTAGCACTTGGATTTAAATATTAAGAATATTAAATTGCTAGAAACTTGACTAAAGAGATTAGATAGGTATAGCCACGTTTTGTACACTAATCTGAAAAGTTTGAAACCCAGTTTTCAATTAGTACATAATTTTTAAGTCTTTAAGTAATGGAATTATTTTTGAATGAGTATAATCTTATAAGTACGTTGACAGTGCATAATTATTTTAGGGTTAATGCATATGCCGCCCCCTAAACTTGCCTTTTCTTTTCCATTTTGACATCTCAACTAAGTGTTGTTCCTATTAAACTTCTGAACTCGTCCTCAAGTGTGTTTATCAAACACAATTTGACTTACACAGTATTCTATCTTTAATGTAGCAACATGCTAATGTATACACTAATTTAAGTATGCCATTTTTTAGCTAAGATTAGCAGCAATTGAGAGAGAAAAAAAGAGTAGCTCTTAATTAAGTTGACAGTGAAAGAGCAGAGCCAGCAGAAACCGTCACATCCATGACCTAAAGAATAGCGAGTCCGGAACCAAAATGCCCCCAAAAAAAATAGTTTCGACCAAAATACCCCAAAAAAAAAAAATGTTACGAAAATGCCTTTAAAATGAATTCTTGCGCTAAAGAGTTAACGGACACGGCTCGTTAACTTCTTTATTGCTATAAATAATTCTTGCGTTATAGTGCTTTATTTTTTTTTTTCCTGCTCTTTTGGTTAACCCTTCTTTCGTTACACTTTTTAACGTACTTTGACCATAGATTAATCATGCTTCGGGACCCCGAAACTTCAATATTTTATATAGAACCCTACTTATTTTTGTGCGATTAATTAGGTAGGATCAATACATCAAGGATACACAAAAGTTCGGATGACCGTTTTAGAGGTTGAAAAGTGCTCGAACGCTATTTTCGTTCAAGGTTCGGTGACATTAGCTTGAAGTTCTTTACGAATACTTAAACTTGTTCATTAATAATTAATCAAAAGTTAGTCAAAATGGCAGCGTTCATGCAAAAAAAAAAAAAACTTAATTAAATTGCATCACTCATAACCTTGAGTAGATGAAAATACTTAACACACTAATTCATTAATAAGAAACCCATGATATATTAAAAATACAATCACAACATTCTTGAAAAAAATTTAAAAAACATTCATCAATTAATGCTCTTGAGTTGATCTTCCACCACCACCGCGAGATGTGCCACCACCACTAGAGGTACTTCCACCACTAAAGTTTCCTCCACCCCGAGAGGTACTTCCTTGCGAGATGTAGTTTGACCACTATGCCGTAAGGGACACTTGCGCTTATCATGACCAACATAATTGCAAAATGAGCATTTTCGAGTGTATCTCCCCGGTGGAACATCCATTTCATTATGAATACGCGAGTATGCATTCTTTCTGAATTTACGGATAAATGCTTTATTTGCAACCATTGAAAATGGATGCGGTGACCAATAACTCTCCTACCAAGTGGGTAGAACCTTCCGCATACGTTTTTACATAATTTTCAACCGTATATTCCTCGGCCATGTAAGAGGGAGGCGTTCTTTCCCATTGTGATAAAACACTTGAAGGCGTGAGAACATGGCATGTGATATGATTGCCACTTGCCGCATGTGCATGTTCTTGGAATCTCGCAAATTGTGTGAACGTTACCTCCGCTTTACCTTGGTGCACACTTGTTGTGAGTTCAAATATGCGCTCTGCGAGGTTGTACTCCATCCGATCATGTTTCGAGCCTTATATTTGTGGTACTCGAATAGTTTTAACGGTTTTGGCATCCATCTTAGACCTTCTTGCATGTGCTTTGGCCTCTTTTGATCTAATGACGAACCGCTCCACAACACGCTTAAATGTCATTCTCGCCATTGCGGTGACGGGTAGTCCCGTGCGATTTCAACAAGCCATTGAATGACTCGGAGAGTTTTTTGTTGTCGACGCCCCATCGTCTACCTTCATCCTTGTGTAATGTCCATTTTCTTTATCGGTTGCATTTAACCGGTGGAAGGCTTCCTCGTTCGCCCGCCTAATAATGTCCGTTTGCGGTTAAACTTCTTCTCCCGATGCTTTACGGCGGCCGCCCACATCCAATTGCAAAGTCTTTGGGATTCGATATGCCTTTTGCAAGTTTGCCTTCAAATGCCTTAAACAATAACGATGGTAGGCAAAGGGTGGTTGCCACCCGCAAATTGAACATATTGTGCAATATGCCAATATTTACATGCGATATCACACATATTCCCATGCGATCCTTAATAACGTGTTGCCTTAAGTAGTCCAAAAACATACCCCACGTACTAATGCTCTCATTAGCTGCAATTGCAAAAGCTAGAGGGAATATAACTCCATTTGCATCCATTCCAACTGCTATTAGCGACTTTATGTCATACTTCCGTACACGTGTGTTCCATCTATTGATATTACAAGCCGACAATGAGCAAACCCATCAATGCATGGTTTGAAGGCCCAAAATACAAAATCAAAAATATTACTGCAAGCACACCCGGCTTCGATTTGAGCTTCCATTCAACAACGGTACCATGATTGAAGTGTTGTAGAGCCCCATGTATCTCGGCAACGTCTTGAAAGAGCCCTCCCAATTGCGAAGACTATTTCATGTGCACGCCTACGCCCAAGATACGCCTTCCTCCTTGTGGTTTTGTTATATACTTTCAAGACGGCTCTAATACGCCTTTAATAGGGTACCTGAAAAATTTGAAATATCAGCATATAACAACGAGAAACATTATATTAACGCAAAAAATAAAAGAAACTTAGGCGAAGGGGCTACCTTGGGTTCTCTCTCCCAATGTCGCCAACTAATACACGCGAATCAAATTAGTATCTAGATTGCAATGATCATACGGGAGGTCACCCGTATCACAAGTGTGCTTTGTGTAGAACTTTGAAATAGTCCACATCTTTTCGGATTTCCTTACCACGGAGCATCCATTCGCGACCTTAATACTTTCGCTTGCACCAATCGCCAAAGTTTTCGTGTGGAATCGTCAACTTTAAACTCCCTCATCCCTGGATGCAATAAATCTTAACAGCCCTTTGCGATGTTTTTGGAGCCGAAAATCATCCCTTTTTCAATATGAGCCTTTTGTTTTACCCGGATCCACCGGCTCTTTCCACAAATTTTGCCGAATATGATCATCATCCCTAGTAAAGACAAAGGCATACGGGCGATCTTAAAGATGATCAAGATATGGGATCTCATCGGAATGCCACTGAATCGGGGTCGACTTTCTTGTTGAAATTGGCTTTGCGGCTGAACCGAAGTCGACTGTTGCTGTTCAAATGGTTGTTGTGAATTCAGTTCCTCCTCGTGTGCCGGACTGTTCATCATGTCTTGCAACAGTTCTACTTGATGTTGACGATTAGTTCCAACCTCAATCTCATCGTCACTTTTCTCATCGTCACTTTCGTCCGCATTAGGTATTTCCTCACTATCGCTGGGTGATGTCACTATATAATTCGGATAATCTGGACCATCCATAGCACGCCTTTGCCTATAATTTGGTGCAACCACCATATTCTCCCTGCATAAGAAATTAGGGTGTTTTAACTACTACACATCAAATAACACTATTGATGTTAAAAAAAAAATAGACGTACCGATAGTAATCAACTGCACCGAAACTTGAGGAAGGACCATCGCTTTGAGTTGTTGGATAGGCTGAGGATGTTCCAACCTTGATTCATCCATCCCGATTGAGGAGACCGGCCGATATGATCCATATCGGTGTATAACCCCTAAATAATATAATCAACATCATTAGTAGCATTCAAGTGCCATTACACATAATAATAATAATAATAATAATAATAATAATAATAATAATAATAATAATAATAATAATAATAATAATAATAATAATAATAATAATAACAATACTAATAATAATAATAATAATAATGTAAAGAATGAATATTTACCACTGCCCGTCAAATTAATGACTTAAACTATCCAGAGGCATTTGGCTAGTCAAAATGCTTTGATAGGTACTCATGTCAGGGTAATTGTGTTGATAAGTAGGTTCCGCTTGAGTGACTTCGGCCTGAGGAGCCCTAGCCATAAATTCAAGTCGATTAATGGGTACCTTCTCTATATACATTTCAAGGACGTTTAAAGTTATGCATTTCCTATAATCATAAGGCGCCTTCAAAAAATCGATCCAACGATTCATCGTCTTGAATGTACCAACGACCATAACTAGTTACACCTTGCGGCGTAAATGACGTTGGATATTTTCCAATTATATTTAGATCAAAATCACTTCTACTAACTTGTAATCTATTATACAAGGCTTGAAATAGTTTTGAGAATTTTAAGTCAAGTGAAAACTTAACATGGTATTTTGGGGAAGAATCATAGCGCAAATTATTTTCCTCGAATATAATTTGTCCGTCCCAGAATAAAGAAACTTTAATTCTTGGAACATCTGCCATACTTTGAATAATTTAGGAGGAATACAAAACGCAAAAATTAGATGAAACTTTGAATTTTTTACTTTTTTTGCGTTATGCGAACTCGGTATTTATAACCAACCAACGCATGCATGCAATTACAGTGTTACGTCTAATCAAATAAGTGTGGAGAGAGATGCATAACGCATTATTTTACAGCGTCATGCTACATTGCAGCACTATAGCGCAGTAAAATACCGCGTTATGACGGTATAGCGCAGTAAAATACTGTGTTATGACGTATAGCGCAGTAAATTACTGCGTTATACGGTATAACGCATAATTTTGCTGCGCTATACAGCTGCACCATTGTCACCTCAACTATCAAACAGAAAAACGTCATGATTCGAATCAAACTTTATATAACGTAATTTGACGAATAGTTGTTAGCAACCACACAACATTTCACACAAAATTGAGCTACTATGTCATTTTTTGACCAATTTAGAGATATTAACCGTGTTATATCATTCACTCCAATGAAACATATTTGAAGCAATGGGTAGGACACGGGAACTAGATGATGATGATTTTCATTACTCAAATAACCCTAACGATAGATTCAATCGAGAATACAATAATAAAATGACGGAGGAGTGGGATTGGCGTGTTAGGGAGGTTGCGCAACGGAGCACAAGTTAGCGTCGGTAGGGCTTAAACGCCCCGAAAAAGCGTGCTATGTCAATGCTTCGCGGAACTCCACAAGAGTTTAATTTGGCTCTTAATCGTTTTCGCGAAGAGAACAATCGGATGCAAATACGTTACCATAGGGTAGAATATGGTATATATGGTAGCACAAGATTTAAATCCAAGTGGGATTCGGACTGTGAAATGTCCGATGAAGATTAACATTTTTCTTACAATAAGGTAAGTAGGTAGGGTCATAAAGACCCCCCCCCCCAGGGTACTTGGGGGTTTGCAACTATATAAGTAACCACTTTTCTTTGTTATTAGACTACACTATATTCATGTCGAGTAGTAGAAACTCGGCCTGGTCTTTACTCCTTCCAAAAGAACCAAATAGCGGTGACGATGAGAGTTCAAATCATAGCGATTTTCGAGCGATACTAGTGATTTCAAACTAGATGAGCTAAATCCCCGCCTTATAGAGCGTAATGATGATTTACTGCGGTGTGAAATATTTAGATCCGCGGGAATATTATTGCGGTTTACGCCGCAGAATGGTCACGTCGACTAGCCGAATCGGAACGTCTTGTTCGTGACTTGGAAAATCTCAACGCTCCAATACCAACGAGGTACTCCTTAACCATACCTCGAGTAGGTGCGAAACTTGCGAGCTTGCCGTGCAAAAGGATTAGAAAAGAAAACAACGGAATCTTTGGCAAGATGATGTAGATTTTACATGCTAAAGTTGGCCGAAGAACAAGCATCATCAACCGGTAGAGAACTAGCCCCTTTCTGAAAAAAAGATGTGTCTTAAGAAACCGCATATTTTTAGAGGACGATATTGAGGACTTGTACTACGATGATGATTAAGAATGTTGTGATTTTAGTTTTAAGTTTAATATATCGTTATGCTCTTAGGTATTAATTAGTATGTTAAGTTTTTTTCAAGAATGTTGTGATTGTATTTTTAATATATCATGGGTTTCTTATTAATGAATTAGTGTGTTCGGTATTTTTCATCTACTCAAGGTTATGAGTGATGCAATTTAATTAAGTTTTTTTTTTTTTTTGCATGAATCTTGTCATTTTGACTAACTTTTGATTAATTATTAATGAACAAGTTTAAGTATTCGTAAAGAACTTCAAGCTAATGTCATCGAACCTTGAACGAAAATAGCGTTCGAGCACTTTTCAACCTCTAAAACGGTCATCCGAACTTTTGTGTATCCTTGATGTGTTGATCCTACCTAATTAATCGCACAAAAATAAGTAGGGTTCTATATAAAATATTGAAGTTTTGGGGTCCCGAAGCATGATTAATCTATGGTCAAAGTACGTTAAAAGTGTAACGAAAGAAGGGTTAACCAAAAGAGCGAGAAAAAAAAATACAAAGCACTATAACGCGATAAATTACCGCGCTATAGCGATTAACGGAGCCGTGTCTGTTAACTCTTTAGCGCAGTAATTTACTGCGCTAAAGGCATTTTCGTAACATTTTTTTTTGTTGGGGTATTTTGGTCGAAACTATTTTTTTGGGGGGCATTTTGGTTCCGGACTCAAGAATAGCTTACCACATGTCTAAAATATTACTCCACCTTCATTTTCCCAATTTAATTTCTGCTTCTAATAAAAATTAGATTTAGGGGGTTTGATCGACACATTGAGGATGAGTCCAGGGGAACAACACTTAGTTGAGGTGCCAAAATGGAAAAATTGGGCAAGTAGGAGGCCGCATATGCATTAAGCCATTATTTTATAACCGGTTAAATTACTTATTCCCTTTGTCCCAAAAAAATTGGCACTTTTGGCTTTTCGAGAGTCAAACTTAATTTTGACTGTGTGTTTGAATATAGAATCTTTAACTTTTTCCGAAATAAAATTTACATAGTTGAAAACTACTTAAAAAGTACTATAAGTCACCATAATTAATAATTTGAAATATTTAAAACACATATGAAAAAATTACGGTCAAAGACCAACTCGTTTGACTCTCGAAAAGCGAAAAGTGCCAATTTTTTTGGGACAGCAGGAGTATATAACAAGAAACTACCTATAGCAAATCGTATGATAACATGAAAAATAGAGTATAACCTTCTATAATACGATTATATATACTATACAATATATCTCGGTTCATATAAAATAAATTCTTTTGTAATAAAGGATTAACAGATATGCACCATAACGAATGCATGTGTAATTTGTAAACTACACTAGAACGAAGAATCATTTACCTGTAAACAATCTGTAACCCCCAATCATATGTGTAAACAACTACTCTAAGATCTTTTTTAAGATTTTCAAGCATCTGTTTTCCTTAGCACGACCAAATTAAGTACTTATATCGATATCTGTACGTTAATTCTTTCACAGTACTCCTAACCACCTTCATTTATTACTTTGCTTTTCAATACTAAAAAACATTGTAGAAAATAATTATTTTATAACTTTAGTCTAGAAAAATTACATTTTTAAAGAATTTCACGTTCTTTTCCCCCTTATAGCAAGACCAAGTACGCGTCTATATGTTTTTTCACACTTCTCCTAACCACTTTCATTTATTACCTATTTTTTTAGTACTGAAAAACATTGATAATTGACTGAACTGCTGTCTATTTATAGCACACTTTGCTTCTTAGAGAGATACAACTAGAGTTGTGGCGTGCTACTGACGTACCATTTCACAAGTCTTAGTGCCATTATATACAAATTAATAATTCCAATTTGGCATTATGGCTATGGAGGTGGCCCAACACAGCTGGAAGGAGGTGGTGCCGGAGACGGTGGTAGAGGCGGAGGAGACAGTGGAGGAGACACTCATTGGACGTCGAGCTCGACGCACTGCCAACGATGATGCTGGTGCTGTTAATGGAGATGATTTGTCAAGCAGTGATGAGGAAGAGGCCAAAAAGGACAAAAATGGAGGTATGCAATGTTCTAAACCATGTGTTCACTTCTACCTTTAGACTCTTACGTACGTGAATAAAACTGAAGATATTTGTACTTCAATTTCTTGCGGGTGTTACGTTTAATGTCTTAGTTTTTGTTAGTAGAGAGTATAGACTGATAGAATTTTAATTTATTGAATATGAAATATATCACTATATTCCCGTGTAAATGAAATATGTCGTGTTATGTTTGTGGGACTGAGATAAGGATCAGGTCCTACGACACTTACTTGGAAACCGATTTGGAGGACATCCAATTTCCACGAGGTTTAGGGTATTAACTATATATACATGACTTTTCTTTATAATTATATATTCTTATAAATACATCTTTCATTTTTTTAATAAGAGTGACCACGATCGTGGTTTTCTTCCTTTTGAGGATTTTCATGTTAAAATTATTTATTCTTCATTTTCGTTATTATTTCTCGAATCTCGTTGTCTCATACCAAAGCTCTCTCATGAAGTGAGGGAACGATGACAATACCAGGCTTCTAAAAAGAGAGAATAAAGGAAAAACGTAAAGTTCGTACAGATCAGTTTTTGGCTTTCTATTTGGGAAAGTTAAGGTTAAATTAAAATATTTAGTAGTAGTACATTAATTTTTAGTTGGCTTGATAAAATATTACACTAGCGTTTATCCACATGCATTCACCTTTTCGTTTTTTGACTGTCTGTCTCTATTGATTTTCACTCCCCAATTTTACTTTAAAAATCAAACTCCCTCCTCAACTATGAGCAATAGATATTCTCCCCTCCTTTATCCGATGCAATGTTTGTTTTCCTTGACATTTTCAATCCTCTATCTATGTAATACCTTTTTATATTATATAAAATTTATGTTTTTTGACCTAGGAATTTATAGATTTTTATTTAAATTCATATTATAAGTAGAATAATCTTTTTATGAATTTATCACAAAATCTAATGTTATCTTTTATGATTGATATTTAATATCTTTTATGATTGATATTTAATATACACACACACACACTCACATATTACCTGTTATTTTCACATAAACAAGCTTTGGTTGTCATTAATGGAATATTTTATATTATAATTTAAAATCCATTTATATAATAGATAATATTTTAGGAATTTGTTATAGAATGTACCTCTATTTTTATTAATTATTTTGTATTACCTGCATTGAAAGATATTTTTAAAGTTATTTTTACTTGTATAAATAGATATCAGAGTTTTGATTATTATTAATTAAAAAAAAAATTCTTCTCATTTATTTCATTATAGAACGACATCAAGTTATATACTCAACTAGTATTTCTCATTTTTCTTTTTCCGTCTCGAAAGTAATATTTATTTTTTTATAGAAAATTTGTTGAATAGATTAAAGAGATTTAAAAAAATCATGGTTTTAAAGAAGTAAAACTAAAAAGGACAAGTTGATAATGTAAGGGTAAAATAGGAATTTAAAAAAGTCAATTAGGATAAAGGGGAGAGAATGACTATTGTTTAAAGTTAAGGGGGGAGTTTGATTTTTAAAGCAATGTTGGGGTGTGAAAATAATTTTCACCCATTCATATAACGCTTTCATTTATTTTGAAAAACATTCCAAAATATGTGAAATCATTTTGATAATGGTATTATTCATATAATATTTTAATATTAATGAATTGTATTCACATAAATAAAACTAGAGACGTCTTTTTAAAGAAAAAACTCAAGTCAACTATCCTGTTTGGTGTTAAGCTTTCGAATGTCAAAAGAAAAATCGATGTCAACTATCCTGTTGGGTCCGGAACCAAAATGCCCCCAAAAAAATCATTTTGAATCAAAATCTGCAACAAAAAAAAAAAATGTTCAAAACTACCTTTAGCGCGATTATAAAGCAACTTAACCGTAACGGCCCGTTAAGTCTTTAGCGCGATATTTTCTCTTGTTTATAGCAATTCGTCCCTCATCTATAGCGCCTTGATAAAATACTATTTTCCTACAAACTTTACATTTTTTTCGTTAACTTATGTATTTATGAAAAAAAGAACTTTAACTATTCTTTTTTAGATAATATTTTTTTATTTAACATATATATTCACACTTTTAAAATAATATAGATTAACAATTTATAATCATTTACAACTTGTTTGGATGGTTGTTACCTATTGTATTATATTATGTTGTTAGTTTAAATATAATGTTTGCTTTGATTGTTACTTTAATTTTATTGTTATGTAACGATGAAAGATCCTATTTTATGTAACCACTGATTTAGTCCTATACAATACAACACAATACGATACATTATGAAACAATACATAACAATCATCCAAACAAAGTGTTAACAACATAATAATTCATTACTAATCAACTTCTTTCAATTGGTAAACAATATTTAACAACTAATAAATTCATAATCAATATTTAACAAATAATCAATTAACAAAATAATAATTCATTAACAATTCATAAATAATTAACAAATTAGCAATTCATAAACATTTAACAAATTAACAATTCATAAACATTTAACAAATTAACAATTCATAAACATTTAAAAAATAATGAATTAAACAAAAAACAAAAAAAATCAGAACAGTGGCAAAAGCCACTTGATCGAACAAGAACAATTTTTTTTTTTTTTTTGGAAAATAGCAGGGATTAAATGTTAAGTATGCTTAGAATATAATGTATATAACAAAATAATAACAAAAGTTCATAGTAGAAAACCTTAATCGAAGGTTTTTTGTAGAGTTATTTTAATCGAGTTGTACACGCTTTTTTCTAAAATTCGACCTTAGAATCTTGCTCCTTGACTTGAATATACCGAGAATGTAAACTTTCAGGACGAAATTTAATAGAATTTAATAAAAATTGCTATAGCGCAGTAAAGGTAGTTTTGTAACATTTTTTTTTGTTGGGATATTTTGGTTCAAAATGGTTTTTTTGGGGGCATTTTGGTTCCGGACTCCTATACTGTTAGGGATGTCTTCAGATTAAGATACATGCACGGTGCATGTCAGAAACCTGTTCATGTTACGAAAACTCCACTAAAAAAATATACTTCCTCCGTCTCATAATAAGTGTCACTTTAGCAATAAAAAAAAATGTTCCATAATAAGTGTCACTTTAGGAAACCAAGACATAAATTTGCTAATTTTTCCAACTCTATCCTTAGACAATAAAAATGACAACTTAAATTAACATCTAAATGATGATTAGAAAAGCCACATAATAAGTTGGTATTGTTGTATTCTCAATGTCAAAAGGTTTAATTTATTACTTGTGCATGCTCTAATCAAGAGGAAAAAATAATTTATTTTTATTATATGAGAGTAATTTAATAAACTTCACATTGTATTATTGGTTTATTAAGCTGCGTGTTTTTAGCTAAGGTGATACTTATTATGAGACGGAGGGAGTAGAAAAGTTAATTGACATAATTAGTTTTTCTGAGAAATAAAATTGAGATATCTCAGGAATTATTCTGGGATTATGTTTCAAGATAATCAGCGTGCCCGTATGTATATTTCTTGAGAGAAAAAATAAGAGATAAATTACAAGAGATGAGATGAAAGTCTTGGCTTACATGATAAGCTATCTATATAGAAACCAAAAGCTAGACCATTCTACCTAAACGACCGGCTGATATGACCCAACAGTGCCCCCACTTGCCTCCCTGCCACAACACACTGATCGAGATTTGTTGACATGACCAGAGCAGGTGGGAGTGGGTGCCAGCTGTGGAGATTCCCACGGTCTCTCTGAGCTGCCGGTTGCAGAATCTAGCCCGAATACGGATTTTATCCAATACAACTACAATTTGAATGATCTATTCCAAATAGAAGGTGGATCATTATCCCGATTAATTTAGCATTTCTTAAGCTCGGTTCTTTCAATCTAACTCCGGTAATCACGAATATTAACCCCAAAAGGAGAGTTTACGGGATT
>NC_081342.1:14891149-14907352 GCF_029784015.1 Lycium ferocissimum | reverse complement strand
TTATTTAAACATAATAAATTTATAATTCAAATAAAAAAGTAACTAAATATTAGAAAATAAATACAAATTTAATAAAATAAAAATATTATTTGACAAAAAAATGAAACATTTATGTTCGCTAGTAACGGTGAAAATGCTTTGTAGTGGTGGCGGGAGGTTTGTCGGTGTGGTGGTGGGCGGTGGGCAGCGGTGGTGTGGTGGGTCTGGAGGTAGGATGGGGGTGAATGGTGGTGGGTGGTGGTGGTTGGGGTAAGGTTAGGGTGGGTAGTGGTGGTAGGTAGGTGGGGGTTGGTTGTGGTGGTGGGTGGTGGTGGGTTGGTGGTGTGGGGGTGGGTGGTGGTGAGAGGGTGGTTGGGGGTAAGGCAGGTGGGGGTTTGGTGGTGGTGGTGGGTAGGGGTTGGCGGTGGTGGTGAGTTGGGGGTAGGGTTGGGTGTGGGTGTGGGTGTGGGTTGGGTGGGTGGTTGGTGGTGGGGTGAAGCATGTGGTAAAAATGATCCATACAAAGTGCCTCTTAATGATATTCAGACTTTGTTCAGGATCTTAATGATTAAGACCTATTCAGATCAAATAAGTGGTTAAATCTTAATGAAAATAAATGCACTTAACGGGTTCAAGGTCCGAACCATTCGTATTCGACCTCCATTAAGTGTAAACAAACGAGGCCTGAAGTGTGTCGGGGACGGTGTATAATTATTTTATATCCTGTTAAATTACTTATATAACAAGAAACTATTTATAGCAAATCGTATGATAACATGAAAAATAGAGTATAACCTTCTATAATAAGATTATATATGCTACTAGTTACGTGAGGGCCCGGGCTTAATGCTACTAGTTACGTGAGGGCCCGGGCTTAATGCTACTAGTTACGTGAGGGCCCGGGCTTAAGATGAAGAATTACATTGTATGGTAATTATGGTAACAACGCTATCAAAATTGACCCACTTTTTTAAATCTTACAAGAAAATGACCCACTCCCTCTTCCTCCTCCTCCCTCGCTCTCTCTCTCTGCCTCTTCTCTCTTGTCTCCTCTCTCTCACTCTCGCTCTCTCTGTTGCGCCTCATCTCTCTCGATCACCGAAAAATCCACTCAGATCTGGTGGTGGTGAGCGAGTTGGTGTGGCTGGTGGTTTTCGCCGAAGCTCCGGCGCAATCTCGTCGGGGGAGAGATAGAGATGAATAAAGGGAGAAAGTCCGCTGCTGCTCGTTGGACGTCGTTGGTGGTTTTGGAGGTCGCCGGAGAACGGAACTTCGGCGATGGCTGGTGGCTGCTGCTACTTCGTCATTGGTGGTGTTGGAGTTAGTTTCCGTATAATAGTGGTAATATTGTATAATAGTGAATAAGAGGTGTGCATACACCCATATATACACCTCTTATACACTATTATACATTTTTATACACCTATATACATAATACATCTGTCTTGTATAAAAGTGCAATTCTTATTCAAAACCAGTCCAGATCTATGTTTATACCCACATATACAATATTGTATAAATGTGTATAAGTGCGTATTTTCGTGTATAATATTGTATAATTATATCTTTTAGTGTATATACCTACACATTATACACTTTCATACACCGATATACATAATGTACTTGTCTTTTGTATAGAAGTGTATAACATTGTATAAAAGTCTTTTCGGGCTATATTTTTGCAATGTAAGTTTTGGGCTATACTTTTGTAATGTAAGTCGAATAATCACATTTCGAAATTTCCCCTATAAAAATAGATAACTTAATTAAAGAAATATAATTTATTTTGCACTTTTTAATGTATAATAATTAAAATTTCAAATAAGTATATTTCCAATATCTAAAAGCAAAATCTTCATTTCACTCCTTTAATATCTTAACATTCATTTTGATGAAATTATTTACTTCAAATCAGATGCCGCGTCAGAATTTGAAGTTTATGACTTCTGATCCTAATTTTTTTAACCTAAACCAATAATATATGCATACTCAATGAATTTTTAAGATTAATACAGAATTTGAACCAAAGCGCTATTGAATTAGACCAAAATTCGTAGCTGACACACCATCTCCGTCCTACTTCAGACTCATTTTGTGTTTATTTTGAACTCACTTAGGATTTTTAATTATGTAATTTATTTTCACCCATATTAGACAAAATCATGTTTTCATCTTGTAGAATCATCTAAGGCAACAAATTTTTACAATACCTCCAAATTTATACAACCATATTTATAATCTTAGTTTTGAGTTTTTACACAAATAAACCTAATGATCTTAGACGAATATTAATAAATAATAATTCAAATACAGTAATAAAGTAAAAGTTCTTAAAACTATACCTAAAAATAATTTTAGGACAGATCTTATACACACATATTAGCTCACTAAAGAAGCAAAATATTGGAGAGGTTTAATAAAGGATATAGTAAGACCTAATAAATGCTCCGGTTATAAAAGAAAATTTGACTCCAAAGTTGTCTAAATTTTACCCGAATGTATAAGGACATATAATATACTCCATCTATCCCAAAATATTTGTCACATTTCAATTTTTGAAAGGAAATTTGATTAATCTTCGGAGCTAATTAGATTAGATTAATCTAATATTTTAAAATTTAGATACTCAATAATTATATAAAAATATTTTGGGATGAAGAAGTAAAAAGTAATTTAGGTGCCGTTTGGCCATAAAAATTATTCACTTTTTTCCGAATTTTTTTTTCACTCTTTTCCGGAATTAGCGTTTGGCCATGAAAATTCCGAATACAACTTCAAGTTGTATTCTTAATACCAAAAACTCAAAAAACTTGTTTTTCAAAAAAAAAATTCACTTTTTTTACTTTTTTTTTACAACTACATTTTACCAAAAACTACAATTTCAAAACTATGGTCAAACACAACTCCAACTCCAACTCCAACTCCAAAATTCCAAAAAAAAAGTGAAATCTTTTTTGGTATCTATGGACAAACGGGGCCTTAATAAGAAGCAAAAAAGACCAATTTCAAGTGCCACGTATGCAAAAGTGGGAGTTTGCAAAAGTGAGAATTTGAAAAAGGGTAAGCAACACGTATGCAATTTTACTACCCTGTGGGTCCCTATGGTATGTGTGAGGACGACAAAAGTTTCGGATCAACGCTTATATATAATAGTAATATATCTCGATGCATATTTATTAGATGCATATAAAATAAATACTTTTGTAATAAATGATTAACAGATATGCACCTTAACGAATGCATGTGTAATTTATAAACTACACTAGAACGAAGAATCATTTACCTGTAGACAATCTGTAACCCCCAATCATATGTGTAAACAACTACTCTAAGATCTTTTAAAAGATTTTCAGGGATCTTTTTCCTTAGCACGACCAAATTAAGGACATATCGATCTATACGTTGATTCTTTCCCAGTACTCCTAACTACCTTCATTTATTACTTTGCTTTTCAATACTTCAAAACATTGTAGAAAAAAATTATTTTATAACTTCAGTTCGTAGAAAAATTACATTTTTAAAGATTTCCTACGTTCTTCCCCCCCCCCCCCCTCCCCCTTAGAACGACCAAGTACGCGTTTATATGTTTTTTTCTTCTCCTAACCACCTTTATTTATTACCTTGTTTTTAATACTGAAAATATTAGATAATTGACTGAATTATTGTCTATATATAGAGTCCATACTTTGGCACTTGGAGATACAACTTGAGTTGTACGTGCTGCTGACCATTTCATAAGTCTTAGTGCCACATACAAATTAATTAATTAATTCCAATTTGGCATTATGGCTATGGAGGTGGCGCAACACAAATGGAAGGAGGTGGTGACTGATAAGGCGGTAGAGGCGGCGGGGACAGTGGAAGCACTCATTAGACGTCGAGCTCGACGCACTGCCAAGGATGATGGTGGTGCTGTTGATGGAGATGATCTGTCTAGCACTAGCAGTAGTGATGAGGAAGAGGCCAAGAAGGACAAGCCTAAAAATAACAAGAATGAAGGTATGCAATGTCCAAAACTATGTTAACTTCTACCTATCTATGTATACAATTTCACGTGAATAAAACTGAAGATATTTCTTCTCTGTCGCCTGAGGGTATCACGATTTGCTTTCCCGTACAAGGAGTAGTGGTATCTTTGTTTTGTCTGCTTATTATTAGATCCCTAGTACTATCGGATTGTTTCTTTCACTCTGTCATCTTATTATTTGGCTGTTATTATTGCTTATTATTACTGATTATTATTACTGATGCTTTTTCACCTCTTTTTTTCTCTCCTCGAGCAAAAATTCATCGGGGAACAACCTCTCTACCTGGCTGCAGGTAGAGATAAGGTCTGCGTACATTCTACCCTCTCCAAACGCCATCTGATGGGATTTTACTGGGTTGTTGTTGTTGTTAGTAGAGAGTATAGAATGATGGATTTTTTATTTATTGAGAATATAAAGTATCAGCATATATTCGTGTAAAGGATAGATCTTGCATGTTTAACTCAATGCCAGAACCTAGCTCATAAGGAAACAATTGTCTAGATCATTTAAGGGTAAATTTCATTCCCTCAACTATTGTGGGACAATATACATTAACATTTTATCAGACGTCCATGCACAATAGTAAATGAGATAGTCCGACTCCTGGGTATCAGAAAAGAACTTAATTTTAATACTAACTCAATCACAGAAAAGCCTTCACGGTGAGAATTGTCCAATCCCCTACTAATATGGAACAATCTAAGATTGTGTACGCGTTTTGTGAGTTATCATGCCGAAACTAAGACATATATATATATTCTATTAAGTCAGCTACTATATCAATTATCATGCCGAAAGTAGGCGTTTTTAGATCAAAATCTCCCAGCAAGTTTATAGCTAGCAACACTTGACTGATAATGACCTTCTTCTCTATTTTCTTTGTCAATTTTGTTTGCTTTTTGTTAATCTATATATCTGGGCTTCAATTTTCTTTAAAACATTACAGTTTCCTTTGCTTAAGCGAAGTGTTGGTTCTAAAGGAGGAGGATGAACTAGTTTTATATCTTGATGAGAATACTAGGCTTCTAAAGAGAGAGAATAAAGGAAAAAAGTAAAGTTTTTACAGATCGGTTTTGGCTTTCTATTTGGAAAGTTAAAGGTTAATTTAAATATTAAGTATTACTTTTAGTTGGCTTAGTAAAATACTTTTATCCTCCTGAGCCACTTTTTTTTTTTTGGAAAGAACAAAATGATTTTAGTTTTATCAATTTCTTGGAGAACTTCCCCCAATGAGCCCAACGCGGCGCGAATTTAGATATAGTCGGCCTCATTACGAATTCTGGACACCTAGAGAAAAATCCAAAAAAAAAAAAAAAAAAAAAAAAAAAGGTTTTTCGTTTGGAACGGATGAAAGTAGTCATTTCCTTTAGTCAACTGTCTGTCTCTATTCATATAAAGCTTTCATTTATTTGAGAAACATTCCAAAATATATGATTTAATTTAATTTTTATAATGATATTATTTATATAATTTATTAAGATTATAAAAGTTGTGTCACATAAATAAAACTAAGAGATATCTTTTTTAAGGAAAAAAAGTCAAGTCAACTATCCTGTTTGGTGTTAAAGCTTTCGAACGTCAAAAGAAAAATCGATGTCAACTCTCCTGTTAGGGGATTAACTTGTTCAAATGATATGTATGATGTTAGAAACTTGTTCACTATGATAATATAGAAAATATATATAATTAATTGACATAATTAGCTTTTCTTTGAAATGAAATCGAGATATCTCAGGATTATAAATCTGGAATTAAAACAAGCACTATAATCGGGATAACTTATTCACCTTCCATATGGAATAAGTCATCCCGATTACAGTCCTTATTTTAATACCAATTTTAATTAATATCTCCAATCAAATATAAAATAAATTTAATTTCAAATTCTAAACTGGAATAATCCACTTAATTCTTTAGACTAAATGAGGGGTTGCAACTTGCAACTCTGACAAATTGATTAAAATAACCGATTTACTACGAAATATTAGAGAATGAATTAACTCGTAAGCTTTGTTGTATTTTACCATCTAACTTGGCACAAAGATTAAGAAAGAACGAGAGCTTTTGAAAGTCTAAAATAAACTTTACCTATTTGTCTGGCTGTAAATCATTCCATAATCTTAAAATTAAATTGTTTCTAATTATAAAAATGTGACATTCTTTTTTACGTGATTAAAAAGTGTGTCGCGTACATTAATTCGGATTAAAATGATTAGTTTTTTTGGCACTCTTTGCCAATAGAGACCGTCGCACTAGTGAACATGAAATTCAAAATGGATTTACTCTTTGCAGATGCAGTTTAGATGTTCTCTAGCTGATATTGTTTCTGTTCGAGAACATTTTCACTGATTCATCTATTAGTTTACTTGCTGAATCAATTTTAAAAATGGGCTCCTAATTCTGGGTATTTTAATGACGACAAAAAATAGTGACAAATTTATTAACCTTGTAATGACTTAAAGGATTGTGGAGATGTCGTCAGTGCATCTGAACCTACCGTATTAGAAATCCTTGGGACTGATCATATTCACCAGAATCAGATTCTGCATTTGAACTCTATAGGTTTAATTATTAGCGTTGAACTTATCAAAATTTGAAATTATATGTTCATGCCTATTATTTAGTGCAATTTTAATGAATTTCTACACATAAATTTATAGTTCGCGTCGAAAGTACTGGTTCAGATGAATCCGATACTATTAGATTGCATCCGCCCCTGATCAGAATTCCTTCTGTTTTCGCGGTAGATGTCAGTAGTTAGGTATAACAAATAGCACAGTTTTGGCATAATCTAATTGAATACTTACTGTCAACATCTGACTGACTGAACCTTTAAAATTTCCAGAGTAGAAAAGAGAATAGAACCAGAGGCGAATCTAGAATTTCAAGAGGATGAGTTCCTCTTAGAATTTTTTTTAAAGAAAAAGATGCAAAAGTGGATTTTGTAGGGTTCAATCTCACAACCAATTAAACCAAGCACTTAACCAGTGCTCCACTCAGTTTAGTTTGACCATGTGTTCCTTCAGTATATTAGATATATTTAAAGGATTATATACATAACAGTAGTTTAGTCGGATGATCATGGGTTTACGTGATCATTTTTTATACATAGATTCACCCCTGAATAGAACCATCATTTTCGTCTTGATGATTTAGACACACGGGTCCATCATATCGGGGTTATTGTCTAACATTGTTATGCCAAATTTTGTTAAAGGACCATAAGAATATGGTTTCTCCTTCTTTAGTACCTAAAATTTAGCTCTCTTATTATCTTAGAAATGCTATTATATGGCATTGCATTATTCTTAAAAAAAATAAAAAAAAAAATGAGTATATGGCATTGCATGTAAATGTTCCAAATGAACAGAAGCCTATAGCTGCTAATTCTGTTCCTCACACAATATACTGTTATACTGTCCCTTGCAGGAATTGAGAACTGGGCTGGCTACATAACTACTGGATACTTTCCGGAGGTCCTAAACGGTGTCATCAATGGGGATGAGACGGGAAATACTAAGGGAGAAATTCTTCCTGGTGTATGTCCTCCACCTTCACTAGGACATGATTCACAGGATGAGACGGGAAATACTAAGGGACATGATTCACAGGATGAGACGGGAATTACTAGGGGACATGGTTCACAGGATGAGACGGGAATTACTAAGGGACATGGTTCACAGGATGAGACGGGAATTAGTGAGGGACATTTTACTTCTGGTGTATGCTTTCCACCTTCACTAGGACAAGATTCACAGGATGAGACGGGAACTAAGGGACATTTTACTTCTGGTGTATGCCTTCCACCTTCACTAGGACAAGATTCACAGTCAAGTGCTTCAGTCACAAAAGGAGGTGAAAATGAAAGAACCGTTGAAAAGGTTGAGGAGGAAACCGTCGAGTTGGAGTTCTTTGACACAGCAGCAATTGATAAGCTACACACACATGATGCATACTGTCCTAACTGCAGTTCTCGTATAACCAAGGTTGTCCTCCGAAGGGTAACGCGGGAAAGGATTGTAATACAACCTGTTGATCGTGGTGACTGTCTAGTTGGATGCTTGTCATGCTTCAGTGTTTTCGAAATTATAGGTATATTTTCCATGTTTTATGTTCTTCTGAATATCTCATCCAAGTGTAATAGATGCTTCACTATGTTACAATAACGTCACTAATTAAAATGTCGATTCATTTGTTGTCCTTGTGTTTGATGACAACACCAGTGAGCTCAAACTTTTACTATAAGGCAGGGAAAAAAGGCGATGCCAAGTAGTGATCAATGATCATGGCACTGAAAGTAGTGATCAATGATCATGGCACTGAATTGTTCAAAAATGGAAAAGCGAAGCTCTGTGTTTCAGCAGCATTTGGGTTGACATTATCTAATGCTCTTTGAGCTAAGAGTGTAAATCTGCGCTCAATTCTAATACATACAACATAACATCTTGCCTGTTGGACTGTTTTAAGGCAGCCATAACACCAGTAGTCTAGACATCAAATTTGAGTTGCTTACAGTCATCTATATTACTCTTTTTTTTTTTGTTGACTTCCTTAAGAACAGCAAACTTATCAATTGACAGTGTACAGTTTATAGTTATAACCTTAAAAACTCAAATAGTGTGTGTTCCCTCTAAGTTCCAAGTGCATTCATTTTTAAATTTTACATTTAATTAGACATGTATCGGACAAATTTCCAGACATGATAACTAGTACAGCATTTCTTCGTAACTGTATGCAGACTTCATATGGTTGTTCAATTTATGCAGGAAAGAAGCTCAATCCATTCCCACTTTTTGGAGGTGGAGACACAAACTCTGTGCCTTCTAGGTCTGTAACTGAACGGGGCAAGCCAGTGGCAAATGAAGGTACTTAGTCGCGAATACTTTATGCATTACAAATCATCCTGTTGCTTTCAGTAGGTGGTGTAAGCCTGTAACCACTTTCATGTATGATTAGTTCAGCCGTTTGTACAGCTTTCTAGTTGAAATAACTGTTTTTAATGACAATAGAAACACTGAAGAAAGAAATGGTGCTAAAGATGGTAGATATTTTCTTTTTTCCTCAGTCTAGATGTGAAGTTTAAATGTATGTAATATTTTAAAACTTAGCAGAAGGATGCCTTGATCTGCATTGGTTTTTTCGCAAGAGAAGGGAGCAGGACGATGCTTCTCAACAGAAAGTAGCAGATGGAAAAAAGACTGAGCCAGGTGGTGTTTTGTAATAGTTTCTTAATTTTTTAATTTCTTTTCTTTCTGTTGACTGAAAACTATATGCATGCACCAGTCAATCACATATTATTCGTTTGCTATAGCTGATCAAACTGCATGCATCCTATACAATTACTTTCAGATCAATCAGAAATTGTTTCTTTGGTGACAGAGTACAAAAATTATATCTAAATTCCTGTGGCTTCTAAAGATCATCATGAGCTGTGGTCAAGGCGCAGGCGTTTTAACTATGTCTCCTTTCATCAATCATCACCCAGACCACTCAACTCTTCGAATATACTGTCCTTTCCCACCTTGCACTCTTTTTCTTGCCCCTCCCCACAAGCGCAACACAAATAAAATTTACGAACTTCTAATTAGGCCAACATACCAAGTGCAAAACCTTTTGTAGATTACATAAATTTTTTAATTAAAGGACTATTGACAAGCAGTTTATGGAGGACAATGCACTCAATAGCTGCTTTAGCCTATATTTTACGTGTTCGATTTTGCTGATGCCTTGATTTACTTCGCCAATTAGTATGAATAATGTCACATTGTTAAACAATCTTGATATTGTTATTTTAGAATTTTAATTGTAAATGCTAATTAGAGACTTATGGGTTTCTCCTTGCGGACATGGATCGATAGCAACCACGACTTTAGTCACTGGTCGTTGGGAATCCTCACGATACAGATGAACTTCCTTTGTCCACAACCTAGATATCCTATTGTCATGCAAGGAAGTAGAAAGTAGTAACCCTAGCCGTAATTATGTATTTATAGGTCACGGACTAGGATTTTAGGAGGACAAACTAATCAGTTTATGGGCTAATAGCACCCCTTATGGGTGGACCTGACCCAATATTATTTTCTAACAGTTATTTACCTGACCCTGTGTTACTCTCAATATTGTTGAAACAGGGAAAAATCTTAACCAAGCAAACAATAGTGCTGATTTGGGTTCATCTCATAATCCATTTGAAACACCACCTGGGAAGAACAGTCATCCTTTTCCAAACGAAAGATTGCCATCAGCTAATGATGATGCAGCTGACCATATATCCCCGAATAGTAAGAAACCCTTAGGAACTCCTCCAGCAAAAGGACCCAAACATTCAGGGGGTCTTTTTGATCTTGGAGAGGAAGGTAATGCAATTTAAGAGAAGAATTCAGGTCTAGTTCTCCTTAATACACAGAGTTTTGTATCTTTATGGAGAAGTTTTTCTGCTTTTGTTTGTTCAACTTTCTCTTTTATCCAGCTTCTACTTTGAACATCTTTGTTTGTGTTGTCAAGAGGCTAGAAGTTCCACATGTACTGTTGTGCTTCTTGGTGTAAAGTGAGCAGAGAACTTCTTTCTTTTCTTTTTTCTTTCTACTGACACCAAGTGAAATTAAAGAGAATACAGGTGATAGTGCTGGAAAACTTGAAGATTTGTAGCAACACATTTGTATTCCAGTACTCGTGTGATACATCAGATGCTTCCTATCCACTATGTTTGTCTTTTCATATAGTGGAGGGATAAGTGGCTGATGTAGTCATAGCTTACACTAGTATTTCATGAAAAAGCACACATGGTATTTGAATCTTCTTAGTTTCAGCATCTATTGCTTTATTTAATTTGAGTAAAAGATGTTCGAACTTGTTAGCTTAGGTGTTCATGTTATGTTAAGAAGTTTCTAAGGAAATATGTTGTGATAAATAGCTATATAATGCAGGAGATGATTGCCGAATTCCTATAGATGGAGGAGCTTCATCATCAACAGTGGATCCCAGCAGTACAAGAAGACCAGTGATTTCGGGTGTAGTCAATGAGTCCAAATCACTGGAGATTGTAAAAAGCATAGTATATGGAGGTTTGATAGAGTCAATTACAAGCTTGGGAGTGGTCTCTTCAGCAGCAGCTGCTGATGCTGACACTGGTAAGTCATTGAGACCTTTTTTGGTTGAAATTTTAATTTTCTTTTCTGGGTTGATTACTCTAATGGTAATCAAGGAGATCTTTGTGAGGCTTCTAAATCTGTTCTCTCCCAAAATCTTGATGGAATAATAAAGACTTACAAATAGATTTATCTTGTTACTGCAGTGAATATTGTAACTATTGGAGTGGCAAATCTGATAGGTGGATTGTTTGTCATTTGTCAAAATGTGAGTATTCTTCAGTTCCAGCTCTTCTTTACAGCTGCTGATTGTTCTTTTACTTTCCTTTCTCTTCTGCTTTAGTTCTTGCTTCTTAATCTATTCTCGAATCAAATGGAAACTTGCAGCTGGTGGACTTGAAATACAATGTCGGAGGAGGTCCCAATCTTAGTGACCACGCAGATCGATACAGAGAGTTACTTGGCCAAAGAAAGCATTTCCTACTTCATGCTACTTTTGCCTTGTTTTCATATTTTTTCTTTGGCCTTGTCCCACCAGTAGTATATGGCTTCGCGTTCCGTAAGAGTGACGACAAAGACTACAAGCTTATAGCAGTTGCAGCGGCTTCTCTTCTGTGTGTCATCGTACTTGCTATTGCAAAGGCTTATACACGAGGAGCAAATAAGTTCTGTAAATACTTCAAGACTATTGTGTCCTATGTTATAGCTGCAGGTACTGCCTCAGGTGTTGCTTATGCAGCAGGTCATTTATTTAAGAGGCTCATGGATGACTTGGGCTGGTTTGAAACAAAGCCTGCACCCTCTTTTTTTTCCCCTGAGATGATTTCACAAAATCCAGCCTGGGCATCCTATTGAAATCTTCTCTGTGGTAGTTTTACTCTTCGTTCTTTGTGAGCTTTCAGAACCTCTGAGAATTTGGTTGTTTCCTTGGGAATCTTGATTAAGCTAAATGAGTGTTTGCATTGGTTTTCCTATGTGAAACATGGTGTGTCTTAGATACACTATGGAAAGGTTTGCGTGTGTAAATGTATTCCTGTAGTCAAGGGGTGTGTCACAAGGATGTGGTCTCAAGGTCCAGGGGTGTTTTATGTATTTTCCCTTTAAACTTCTATGTATTCTCCAGTTCATGTTTTGTAAGCTTTCGGTACCTTCGATAATTTGGATGGTTTCTTGGAGATGTCGACTGCACATTCGACTTCGACTGTACATATGTGGATCTTGTAATGTAGCACAAAATGTCCAATTTAAAGTTGTACCAACACATCAATCTTTTATAGATTAACAGAAAAATTAGAATTAGGATAAGGTATTACATAAAGATTGGCAGTTAACAAACCCATTATGCACACATGAAGTAAAGAATAGTTACCGTTGTGTTCATTTGTTCTATTTTGCAACCAGTTAAACACGATAAACAGGCCTGGTGCATCTTTAATTAGCAAAACTGTTGCTCGACTCCTTGTTGAAGTTACTGCTGAGATCTTCTTCTCCAAGCTTTGATTTAGTGGCGAGAGTGCAATGCGTGATGCCCCATTTTAAGTTGAAGTTACTACCGATTGTTTTTGTATAAGTTTGTAAAATATTCTATAATTTTGTATAACAATGTAAGTGTTTATAAACACCTCATACACTATTATACGCTTTTATACAAGCTTGTTACAGTAAGTATATAATATTGTATACCACGTGTATAAACATCATTGTTGCTAAAACAAATCGGTTATGTGGGTGTAAATTGAAAATATGACTACGTGGGTGCAATGTATTTTGTTTGGCTATATATTATTGAAAATTTCCAATTATTATTTAATATTACTTGCTGATATTTGAATATAATATTTTTGTTAAAAATTATTTTCATACTCCTTTATATACAACTTTCAAATATTTATGCGAAATGATTTTACAATATAAAACACTCTTCACGAATCATTTCGTAATAAGAAAGCTCAACTGTCGAAGTTTCAAAAAGTTGCTAAACGTGGGCTACTTTATTGATCGATCGATTAGGAGAAAGAGTTAAGATCTAGTTCTTTCGTTTGGCATCTGACTCTATATATAAGAACATTGTTTTTTTGGTACAAATATAATAGAACATTGTAAACTTAGGTCATGAAGGATTAAAAAAAGATTCTACCTCATCGTTTATAAACACTTAATTAATTCGTCCAAAGAAAAATACTAAAGGAGATCTAAAAGAAAGAAAATTGAAAAAGATTATATAAGGGTGACAATTGCATGTCATTTCCCGCAGATAGGTGACCGGTTTCACCAATCAGTACTATAATATGTTGGCTCAGAAAAGCCACCAAATTTGTTTCAGCTAATATTTAAATATTACTACATATATTAAACGACGTTTAACTACCAACCGGATCCGTGGCGCAATGGTAGCGCGTCTGACTCCAGATCAGAAGGTTGCGTGTTCGATTCACGTCGGGTTCAATCCTCCCGATCCATATCCGGTCCCTTTTTTTTTATTTTTTATACCTTGAATATCCTGTCAATGCTAGTACTAATTTTTTTTGTTTTTTGTTTTTGGCTGAAACGAAGGAGGAGGAAAATCTTAATGGTGAATCCTCTAAATTAGTATTTGCGCTAAGATAGATCTTAACGATACTATCCCTAAAATAACGTTGTTCAGAGAACTGAAAATAAAGTTAGGGGGCCGGAACATTCCAAAAACTAGTTTCCCCTAAATTGGTTTCGATGAAGGCTGTATCCTCCTTGTGAATAAATATGTGCATCTGAAATAGTATTACTATGAGGGTGTTTGGATTGGTCTTAAAAATAGCTTATAAGCGAAAAGTTGGATATTATTCTTTTTCGACGAACGCTTCATCCTCCTTGTGAATAAATATGTGCATTTGAAATAGCACTACGAGGATGTTTGCATTGAACTTTCGAAAATAGCCTATAAGCTAAAAGTCAAAAAGTTAGTATTTTCAAATTTTGACTTTTAGCTTATTTTTGTACTTTTTTTAATCTAAAATTAAGTGCTTAAAAACACTTTTTATCTTTTTCAATCACCACAAAAAAATAGAAAAGAAAAGCTTAAAAGCCAAAATTTTTACTTAAAATAAGCCGATCCAAACACCCTCTATTTTGGATTCATAATATTGTTGTACGCTTAAAAGGAAAAGCGAAAATTTTCTTCATTATTTTAATAGCTAAAAAAATAGAAGGGATCAAAACGAATCCTGGACTCTATTCATATGAGGGAGGGGGGCTTGACGGTAATTAAATGCTACATGTGTCACAACAGGAACAGATCTACAGTTGAAACTATTAATTTGGCACTAGGAATCTAGTTCAATTAGTTAAGGGAAAATACATAAAAATCCCCCCAACGTATAGCCAGATTAATTATGACGCATCCAACCTTTGCGGGCGACCTATTACCCCCCCAGTCTTAATTTTTCTGTTTTTTTTTTACCATTTTTTGACTGACGTGGCAAAAAAAAAATTGAAGCCGATGTACGCGGGAGAGTCGCGCACTCTCCGCCACATTAGTGCCACCGTCGCCACGTCATCGCCACTTTTCCTTCTTCTTTTTTTCATTTGATTTTTCTTTTACGGTAAAAGGGTCATATATAGCCCACCGCACTCCCTCAAATTAGTTGTCCGGATCCCCCGTTTCACTTTTCGCCTTTATATACCCTCGCCGTTAACGAAAGGGTCATATATACCCCCGACGTTAACGACCCATTTAACGGTGACACGTGTCACAATCTGAACGGCCCACCCCTTTTAAGTTTTTATTTAATTAAATATTGGACCCAGCCATTATTTTTTTTAACCCAAACCCGCCCCATTACCCGACCCATGACCCCCAATTCTAATACCGAATGAAGTAGGAGTAACTTTCTTCTTCGCCAACATATTTCTCCATTGACATAAGCTTCAACAATGTCCAATTAAGCTCAATGTCCAATTAAATTTTGAAAGATGAGCTTTAAGTTAAACTTACTCTTCTTCCTCATTTCTCTATTTGCCGTCTCTCACTCTAATCTTTATGTTGATTTTCCCTTTTTTTCCCCATCTCCCTCCTGCAAAAAGCTTCCAATATCTTCTCCGTCTCTTTAAAAATTACATTTTGTTTTACTCAACAATCATTGTATCTAATTCCTTGGTGCATTAATTTGTAAATGGGTCCTCCATAAATTATGGAGAATTGTGAATGGGTTACTTAAAGAGGCATAAAATGTTTTGGGGTGGAGGATTAAGTTTTGGGTGGGTTTTAAAACGGGTTTAGGGGCGGGTTATAAAATATTTTTTGGTTGGGTAGTGGATTAGGGAAAAGAAAAATGTTGTGGGCCGTTCAAATTGTGACACGTGTCCTTGAATTAAACCGGCTTATTAACGTCGGGGGTATATATGACCCTTTCATTAACGGCGAGGTATATAAAAGGCGAAAAGTGAAACGGGGATCCGGACAACTAATTTGAGGGAGTACAGGGGTATATATGACCCTTCGCCGTTTCTTTTATTAATTATATTTACACTAATTAACCTCTAATTAACCATTAAACCATTAATTTTGTCTTCTTCATCACTAAACTCTTCTTCTTCATCACTAAACCCTTCTTCTTCTTCTTCATTTCAAGAAATCCATCAACCAATTTTCTTCCTCCATTAGCGCACACACACGATTCAACCATTTTCTTCTCTATTAACACACACATTCAACCCATTTTCTTCTCCATTAACAACACACATTCAACCCATTTTTCTTCCATTAACACACACACATTCAACCCATTTTCTTCATCCATTAACACACACATTCAATTTAATCATCAATCATAAAAAGAGCTTATTTTCAAGAAACATTCAACCCATTTTCTTCAACCCATTTTCTTCCTCCATTAACACACACACATTCAACCCATTTTCTTCCTCCATTAACACACACATTCATTTGAAGGCAAATCAAACACCAAAATATCTCCTCCACCGAAATGACATTATGTTTTAATGGGTCAGACCCATTTTCATATTGGTGTTGTTCTTCGTTGCCCCGTCCGCCGCCCGGGGTGTTTCTCCCGGGCGTGGCGGCGCGTGGTTTGGAAAAAAGAGAAAGGGGAAAGAAGAAGAAAGAGAAAATA
>NC_081342.1:14818297-14891049 GCF_029784015.1 Lycium ferocissimum | reverse complement strand
GTTTTGTTTTCAACTTTCTCTTTTATCCAGCTTCTACTTTGAACATCTTTGTTTGTGTTGTCAAGAGGCTAGAAGTTCCACATGTACTGTTGTGCTTCTTGGTGTAAAGTGAGCAGAGAACTTTTTTCTTTTCTTTTTTCTTTCTACTGACACCAAGTGAAAGTAAAGAGAATACAGGTGATAGTGCTGGAAAACTCAAAGATATGTAGCAACACATTTGTATTCCAGGCTCTATGATACATCAGATGCTTCCTATCCACTATGTTTATCTTTTTCTGTAATGTAGAGGGATAAGTGGCTGATGTAGTCATATCTTACACTAGTATTTCATGAAAAAGCACACATGTATTTGAATCTTCTTAGTTTCAGCATCCATAGCTTTATTTAATTTATAAAAGATGTTCGAACTTGTTAGCCAGTGTTCATGTTATGTTAAGTGTTTAAGGAAATATGTTTTGACAAATAGCTATATAATGCAGGAGATGATTGCCGAATTCCTTGGTAGGAGATGGAGGAGCTTCATCAACAGTGGATCCCAGCAGTAATAGAAGAAGACCAGTGATTTGGGTGTAGTCAATGAGTCCAAATCACTGGAGATTGTGGAAAGCATAGCATATGGAGGTTTACTAGAGTCAATTACAAGCTTGGGTGTGGTTTGCTCAGCAGCAGCTGCTGATGCTGACACTGGCAAGTCATTGGAGACCTTTTTTGGTTGAAACTTCAATTTTCTTTTTCTGGGTTGATTACTCTAATGGTAATCTAGGGAGATCTTTAATGAGGCTTCTAAATCTGTTCTCTCCCAAAATCTTGATGGAATAATAAAGACTTACTAATAGATTTATCTTGTTACTGCAGTGAATATTGTAACTATTGGAGTGGCAAATCTGATAGGTGGATTTTTGTCATTTGTCAAAATGTGAGTATTCATCGTTCCAGCTCTTCTTTACAGCTGCTGATTGTTCTTTTACTTTCCTTTCTTTCTGCTTTAGCTCTTGCTTCTTAATCTATTCTCCGAATCAAATGGAAACTTGCAGCTGGTGACTTGAAATACAATGTGGGAAGATATCCCACCCTTAGTGACCACGCAGATCGCTACAGAGAGTTACTTGGCCAAAGAAAGCATTTCTACTTCATGCTACTTTTGCCTTGTTTTCATATTTTTCTTTGGCCTTGTCCCACCAGTAGTATATGGCTTGGTTCCGTAAGAGTGACGACAAAGACTACAAGCTTTCTATAGCAGTTGCAGTTACTTTCTCTGTGTGTCATCATGCTTGCTATTGCAAGCTTGTATACACGAGGAGCAAATAAGTTCTGTGTGCCTAAGACTATTGTGTCCTATGTTATAGCTGCAGGTACTGCCTCAGGTGTTGCTTATGCAGCAGCAGGTCATTTATTTAAGAGGCTCATGGATGACTTGGGCTGGTTTGAAACAAAGCCTGCATCTCTCTTTTTTTTTCCCTGAGATGATTTCACAAAATCCAGCCTGGGCATCCTATTGAAATCTTCTCGGTGGTAGTTTTACTCTTCGTTCTTTGTGAGCTTTCAGAACTCTGAGAATTCAGGTTTTTTCCTTGGAAATTTTGATTAAACTAAATGAGTGTTTGCATTGGTTTTCCTGTATGTGAAACATGGTGTGTCTTAGATACCACTATGGAAAGGTTGTCATGTGTGTAAATGTATCCTCTGTAGTCAAGAGTGTGTGTCACAAGGATGTGGTCTCAAGGTCCAGGGTGTTTTGGTATTTTCCTTTAAACTTCTATGTATTCTCCAGTTCATGTGTTTGTAAGCTTTCGGTACTGATAATTTGGATGGTTTCTTTGAGATGTCGACTGCATTCGACTTCGGCTGTACATATGTGGATTTTGTAATGTTTAACAAAATGTCCAATTTAAAGTTGTACCAACACAAATCTTTATAGATTAACAGAAAATTAGAATTATGATAAGGTATTACATAAGAGATACTGGGCTGTTAACAAACCCATTGCACACATGAAGTAAAGAATAGTTACCAAGTGTTCCATTTGTTCTATTTTGCAACCAGTTAAACTTTGATAAACAGGCCTGGTGCATCTTTAATAAGCAAAGCCTGTTGCTCGACTCCTTGTTGAAGTTACTGCTGAGATCTTCTTCTCCAAGCTTTGATTTAGTGGCGAGAGTGCAATGCGTGATGCCTCATTTTAAGTAGAGAAGGATAAATGAGCGGATCCATGATCCATCAATTTTCCAACGTGTGCCAGCTGGCCCTCAAGAAATTATTCATCGATTTTTTGAACATTTGCCAGCTGGCCCGCGAGATTTCTCCATCTTTTTAAAAAAAATCTTTTTCTTCAATATGAAGTGCATAAGTGACATGCAAATCCCAGAGAAGATCAAAATGCCCTGAATTTTAGCACCTGCTATGGTGTAATTGTCTTGCAGTATCCATAGATCCTTTGCTGTATATCACAAATGATTGACTGCATTAACTAAATTTTTCTTCTTGGATTTCCTTTGCACATGTAGTCACAGTATATAGTTACAGTTGTAAGCCCAAAAAAGGAGAGCTTGGCTTAAAGAATGATTTTTTCTAAAGTTTGTAAAATCAGAAATTCCATTTTGGTGATGAATTTACTGCACTTTGCAGTCTGGTTGGTGGCGTCTCTAAGTTGTTCCGTTTCTTCATGATTGAAGATACTGTCGGGCTAAAATAGTCATTACTCCTCTGAGAATTTGCCCCTTGGGAGTAGACTTTCCTTCCTTGCCTCTGCTGTTCTAGCATTGCTCTTCGAGCACCCGCATTTTGTTGGGCTGCTCCCCATCTATTGTAGTTGACGCAACTTTGGCTCCTCCCTACTTGTTGATGAAACCTTCCCTCTCTTGGACTTGGAAAATTCCGACTTTCAGCAGTTTCAGCAGAATACATTGTTATCTCTCCGTCGCTACTGTATCCATTTTCCATTTCCAATATCCTTATAGGAGAACAACTTGATTGAACTTCGCTCTGGACCCCATTTACAGATCCAGTTGAAGCATTCTCAGCATCTGCCACAGGATTGGATTGCCATAGATCACTTGCTTTGCCTTTTCTTGCTGGATGCTCCGAGCGAGGTTTGGTGACAAAATTTTCACCAAAGCTGGAAGGGATTTTTCTAGCAGGTTGTGGTGAGCCGGGAAATTTGGCAATCCTGGGCGGGAAGTTAATATCCAAAAGCTGGATCTGAGTACCCTCCTTTGTCCTAACTGGTACTGAAGTTAAATTTGGTGACTCATAAATTTCAGGAGTTGGAATTCCATGTACAGTAGTTAATCCTTCCTCTTCCATATTAGTTGCAACAGCGGGACAGCTTGGTCCAGACTGCTCTCTAGGTTTCGACAATCTGTTCGATGATGATGGGGTCCCCGCATTTTCAGCTTCAGTTGACTTAAAAACACGCCTCATCGTGAAGGAAGCAGAAGAATGATCGCTTTTTTGACCAGCTGACATCAACCGAATTATTGGTAACTTAGGTTTGTTGAGGTCGTCAAGGTTTCCTTCCCAATGCTGGTTTAACCAGTCGCATATGATAGGGATAGGTATACCAAATTGCATGGGACATTCCTTCTTCCTTGATGATGAAGAGGAAGGTGAAGTAGTTGAGGAATTTGAGTTGGGAGATTTCGCAAGCTTCATAGGGTCACATACCATGAATGCAAGATTGCCATGAACATCAAAACCAGCAGAACCTGGCCTCCAGCTTATGCTGCCATCAGTTGAAAGCTTTATAAGATTATCAGTCGCTATTATCACTTTTCCTTCACCAACTGTCAACTCCTTTTTCTCGCTATATCCTAGCAGGTAAACGACATTACCGAGCTCCAAATTAGGTTTGGAACAGGTTTTTAGGTAGTGAGGCTGATGAGCATGTGCATTTGCGTCTCCATCCATGACGTCAAGGCCAACTATTGTCAGATCTAATACAGAACTGGTTATAAAGAATCTGCAATACAAGGGTACAAAATTAGATGCATAAAATTGAGACCGATGGATGAAATTATAGAAAACTAGAATGCATAAAAGCATTCACTCATGAGAAAGCAAAACCATTTTAAGATGTATTGTTTGTAACTTAACTCAAACGTCAAGTTCTTCCACAGATAGAATTAGGGGTGTCAAATGGGCGGATTGGGCGAGTTAAAAATGGGCTGAGTTAATGAATGGGCGAGTCAAAAGTTACTAGGGCTGAAATGGATTGGACTGACATAGGCTAAAAATCGGGTCATAACCCAACCTGCCCAATTCTTACTAAGTTTTAACTATTTTTTCCTTTATTATGGCTATCTATAACATTTCAAATAAAAAGAATATCCTTTTGAAAATATATTGACAACGTTTCTATGGTCAATTTGGGCTACATATCAGCCCGATTTTTAGATGGGCTGAAATGGGTTGAGCTAATAAATTGACCCACCCAAACTTGAGCGGGTTGGACGGGTCATGTTTTCATGGGGCTGAAATGGGTTGAGCTAATAAATTGACCCGCCCAAACTTGAGCGGGTTGGACGGGTCATGTTTTCATGGGTTAATTTTGCCACCCATAGATAGAATGCCTATTGATCCTCAGCTGAACATCAGACATTAGTGAATTATTCAGCACGTGATGATACTTCATCCTATCCTTCGAGTTTCTTCATCTCTTTGTGAAATAGATCACATCAAAATTGTACACACGGATTTCTCAACTTTGTTTTCAGAAGATCATATGCGATATTAATGCATGCTTCTCATTGTGAAGCTGCTTTCTTTTCCTATTAGATGAAAGCAGTGGACACACACAAGCAAGACACCAATTCTGTTGCACACATTGTACGAGAGTCATGACCAATCTGATAAGCCTCCATGTTGGAAAACCAACTAGCCGAAATACCAGGTATCACAGTTCCGTTAATTAAATGTGTTAACAAAATTGTCAGCACTAGTAAATTCAATCTGAATTTCCGCAATGTGATTGATTAAGTTGGAGAAAGAAACATTAATCTCAAGTCCAGATCTAATTTTATGATTGACTATATTTTGACAACCTTTGTTAGTATTTATAAATTAACTTCGAATTTCTGTGACCCTCAGAACAAGAAGCTCCGCATAACAATCATCAGAGACACCCAGTAGAAACCATCTCATCCTAGAACCTTGACCAACTCTTTATGAAACTCCAGCATCTTTTCCTTAATAAGGTAATAGACAGCTAATTACTATCCTGTGATGTTAGTTATCTCATATTTAATAAAATCAGCGATTGTGAGGTTCTTATTTTATTCTTTTTAATACACAAATACAAACTTATAAGTTATTCCATGAATTTACACCCACACGGGCTTAACAGAAACAAAGAGATCAAGCAGATGATTGACCATCTTTCTGCTGAGTTAGATACTTAGCAACAGTTTCCATTATGGTCACAAAAGTTTGAATACTAACTAATGAAACATTAGCAGCTGCGTCTTCCTTGACCTCATACTCAATCGTGGTTTTGGTGATGCATGTTGTTTCATACTTTTCTATGACATCAAAACGGACCTGAAAGAAAGTGAATCCGTGATCAAGAAGCCCACCTTCCACAACCAAAGCTACTTTTACCCGCTTCTCATTATCCACAACAGTAAACTTTTCCTTGGAATAGGTAAACAGCGGAGTGCCAGGTGGAAAGGTTAGTTTGAGGACTGTCCCAACACCGCCATCACCTTCAATTACGTCAACCTCGTGTAGGACATGAGGGAGCTCTTTGACCACAATATTGGCCAGTCGAAGCGTGCCATAAACCTTCCAAGCTTCACTAGCAGGCACAGCTACTTCAATCTCTTCAGAAATCGTTCCAAACATAATTTTTAGTTGTTCTAAGACTAATGCAATGTGTTTAAATTATTGAAAATGCTCTTTGATGTACCCCTACACAAATAAAGACTACTAGTATTGGAGCTTAAAAGGGTCTCAAATTCCACATCAAGACAAAGGTGCACACAAAGAGAATATAGTTTCACAGATTCCAAACACTCTGTAACAGCTGGCCAGCTGATTATTCAATGCATTTTTAGCAACAACCAACATTTCTGCTCAATTTTTGGGGCCTAAACAACTACTACTAATTTATACTAATCTAAAGACCTCTCTAGTCATGAGAATTATTCATTTTTTCCCGGAATATTTTTTCACTGTATTTCAAAATCAGTGTTTGGCTATAAAATTTTCAAATTGGAAAAGTACTCAAAACCTGTTTTCCAACTCCATCTTCATAAATTCCAAATAAAATCCTCTCTTCTCTCCTTTGCTAAAAGTATAACCAAACACAACTCCAACTTCATAAATTCCAAATAAAGTGAAAAATATCCGAAATTTATAGCCAAACACCTACTAACTATGAACTCCTAGTTTATTAAAGGCAAATAAACAAGAGCAAACCTTATATCTTTTGGTTTGGGAACAAGAAGATAGTAGAAACAACAATACAATAACTTTTACAACGCCTAAATTCCATACTAGTTGGGGTCACTATTTATTTCATAAACAATACTCCCTCCGGATCAAAAAAAGAGTCCACTTAGCCATTTGCACACCCCTTAAAAAAATACTAACTACTAGACAAAAATAGGTAATTTGACTAAACTAACCCTAATTAAATAGGCATTGGGATTTGATCATATAACACTTAATAGGGGCAAATATGGAAAAACAAGTTTAATTCTTTCTTGATTTGCTAAGTGGACTCTTTTTTTTATCCAAGAAAAAAAGGCGAAGTGGACTCTTTTTTTGATCCGGAGGGAGTAATACAAATAAGAAAGCAAGTAAAGAGGAAAATACCAACCACTAGTTAACTATCTTTTCTAACACAGAAGTCTAGTAACTTTGAGTATAGTAACACAAAAGACACTAAATCGGAAAATACCAACTACTAATTTATACTAATGGAACTCTGAGCTTAGAATAACTAATACATGAATAACTAAACCCTGCATAAAATAATACATAGATTCTCTCATAACTAATCCATGTATTACTAACACCTGCATAACTCGAACCAGCTACCAAACCACCCCTAACAGTTACTACGCCTCAATTTCACACTAGTTGGGGTCGGCTATATGAAAACTCTATTTCCACTCCACTTGGGGCAGTTTCATAAATAATACAAATAAGAAAGTGAGTAAAGAGGAAAGACAGACCTATGAGGGAAAAGGCAAGCAACGACACCATTTTGAAGGCGGATCTGAGCAGCTTCAGCAACAGCAACAGAAGGAAGAATAACATGAGTGGTAAGCAAAAGATTCCTGTGAATCAAGAAACCAGTGCCACTAACACCTATATGTACCATTGCACAACCTTTACTGTTAAAAATAGAAGCTTTCATTCTCTCAGACTTTCCACCTCCATTACAAAAACACCAAGAATCTACTAAAACCCCCATTTGGTTCCTTTTTTTTTTTTTTTTTTTTTTTAAGGTGTAATTCAAAATGGGGTTTTTTGTTTCTACAATATGGGGTTAGTTTAGATCCAAAGTTGAAGCAAAAATTGCATTTTTTTCCTAAAAAATGTAAGCTTTCATTCTCTAAGACTTGCCACCTCCATTACAGAAACACCAAGAATCTACTAAAACCCCTACTTGGTTCTTTATTTAGGTATAATTTGAAATGGGGTTTTTTGTTTCAACAATATGGGGTCACTTGAGATCCACAATTGAAGTTAAAATGGCATTTTTCCAGCTCACTATGTGTGTAGGCTCACACTAGTCTATAGTGTCTATTCTGTTGTATAGGTGATAGAGAAAGATAGTAATACATACAGAGAGGAGTTTTGGCTATTTGTTAGTTGTTGGAGAGAAATGTGGGACAAGCAGCTTAAATATGGGACCTTTTGTTTTCCTAAATACAGGAAAAAATGTAATGTCTTTGTCTGAGACAGAGATAGAGATGCCAAGGAAGAAGAAAATGATGATGAGTGTGAAGACTGGAAACAGGGCTACTTCTCTGGGTCTTTTCCTTTCTTTTTTTCTTTCATACTTTCTTGAATAAATTTTTAGATGAAAAATTGAGGTTCCATTTTGTAAAACAATAATTTAGTTTAGAAAATACAATAAAAACTAGTTCTTCTGTCCTAAGCCGTCCGTTCTAATTTATGTGACACTTTTCGTTTCTCGAGAGTTAATTTAATAAATTTTTAAAATTAAATCGGATTAGATAAACTCGATATTTTAAAATTAAAATTTATATATTCAAAAACTATATAAAAAGTATAATACAAGTTTCAATTCAATCTTATGTCTATATGATGAAAAATATGTTTTAAAATGTTCGTCAAACTTTACATAATTTATATCTCAAAAAATGAAAAGTGTCACATAAATTAGAACAGAGGAAGTAGTTATTACTTATATGAAACTAAATATGGTTTGGTTAACTGCAAGATTTCACATTTTTAACTATAAGGTAATTCAATTTATACTATAGTACAATTTCTAAATATATGGTCTTTCTTTGAAATTTACACTTGAATTCACGTCAAAAACTAGAGACTGACTTTGGTACATCCTACTATTCTTTTGGGGACGAATAAAGTGTAATATCTTACTCTTTCTTTTCTTTTTTTTCTTGTTAAAATATTAAATTTTGATTTCTATCCAATTCGAGGTTGGGAATTTTTGGTTAAATTTGGTACCAAATTCACTGTACTGGTAGACTACTCAGTATACAATAATCAATGAATGAACCATGGACATAAAAATCATCGAATGAAAATAGTACAACTCGAAAAGGTTTAACAAACATTAATGGCTCGTTAATGAAGTACAAAATGATTATTTATTATTTTAAATAAAATAGGTCTAGACATCCTTTAAAGGGAACCCACTTCCTTTTCATGCTATTAGGGAAAAGATTATTCAAAACTAATAAATACCACTAATTGGGGTGAAAATCATTTTCATCCCCCGGGTTTGACTTAAAAATCAAACACATCCCCTAAGTTTGAACAATTAACATTTTCATTCCCCTCTCAACTTCCGGCCATTGATCGATAATTGACCTGTCATAAAAAGGGCTAAAATGTAATTTATTAATATTTCAATTTAATAAATGCCCTTAATTAATTATATACAACTTTTTTCATAATTATCATTTCTTCAAATTGGATTTGACAAAAATGGATTATTTTATAACCAAACAACCGATTTGAAAAAAATATTCCGAAAAAAAATATTATTCATGGCCAAAGGCTACGGATAACATTAGTCAACGTGAGCTCTTTTTTTTTTAAACATGAGTGGTCAACGTGAGCTCATGAACTAGAAATGATAATTATGAAAGGAATGTATATGATTAATTAAGGGCATTTATTAAATTCAAATATTAGTAAATCACATTTTAGCCCTTTAATGACCTGTCAACTATCGGTTAACTTACCGGTCAATGACCGGAAATTGAGATGGGGATGAAAATGACAATTGTTCAAACCTAGGGATGTGTTTGATTTTTAAGCTAAACTTAGGGGATGAAAATGATTTTCACCCCTACTAATTGAGTTTTTCTTAATGATTGCATTTTGCAACCATGCATTTTAAAATTTAAAATGTATGATAACCTTTTCAATAGTACATATAACCTCAAAACCTTTGTTTGTTAGCTGAGGGCTGTATTACCCTAGCTTGGTCTATGCAGGACAGTTATTTATTTTTCATATTAGTTGTTTTATACTCTTCTTACTCTTAGTTAACCAAACTCAGTTTGAGATAGGGGGCCAATATGAGTTGGCAATTTTCTTTTTTATGTTTTGGGTACTTCGCAAATCACGTAGTTGATGAATAATATTGAAAACTTTGTGCTCTTTAATGGCTTCATAACAAAAAGGATTTGAGTATCCACAGTTCCCTAATGAATTTTTGATAGAATCTATCTATTTCGAAAAAGAACTGGCCCTAACAAAGTGCTATCTATATCACCTTGAAAATTTTGGAAGGGCATTACTGATAATTGTTAAGGTGGTTTTAAAATTTTAACATAGGGAAGAAAATATCTTCTTCTTTTTTCAACAAATATTGGTTGGATAAAAATTTTAGTACTCACATAAGTAAAAGTTTGTGTACTTTGTGCACTGAGGTGTTCATTGACTAATGAATAGAAAAAGTAAAGATGTACGGTCACACCTCTCAAAGCATACTCAGATAACAATACCCCTCTATAACATGTTAAATATTCTCGGAATCGCTCTTTTTGTTATATTTTACCTCTTTATAACAATTTTTTACCTATAATAGCAATAATCATCTTTATAACAGTACGCTCTTTATAAATTACCCCTCTATAATAGCTATCTTCTTTTGGTAATATAATGATTAATCATATTTATAGAAATAGAATTTCTATGATTACCAATAATAGATTTATAGATTTTGACTAAATATTTTGATACTTTAATACACTATTTATGACAAACACTATTATATGAATATATTTTTTTTCAATAAAATATTTTCCTTCGTTATACAAAGTGTGATTAAGTTTAAAATTTGACAATTAAAAATAAAAAAAATTAGATTTTATGCATCTTTTTTGCCTATAACAGCCAAATATTACTTTAAATATCAATGTCATTAAAAGTGTATAACAATCATTCGCTATATCAGCCAAAAAATTTGAGACCCAATAATATTGTTACAGAGAGATATATTTGACTATAATTAACACGTAATTTTCTTCGTCCACATTCACCCTAGATTTATATAAATATTCAACGTCAGCATCTCTTAATTTACACTCATTTCAACTCAATATTACACATAATGGATTTTTTAGTAAACGGTCGTCATATTGTCCATTTTTCGGGGTCTCCAAAGGGCGTGGAAGCGCATAAATTTTTTGAATGAAAAATAGATGTAACTTCACTTCCTTCAGAATTGGTATCAATTTGGTCCTAAGCCATATAAGTAAAGACAATTCATTTGTGTTGTCAAAATAAACTGAGGGTCTCAACATCTTCCTTCATACATAACCTACTTAGCCCAATTGAAGATCATATTCTAGACTTCCTTCCACACTCCATTGAATATATTCATCATAAAATTGTAATTTTTTTATGAGTTTTACCCCTGCATCGTCAGTTTTCTCAGTATATTTCAAGTTAAGGTTATGAACGTTGATGTGGGTCCTGAATCAGATTTAAGCTACAATAAGGTACCTTTTGTTTTGTTGTATGACTGCTCACATGCAATGCACACGTCGAGGGCTTTATTTATTTTTACAACAAAATTAGCAATTATCTTTGGGAAAACTACGTATATATACATGTTAAGGAGAAATATTTACGAAACGTAACGATAGTTTTCCTTATTTACAAAACATAACGATATATTACAAAACATGACGGATTTTCATATATTTTTCGTTTTTTATTTTTTTTTCCAGAAAATATATATATTTTTTATAAAAAAAAATAATTTTTATATATATTTTTTTAAATATTAATTTTTTTTTTTTTTTGCTCAATGGCTTAAAAAATTACCTCATATTTCTGTGTATGAAAGTTGTATGAAATGTGTATGTGTGAGCAAAATTTTTAATATAATTTTCATATACAAAATTTTGAGCGAAAACTTTAAGCCTTGAATATTGTATGAAAATTGTTACAATGTTGTTGTAGTTGTATTAATTTTACGTAAATCTAACATGAACTTTATACATGAAAATGTGAGCGAAATTTTAAGACATGAGCAAGATACAAATTTCATATTGTTTTCATACACACAATTTTGAGCGGATTTTTAAGCCTTCGAACGAAATATACACATTTCATACATTTTTCATACACTAAATTTTGAGCAAACTTTTTAAGTCTTGAGCGAGATATACACATTTCATACAACTTTCATACATAAGTTTTTGAGCAAAAAAAAAATATTAATTTTTAAAAAAAATAAAAATAAATTAAAAAAAAATATTTTTTTTTAAAAATAAAAAAATATTTTTTAAAAAAATGATTTTTTAAAAAAAATAATAATTTAAAAATAATTTTTTTTTTAAATATAAAGCATGTTTTGTATAGGATTTGTAATGTTATGTTTTGTAAATATAAAACTATCGTCACGTTTCGTAAATATTTCTCCTTAAGATGTATATATATGTCAAAGACCCATTATCTTTACTTATATGACTCAGGACTAACCTAATCACTTTTTGAAATACATTAAGAACCATTTCTATCATGTTTTACATTAAAGACCAAGTGGAACGGAAGCCCATACACTAAGGACCATTTTGATTATTTTCTGACTTTTGGATACAAGTTTAAGATAACTTTTTTATTTTCCCTAAAATACTCCTTCTATTTCAATTTATATGATACACTTTTCTTTTTAGTCTGTCTTAAAAAGAATGATACATTTCTATATTTAGAAATAATTTAACTTGAAGCTTCTCTTTTAAATCCTTAATGAAATGATTTACAGCCACACAAATATCTATGACTCGTTTTAAACTATAAATTTCAAAAGTCTTCCTTTCTTTCATAAATTTCGTATCTAATCAAATTATTTCACATGAATTAAGACAGGGGGAGTAGTAAAATACAAAGACAATCGCAACTCTCACCAAATAAGCAATTACTAGCAAGTCTAAGAGGTTGTTTGAATTGACTTTTTAAAAGTAGCTTAAAAGTCAAAAACTAAAAGCCACAAGTTAATAATACCCAACTTTTGGCTTTTGGATTATTTTTGTACTTTTTAAACTAAAAATAAGTACATAAAAGCACTTTTTATCTTTTTCAAACTCCACAGAAAGTAGAAAAGGGCTTGAAAGACAAAAAAACACTTATTTTAAGTCTCTTTTTGGCTTTTAAGCCCTTTTTTACTTTTTGTGATGTTTGGAAAAGATAAAAAATGCTTTTAAGTACTTATAGGCCAAAAAAGTACCAAAATAACTAAATAAGCCACTTATTACTTTTAGCTTTTAGCTTATAAGCTACTTTTAGAATCTGTTTGAAAAGTCACCTAGGAATTGGATTTGTGTGTAATTGGGTGTAATTACACAGTTTGGCATGTTTGTCTGGCCAAGTAATAACTTGGTCAGCATGAAATTGGGTGTAATTGAAGGGGTTTAATTACACTCTTCAAATCTCAAGAGGGGGCGAGAATTGGTGGTAATTACACCGTGTAATTACAAGTTTACTTTTTAAGTTCTTTCCTTTTTTAAAAAAAAAATTATTTTTCCTTATAAATCTTTTAATTTATGTTATGTTAATTTCTTTTTACTTTTTTAAAAAAAAAATATAATTTTCTTTTGACATTATTTATCTTTTATTTCCGTTCTTCTCATTTCCGTACCTTTACTTCTTGTGATTCCCTATAATTGCTCATGTTATTTATTTTTCAATTTGCTTCATTTTCATTTAGCATAACAACATTATTGTTTTAGTTTTTGAAACTACACCTCATAATATTAGACATGATAAGTCATTAACAAACTTGACATCGCTTTTGAGGGATTAATTACACCTCATAATGTTAGAAATGATAAGTCATTAATCTAATGAGTGATGTCATTAAAGCCGAATTTCGTTGTTGAATGAGGTTATAAACTTATTATGTTTTCCTTTTCTTTTGAATTATATTTACTTAGTTATGTTGAAACGTATTTTATATTATGTTGGAATTTGACATAAGAGTATTATCTTAACTTTGTTTTTTGAATTTTTAATTTATTTTATTTTTATGGTTCTAATTTATTTTCTTTGGTAGTATTGACTTGTTATTTCACGTTGCATGTTGTTCATTATTAAGTTAGAATTAACAGATTATTTTTTATCAAATATTTAAATGATGTTATGACATTATATTTATAAATATTATCCTACCTTATCAAACATGTAGTCCATGATATCCTTGTAAAACTTATGCCTAGTTTTTATAATTAATTGATTAAAATATTATTAATTTAAAAAATATATATCACTTATTTTTACAATATTAGTAATAAATCTATGATTATTAATTAATATATTTTCAAGAAATAATATGTATCTTAAATATCAAATTTAATATCAACGATAAAGGCACATATTTGTCAACTATTAACTTTTAAATTTTGATAATTAACTTTATTTAAAATTTAATCTAACTGTGTAATTACACTTGTACAACCAAACAATATGCTTGTAATTACACAGTAATTACATTATGACAACAGGTCATCGTAATTAATATACTGTCTTGACAACAAGCAACACATGAAAATTCACCACTTTTAAGAATTTTCGGGTTCTTAAGTGGATGCCCATTTGAATTTTCAATGATTCGCCTCATTATTATTATTGATTCAGGATGACCCATTCGGTCATGCCAAAACACAAAAGTACTTGAATCGGTAAATTCTGGTTTACGATAAAGTGTGCTTCAATTGAACTAATTTCTGCATAATACAGACCAGAAGACAAAGTTGGTAATTTCTCTAAAACACATTTCTAGCCGGAGACGTTCTTGGTAATACCAAGATATTCAACTTTCATTTCATTTAACGCCTCAAAATGATGCCAATTTCGGCGGATATCTTTGAAACTCAATAAGTTTCTTGGGGATTTAGAAGAGAACAATGCATCTTCTATAACAAGTTTCGTCCCCTCAGGCAGAAATATAGTAGCTCTTCCAGAGCCTTCAATCAATTTTGAATTACCAGAAATTGTAGTAACATTTGCCTTTTTTCTAAGCAAGTAAGTAAATACACCAGAGACAAGTATAAAATACACCAGAGACAAGTATATAGAGAGAGACTAATATATTATTCAACTTTGAACTCATGTACAAATGAACTTAATTAACTTCTTATTTATAGAGGAAAAGAAGCTGCTGTGAGGCTTTTCAGTAAGTTGCTGCGAGGCTTCAAGCTGCCTGCTTGAGCTTAGGGGTGTCAATGTTACGGTTTGAGCGGTTATTTTATAAAATTTATACCATATCAATTTTTCGATTATTTATTTTATAGAACCAAAATTAGACTTCTCGAAACCGTTTCATCACCTCGGTTTCTCTTCGGTATCGGTACGGTTCGGTTAATTTTTTGTCTTTCTTTTTTTATAAAAAAGAACATCATATTATAGTCACTAGTAAAAGCTAAAGACACGATATCATGCATACCTAGGACTTTGACAAAAACTCTCTAGTTATTTTTACTATTTAAAAGGTGGTGAATCACGAAAATATGAAAGACGACAAGAATAAAGATTGATCCCACAATTTTACGGTAGTTTAAAACAATGTTAAGCAAACAGGAAAAATATAATTTAGAACGCACGAGGGAGCAAAAATCAATCAAGATGAAGCTCGAGAACTGAATCTACTAAGATTAAATATCCAATAAGAGAAATTTAAAATCATACAAGAGGAAAGATATGTACTATTTTGTAGCTTCCTGTTCAAGATCGTTAGAATACCTTAGCTTACAAGCTAGCAACTATTTGACATGCTAAAACTAATTTAATTTCAATAGAAGTAGTATAATAGATTTTAGAGTTGAAACTGTAGGTGTTAATTATGTTGCCAATTTGTAGTCGTTTTCATCATCCCGAACCCAAGGTGAAATTTTTAATATTTTATTATATTTAAATTTAATATATATAGAATACATGTCACACATATAAACTTATTCGGTACGGTTCGGTTTATTTTTATAAAATTAAAAATCAACCTAATTATTCGATACAGTTATAAATTTATATAAACTGTCGGTTTTATTAAAAGAAACCTAAAATTGGTTCGGTACAGTACGGTCCGATCGGTGAACTCGGTTTGTTAAAAACTATTGACACTCCTACTTGAGATACTTGCAAGCTGCCTGTTTGATTACAAGTCTGAGAAAGTTACCTGTTTGAGCTACTTATAAGCTGCTTAATTGTCAACTTATCCAGTCAACTCTGGAGGACATCATAGTACGTGTATTTATAACAATAACTTATTTATTTTCCCCTTAACATAAGAGTATAAAATATAAAGACAATCGCAATTACTAGTAAGTACAGTATTTAGTATTTACTCCAAGTTGTAAACCACACACTTTCATCTTTCCCTTGTCAACTCCGCAATGCTCACAAATCACCTTTACACTTGTGCTTCTTCTCTTCTAACATCCCACAAATAGAATTAAAATCATACAAACAAATCAATTACAAAATGGGAAGTAGCATTGGAAGCGATGTTGAAGCAGGTTTCGCAAAACTACAAGGCGAAGATTTCGAATATTACATGCAAACATATTCCATAATCCTAGGTCGTAACTCTAAAAAGTCAACTGTAGACGTTGACTTATCATCTCTAGGCGGTGGTATGAACATATCTCGTCACCACGCACGTATCTTTTACGACTTCCAACGACGTCGTTTTGCTTTAGAAGTATTAGGTAAAAACGGTTGTTTTGTTGAAGGTGTACTTCATTTACCTGGTAACCCACCGGTTAAACTTGATTCACAAGATTTACTGCAGATCGGTGATAAGGAGTTTTATTTTTTACTGCCTGTGAGGAGTATTTTAGGTGGGCCTATTGGGCCTAGAAATCATGGTGGGCCGCCTATGGTGGGGTATAGTGGGGTAGGGAAAAAGGGTTTGTTTAGAGGAAGGGAGGAGTATGATGAGGGTGATGAGGGTGGTGGGGATGGAAGTAAGAGGATGAGGAGAGGGGGGGATGGTGGGGTTGAGGGGGGTGGTGGGTATGGATATGTTTCCGGGGGTGGTTCGAGTGGGAAGGTTGCGATTTCGGGGCATCTAGGTGAGTAAAAATTGCATTCTTGATTGTTAATTTATAATAAAAATATGTTCTTGATTGTTAATTTTAGACTTAGATGATAGATTTGGGACATTGGTTCTTGTTTTTAGTGGGATTGTTGTATTCAATTGAACTCTTTTTATTGTGGGGTTACTTATTCTTCGATGTGTATTAATATCTGTTGCTGCATTTATTTTGTATCTTGCTGTCTATTTTCCGACAATCTTGCGTCAGATACCTTTCTTTTGAGCCGAGGGTCTGTAGGAAACATCCTCTCTACCCCCACAAACAGAGGCGAATTCAAGATTTTGCACCACTAAAAAAAGAAGGAAAAAAATGTACTAAGTGGGAATTGATCCCCAGTCCTCTAGGTAAATAATTCTACCTTTGACCAAGTGTACCAGTTAGCCTTCATGTAGCATGGGTTCCAGCAGTTAATATTATACCAATTTTAGAATATCTAATTTTACGGAGAGACCATGGGTTCACGTGCCCCAAATTTTTTACACATTCGCCCCCCTGCCCACAAAAGTAGGGGTAAGGTCTGCGTACATCCTACCCTCTCCAGACGCCACTTTTGGGATTACACGGGGTATGTTATTGTTGTTGTTGTTACTCTTTCTGCACCTTCGTAGGTGGAACTATAACTGAGATTTTGGTGGGAATCATCTTTTCGTTAATTGTTTGCGTGCAATACAGATGATTTATGTTGCTTGTGAAGCATTAACTAGTTAAAATCTCATCTTTAGTTGGTTTAAGTAGCTATTGACCATCTTTGTTGACTGTAAGTATTTTCTTTGTTGACTGTAAGTATAGTTATAGATTTTCTGTTGTTTGTGATCCATGTTTCACTTGGACAAGTTTTGTGGATAGAGGTACTTTTACTGTTGAATTTACCCTATTCTTTTTTCCTTCATTATATGGTGATTATTAGTTCTATGGCCTTAGTTTGTGCAGATGGATATTATTGGATGCTTAATGTAGGTAAATAAACTCTTTTTGATAAGCCTTAGGTAATAGTTTCTGGAATAAAGAGATGTATAGATTTGGCTTTAGACTGTTTGTTTTTGTTCTTTCCCATTAAATTGACAGATCATGAGTTTGCTCCTTTTTTCTATGGGACAAGTGGAAGTTGTAATAAAGTCATTCAAAGGATTTAAGGCTCCAAGCACAGATTGTTTCAACATACAGTTACAAAAAATGTTGGAACGTGTGGCACCAACAAAGGTGAAGTGCTTCTGGTCTATGCCAGAGCACACTGCAGACCTTCTAAATTGTTGGATCAGAAGGGGAGGGAGCAAGAGTCAAAAGATATGGTGGAAAACAGTACCTGCTTGCATTTGGTGGAACATCTGGAAGGAAAGAAATGAAAGGATTTTTGAAGTCAAAGAATGTACAATACAGAAGAGCAAGATATAGAAGAGATATTTTTGGAAGGTCATCACTTCTTTAGGTTTTTGGTGTAAAGAGCAAGATATAGAAGAGAAAGTTCAGCTAGTGGACTTTTTAGGTTTATTGTAATTACTTTCAGGAAGTGTAAATTTTTTATAGGTGGCCAGCATACCCTTAATGCTGAGGAATACAAAGTTACCCGTTTAAAAAAAAAAAAAATGTCGGAACGTGGTAAAGGAAGATGTTTGGAAGACAATGGGTCACTACATCAGATAGGCACTTCCATTAACAGCCTAAACTCCAACCAGTGGACGTGACAGAATTCAGGCCAATCAGTTCACTCCCGGGGAGGGGGGAGGGGGGGGGGTGAGTTGGTGCGTGTCTACAAGATTATTGCTAAACTTTTGGCGGAAAGACAAGCTGGGTAATTGATGATCTAGTGTCAGATAATGAAGATGCCTTTATTAAAGAAGGCAAATAACAGATGCAACCATGGTGGCCAATGAAAATGTTGAACATTTGATAAAGATGAAGAGAAAGGGGAATTCCTGTAAGCTCGATATTGAAAAGGCATATGACCATGTCTTTTTGTCATGTTTGTTAAATATTCTGAAGTAGATGAACTTTGGTGATTAATGGAGGGACTGTATTTACTATAGTATATCCACTGTTAGATTTTCTGTATTAATAATGGGAGCCCTAATAGTTATTTTTTCAATCAGAAAGAGGTTTGAGGCAAGGGGATCTCTTATTTCCTACCTGTTCACCTTGATGATAGAGGTACTAAGTATGATGCTAGAAAAGGCAGAAAACTTCGGATGGATAGAAGGTATAAATTTTGGAAGAAATGTGCTGAAAATGTGGCTATATGTCATATTCTTTATGCTGATGACCCTCTCCTTTCATGTGAGGCTGAGAGAGCAAATACTTTATCTTAGAGGAGTTTATTTAGTTTTGAAGCAGTTACTAGGCTAAGAGTAACATATTCAGTATTAATGCTAATGATTGCATAGAGGAACTAGCTGATATCTTGGATATAAGGTGGAGAAATTTCCCACGGTTTACTTAAGTTTTCCACTGGGGGCAAATAGGAATGATAAAAGGATCTGGCAAGCGGTCTTGGATAGATGTGCCAGCAAGCTAACTCCATGGAAGAGGCAGTATTTATCTTTTGCGGGTAGACTCACCCTCATTAGCTGTGTATTAGATGGAATGCCAACTTAGATAATGTCTCTGTTTTCAGTGCTAGCAGCAGTGGAGAAAAATATGAGTTCTATGAGGAATCTGTTTCTACGGGATGGAAATGTTAGCAAGAGGAAAATGTACATTGTGAAATGGAAGTAGGTGGCGGTTCTAGGGGACAAAAAGGTGGAGGTTTGGGGGTTAGGAACCTGAAATTACATAATAAGAGCTTACTATTTAGATGGCTTTGGAGGCATAACATGGATGGCATTGACATTAGAAAGAAGCTAATTAATGCTATATATGGCAAGAAGGATGAATGGAGTCCTCGTACACTACAGATGAATATAGAAGGGGGAGTTCCGAAGGGCATTTGTAGGTTCGGGGAAAGATTCGTGAAATATACTAAATTGGAGGTGGGAAATGGATGCAATACTAAATTCTGTGACAGATGTTTGGGTGGGGGAAGAACGTTTGATTACTAAATTTCCTATTTTGTGTAAGTATTCCATCAATAAGAGAGGTACTGTTACTGAATTTTATCAAACTCAGTTTGGCAGATATATTCTGGAAGGAATTTGAATAACAGGGAGCTAGAAACTTTTTGTCAAATACTCCAGCAGTTGAATTTTGTCCAGCTTGTTCATGGTAAGGTGGATTCTTTGATCTGGACAGCCAGTTAATGTAGCATGTTTTGGATGGACTGCAACAAGAAGGGGGTTGGGGGGTGGGGTGGGCTTTTATTTTGTGCAACAAATGCTACTTATGTGAAGAAGACCAGAAACAGTTGAACATCTATCCGGGTAAAAGAAAGGGGGGGGGGGGGGCGCTGTTAGAAAGCTGGCAATTTCAAAGGGTTCCTAGAGGATTGAAGCAGAGATATGGAAGACTACTTCACTTTGCATCTTCTGGACCTTATGCCATAAAAATCACATATCTAGATTCAAGAACAAGGGCATGCACGATCTGTATGTCTGGCGTAATAGCAGTATGTTAGTTAGCCTTGATCAGTACATGGATTTTTCTGGAGTTGTTAGGTAGGAAAGATTAGCAGTTGGTCTGGTTGGTCTCTTTGTATCCTTCTGTACTGTCTTTGGTACCCTTTCAATAAAACTTTACCTTATAAAGAAAAAGGAAAACATACACATTAAAACTTCATGTGATCTAGGGAAGAACCATTTTGCATATATAGCTTGAATTATCTTCCTTCGAATCTTATAAAAGTGTATTCTGGTAGACTTATAAAAAGAAAATGTATTCTGAGCCCATTTTTAGGCTTCTATGATTTGTTCAGTAAATGTTGATGCAAAGCTTCTATCCATGAAAATCTGTCAGAACTCAGTCTCTGATTTGTTGAATTTATCTGGCCTAACTTCTTGCAGATAAGAAGATAGATGGAAGATCACGTATCGAAAGAGATGCTGACAACCAACAGCTGATTCAGTTAGAAGAAAAGGACGTTGTATCATCTATAGCAAATGTGCTTTCTGACCTCTGTGGTCCTGGAGAATGGATGCCAATGGAGAAGCTTCATGCTGAGGTAACTTCAACTTTATAAATCTCATCACAGAAAGACCAAAACATTATAAACTAAAGACTAAACTACAAGCAAAAGGAAAAGTTCTGCTGTTATATGTTTCTCCCACGGCCGTTAGCAATTAATTTTATAGTTTAGGCCTATCAGGTGCAATCATTAGGCCAGGAACTTTTGAAGTCCCCTTTCTTTGTACCTTCTCCTTGAAAGACGATTCTGTTGCATCTGGTGGATTATGTTATATGCTGATTTTCTGCAAATGAAGGGGAGCCTTGGCATAACCGGTAAAGTTGCTGCCACGTGACTTGTAGGTCACGGGTTCAAGGCGTGGAAACAGCCTCTTGCAAAAATGCAAGGTAAGGCTGCGTACAATAGACCCTTGTGGTCCGGCCCTTCCCCGGACCTCGCGCATAGCGGGAGCTTAGTGCAGCGGGCTGCCCTTTTGCTGATTTGCTGCAAATGCCTATGATGGTTCTAGGAGGGGCACATATCTGTCTGTTTTGCTGTATGGTTAGTACTGGTCAGTCAGTGTTTGCCATATTTCTCTAGGAGGGAAGGAGAATGGGAGATCTATCCTGGTTGGTTTTATCATCTTTTTGAGCTTTAAGCTGCTCTTTCATTACTTTTCATTTATTAGTCTGCTAATTCCTGATTGCTTTTTCCTGAAGGTATCTGACCATTATAATCAGATCCATGTGTGACATATTTCAGAAATTAAACCTTGCGTAATTACCATGCTTTATACAGCAGCAACAACAACATACCTAATTTAATCCCACAAGTGGGGTCTGGGAAGGGTAGTGTGTAGACCTAACCCCTACCTTGTAGAGGTAGAAAGACTGTTTCTAATAGACCCTCGGCTCAAGGAAAGCAATTCAAAGCAGTTTTAAAAAAAGAAAATATGGAAGTAAAGAAGCCATGACAAGTAATATGAAATGCATTACATAGCATTCTGAAAGAAAGGAACAGTACAGCAGCTAAGGAATATGATAACTGAAGTACAAGAAAGAATTTGAAGAACAATGAACTATGATAATAATACTAATACTACGGGTATGAAAGGAGAAGTAGATACGGTACCGCAAGAAAGTGAGTCAATGTTCAACTGCCTACTTACCGTCTACCCTAACCTGCGACCTCCATGATTCCCTATCTAAGGTCATTTCTGCGGAATTTGGAAAGCTGAAGATGCGTCATCTCCTGTCTAATCACATCTCCCTAATACTTCTTTAGCCTACCTCTACCTTTCCTTAAACCCAGCATTGCCAATCTCTCACACCTCCTCACTAGGCATATGTGTGTCTCCTCTTTACATGCCCAATTTTCCCTTGTAGTTATTAATACCTGAATACATGAATACTCATACAAGCTCATATGTTTAGTTAAGTGAATTATCAAGGCTACCTGAAGTAACCAGCACCAAGTGGGTGCTGGAGTATACAAAATTATTTACAATCCAGGCTATGCCTGTTGAGAGTTAAGGAAATCTATTAAAGGATCACTTTGTATCGAATTTCCAGTTTATACAAAATAACTAGTAAGTCCAAACATTTGCATTTGATTCTATGAATAGCTTCTGCTTTCCCTTTAAAACACCTAGAATTCATGTCCTTCCATACCTATCCAAATCACACATGCTGGTACTGTTCTACAAATCTGCTTTGCCTCCCTCCTGAGATATTAAGCTGTCAAGTTCCAAATTAGTGTTTAATAAAAGGTGTGGTCCTCATTACACCAAAAATGTTGAACAACTTGATTATTAAGTCTCCAAAGCCATTTATCCATGAGGGCTTCAATTAATGACAATGAAGGCTTGACCTGATACCCGAAGAAAAATTCCCTCAATTTGTTGAACTGTCATGGTTGCTTGCTTGTTAGAGCATTGGCAAACTTTTTGCTTTATCCTGCGCTGTGGATAATGTAGGAGTATTATCTTTTGCAGCTTTTGACCTGGGAAGAGTAGCAAACTTATAGCTCTATGCGTTTGTTCTTGTTTTATAGTTCTCGATGAGTTCTTTCTTCAGTACATGTGAAGTTGCTTTTTTACTTTATTGACAATTTGACTGCGTTTGTCTTTTCTCTAAACAGATACAAAATAGTATTATATTTGTCTTTCCATCCTGTATCATCATTTCCTTCTTCATGTCCATGATGGTTGTGGGAAAATTGTTCCTGCTCAGCTTTTTGATAGTTGGCTTAGAAATCTTTATACGTTGTCAAGAGTTGGATTTTTGGCTGATGACTAGCTTATGCATCTGCAGTTGGTGGAACATTACGGCAATACCTGGCACCATAGTCGTGTGAGGAGATACTTGACTTCTGAGGACTATCCTAGCCCTGAAGCTAAATCAAAGCCATGGTATGGATTGCTGATGCTTTTAAGAAAATACCCGGAGCATTTTGTCATCAATACGCGGTCCAAGGGACGGGTGACTTTGGAGTTTGTTTCTCTTGTCACACTGCTTTCGTGAGAGCTTTATAACAATTTTAGCCACTTAGTTGTAAATTAAGATTTTAGTAGGGTGTGAAACATCACCCGGAAATTTCGACACCGGAGCTCAAATTTGTTAATGACATGCACCTGAACAGCTGAACTTATTGCAGTTTTATTGGTGTCAATTTACTACCGCAGCAAATTTCGTGGTTCTCTCTCGAGTTAATAACCGAAAATCCCCCGGGCCAATTGGCGCATGGTTCAGAACTCGGATAATGAGCCTGCCCTCCCACCCTTCACGTAAATACCAGTTCTTGGTCTAGCAGAATTCGAACTCATGACATTAATAATTATAACTGCATTAGATAATGAAATGATTTTCATATTTGTTCAATCGTTCTTGATCTCTTCCGAAGATCAATTTAAAACACACATCATATCAGAAGCAGCTGAACAAATTAATGGTATTACCATTACCAGTACAATATCGTTAGTATGAACTAAATCAAGTAACTTTGGTCCGTAATGTCAGGCGTAATGGACATAAAGAAGTCCAGACGATTAATGGATGATGATCAGGTGCAATCTCTCTTATTGACCATAGAGTCATGGATGCTTCTCAACTCTCAAGACTGGTTTTATTTTTATTGTAGCAAAATCAACTGTTGTCCCAGCAACTGCAAAAGTGGAGGAGTAACGAACAGCACCACGCTGACATATCATCCAACAGATCAGGTAGCCAATTATCTGGTTCATAAACATCAACCATGATGGATAACATGGCTTTGTGACAGGCGTAGGCATAACAAATAAGGCATATTTTTAATGCTTATTACGCCTTATTTGTTATGCTTTATTTACTATACACCTTATTTGTTATGTTTTATTTACTCCTGTTCTTTCTTTTTCAACCTGCTTTGTTTTGCATTACTTGAGCCGAGGGTTTTTCGGAAACAACCTCTATCTCGTAATCTATGAGGTAGGGGTAAGATCTGTGCACTCTACCCTCCTCAGATTCCACTTGTCGGAATATACTGGGTATGTTGTTGTTTTTTGTTGCGTAGGATATCATACATTACGAAATCAGAATGCATAGGTAAAATGCTTTTATTCAATTTCTGAACTTCAAATTGTTTCCAAACGCAAAACATTTCAATTTTCAATTAGTGGCACGACAATCAGATATTGATAGCAGGGAATTCACTTTCACATTGAAAGGGAAGCCAACTGTCAAAAAGTAGGAGAGTAAGCTAAATGCACAAAGGTTCAGTTGAGCAATATTTGAGAAACAAAATATACCAAATATGACCCCCGTATAGCCTTCCAAGATTATACGTCCCAATAATACGGAGTTAGAAGCTTATATGATCACTCAATTTTGAGTAATTGGCCATCACAATCAACTTTGTTTTGTCTTCCAAAAGTCACTCAACTATGGGTAAGTGACCTCTATATTCACTCAACTTTGGGTAAGTGGCCTCTATAGTCACTCAACATTGGGTAATTGGCCTCCATAGTCATTTTAGCCGAAAAAAATATAATTTCTGGTACATATTTAATGACGTGACAGTTATAATTTATTTTAAATAAAATATCTTATAAAATTAAAATCAATAATCAAGTTTATTTATTTAGGATTCAATTCATCATAATTAATGCATATAATACTAAAGTTTAGGATATTATTCATCATTAATACATAAAACTAACGAACATAGATAATATATATCAAGTAATATTGCAAGACATAAATAATAAAAAAAATTATTCTAAGAATAGAAAATTCTATCTCGACGACATTATCCCCTCCTTTAGCCTCAATTCTATCTTCACTATTACTAGCAGAATCTTCACTCGGGAATTCTCCAGTAGCCATTTTGCTCAAAAAAATCTCAAATTTTAACACATTAGCCTTGTTACTTTCAGCAAACGGAAGACCCAAATTAGGATACTAAAATCTTAATTTGATAGAATTTTATAGTCTTATAATAACTTTTTATTATTATTTATGCCTTGCAATAGTACTTGAGATATATTGTCTAAGTTCATAATTTTATGTATTAATGATGAATAATATCCTAAATTTTAGTATTATATGCACTAATTATGATGAATTGAATCCTAAATAAATAAATTTAATTATTGATTTTATTTTTTTTAGATATTTTTTAAAATAAATTATAACTGCCACGTCATTAAATATGTACTGGAAATTATATTTTCAGCTAAAATGATTATGGCCAATTATCCAAAGTCGAGTAACTATAGAGGCCATTTACCCAAAGTTGAGTGATTATAGAGGCCACTTACCCATAGTTGAGTGACTTTTGGAAGACAAAATAAAGTTGAGTGACTATAGAAGCCACTTATCCAAAGTTGAGTGACTTTTGGAAGACAACAAAGTTGAGTGACTATGGTGGCCAATTACCCATAGTTGAGTGATTATAGAAGCTTCTAACTCTAATAATCTGTTGAAAAAAATATTAGAGATGATCACATTAAGAAGAACAAATAAGAGACAAATAAAATATAGTAATAACAATAAAGATAAGACAGAGTTGAAATTGAAAAACCCGATTCAAGGCATGCTATGGATGGTGTTGCCTTCAGAGTAGATTTCTGTCTCTACCCTGGTGCAAATAACAAAGTAACGTTCTACTCACAAAATACAATGAACCACTCAGGAATTTTCTAATGTGCACTCAAATAGAAGTTTCGGGAGAACCCTTTAAGTGTCTCGGCTGCTTTTGTAGGAATTCAGAATAAGAAGAAAAACAGACTCTCGGAGAAAATGAAGTTATAAAGAACCTAAAGATCTAGATCTTCAATGACAATTTTCTGCAATGAGATTGTATTTATGGAAAGTGAAACACACCTCTTCATGAATAGATGTACCTTTTAAGATTGAATGACACCTTTTCACAAATAAAAAGGTGTATTCTTAAAGAATGGGTAACACCTTTATAATAAATTGTGTCTTGCCAAAAGGTGTTTTAAAAATTTGAATCACTCCTAAAATTATTCCAACATAATCTAGTACTCCCTACGTTCACTTTTACTTGTCCACTTTTGACTTTGCATATCCCTTAAGAAATAATAAATGAAGCGCATAATTTACCAATGTACCCATATTAATTGGTGCATATTTTTATTGGATATGAAAAATGATTTGAAGTGAGTATTTAATACTATGGTAAAATAGGAAAAAAGATATTATCTTTCTCTTTCTAAAAGTGACAAGTAAAAATGAAAATCTATTTTTAAAATACTGAATAAGTAAAAATGAACGGAAGTATCAATGATCTCTTTGCACAAGCATCTTAGAAATTTAATTTTGAATATTATATAATTGCTGGATGCATGTTTGGCCGTCATTTATAGGATAGCTAGGCGCTAGAATTTTATGTTGTCCATGTTCATTGTCTTTTGTCTTTATTTAAGTGTATTATTGTGTTTTCAAGGGGTCAAGTCCATAGTAAGAGTGTGAAAGTATTTAGCAGTATGAGTTTAGAATTATTTGATATTGACACCTATACAAACCTCTTTTATGATCTTGTAATGTAATAAAGGAGTCTTTCTAAAGATATGATTGAGCTTAATGTCTGTCTCACTCTTCCATCCTCTTTGTGTCCTATGATATTATCAAGGGTCCACTTTATATTTCCAACAAACAACTTTGGATAGTGTGAGGGTGAAGACTTTGGCAATCTTCATTGAAGGTTTGTGTCCTGATTTGAGGACTTGTTGAAAGGCCGTCTATTTGCAAAGGAAAGAGCGAATCTCTCCGGGTTTGTGAAGAAGAGCAATCCGTCAGGAAAGTGTGTCTTGAAAGACTTCCCAGGATAAGAAAGAAGACGAGAGTAGTCTTCCGTGATTTGTGTTAGCCAAAACTTGGAAGAAAATGGAAGTGAATTGCACGTAGCATGTGATTGTTCAGTTTGAGCCAATTTTAAAGGAATTGTCGGAAAAGTTGAAATTATTAGCAATTGCTGAGTGTGGAAAGTTATATATGCTCAAATCACCAACATAGTTCTTTGTAAGGATTATCTTTGAAGGTACAGTTGGAAGGCGACATAAAGAGATGCTGAAAAAAATGTAGAAATTATCAAGAGTGATGAAGAATATGAAAATGAAAACTCAAAATTAAGGGGAGCTTTAGAGATATAATTTTGAATATTCTAGAATTACTAGATGTATGTTTGGTCTATGATGCTCACTATACAATTACAAAGCCAATGTATGATGCTCAACTTTATTGATCGTTTAGAAATTTGATCGTCCATTTCTACAACTTTTCACGAGCTTTAGATAATCCAGTTTAAATAAAAAATAAAAGTCTCTGATATATAAGTCCGAATTAAACAGGCTCATGAAGTTCGACTTTATCTGCCCTCCTACCTACTAAGTATTTGGATAAAAGTATAAGGACAAACAAGGTTGCTTCCATTTTTTTTTTTTTTTTGTCAATTCTTGGACAATAATTTCTTTCCCTTACATCAACCTTTGTCCAATAAAATCTACCTGCCTTCCTATTTCCGTTTCACGGATGTGCAAATAAAACAACGTCTTGTGATCCTTTGGCTGGTCAGTTATAACAATATCTCTCTACTTTTGTGATGAAAATATTTATAACAATATGAAGTACTTTGCATACGTTATTAGCCTAAATTAGACAATGAAATATTGTCATTGCAGATGATTAATTTTCACATTATACACTTAGGTGCAAGGTTCAAATATCAACAAAGCCCTCTTTTTTATATTTTCCTTCTTTCCTATATAGAAATACCAGTTTTTCTATTCAGATTCCTATAAATATCACACATCCCTATCTTTGGGACACAAGGACTTAAGTGGCTGGAAATGAATTTCAATATCAGAAGGACTTTGAAAATTAAAGTTTGGGAGTGAAAAGTACTCTCATAGCTCAATTATCGAGCCACAAAGACAGCTCATGTCATGAGGCGGTCAATCCAAGATTTTGGCAAAGTCATGAGAATCAAACGTGGTAAATTCTTGCTTGTCTAAAGTTGTTTTCCAACAGAAACTGGCCCATGTATATGATGTTACATTGCCATCCAAGGAAAATTGTAACTCCCTTCCCTCCACACATCTTTTAACTCTATCCTCTCTTTGCACACAATATAAAAGGACCTGTACTATTTGTGTTTTTGTATAATGTTAGTCTGGTCTCAGATGAATTTAAATAGAGTAACATATTTGAGTTTAAATTGTAGTTGTCATTGTGTATGAATTATGATTATATCTCATCCTTTTTTAACATATTTGGAAAACTCAATGATGTCATAATCAAGTATATCGATCACCAAAGCCTCATTATAGTTTGATTATTTTATACCAACTCTCAACCTACTAAATTCTCTTGTCATATATAATTACATGACCGAAATTCCTTTATTTCCCTCTCATATTCCATTTATTCATAGGTAAAGGATGCTGATCAAAGTCATTTCCATATGTCAAAGTTCACTTTTCGTCAAGCATGACAATACTTCTTGAGCCATGCACAATAACATACTTGAGATCAAACTCAATTACATTGCCAATAGAAATACATTATATCATCATCCGCCCTAATAGGGGCACCTATATTTGTGTAAATCTATACGAATGATAGAATCATCGAGTTTTAAGTACGTGACTGACTAGCTTTAACAGAATCAATAGAACTATTTTTTCCAGCATTCACAAGATGGAGGGAAGAGGAGGAGATCAAGAGAACAAAATGTTGTGCTCTATATCTTCAGAGGCTGAAAAACCGTTGCTTTCTGGTTCCCCTCCCTCCTCGTCTTCCTCATCCTCCTCACTGTTCAGCGCTGAAGTTGAAGGCTCGGATTTCCTCCGTGCACCGGCCCCACTTCGTCTTCGAGTTTCTACAAAGATATTTAATCTGATTAGTACTATAAGCCACCATGAACTACTACAATAACAAGAAATTGTAACAGTATTCGGACTTTACTCTTATTAGTAATCGCTGAGCGTGTAAATGCTAAAAATTCATCCCATTTGAATTGTCTTAGTTCCTGCTTCTCCTCCTCTGACAGTTCAAAATTCGGTTCCCTCCCACACATAAAAGCAGCCCTACAAATTCAAAAGGGAAAAGAAAATTTCTGTCCATAGTAAAGCTTCCATAAAGAATCATCTTATTGCAATAGAACTGAACAAGGATCCTGTTGCTATGATACCTGTCATAGAGTCTAGCAGCTTCTTCTTGAGTACCAACTGTTCCCAAGTGGATTTGTTTCTTATCAACTTTTATTGCAGCTTGCCATTTCATATTTTTAAAGTAGACACCTCTCATGAGGCATGGTTCTTGGTTTTCAAAGTGCTTTCTCCTGTGTCGTTTTCTGCGTTTAACTTCTGGAACAGAAAATGCACAAATGTTATTTCAAGGAATGCAAGCAGCACTTGTAAAGACAAAAAGATATTCCTTACAGAGCGCTCAATGTCAATATTCCTGCACTAAGATTTCAGGTGACATCCCACAAACATGAAATCTCGATATTCTAAGGCCAGAAGAACTGCTATACAATGTGAACTAGGGATAGTAGCAACATATGGCTTTTCAAAAGCTTAGATGGAAGTAGTTATATATCATGACTATCGAGGAACAGAGGAAACTAATTAATTGTTCAAGGTGATGCCTTTTTGGAATTTTACAAGCATAGAAAGTCAAAGGAATCACACATAAGCAGTAAAAGACATTGTCCATATATGTGCTTCATGTTGTTGAGCCTTTCTTGAGCTCTTGTCTGCAATAGACAGTTCCTTCATGGCACTGGTAAATTATCATGTTTCAACATTGTCCATCTATGTGCTTCATGTTGTTGAGCCTTTCTTGAGCTCTTGTCTGCAATAGACAGTTGCTTCATGGCGCTGGTAAATTATCATGTTTCATTCAAAATACTTGCAGAAAGTTCTTCATACACATTTATAGGACTCCACTGTCTGTCCTCATCAATATTTTAACAGTCTGTGCGCCCCCCCTCCCCCCCTCCCCACAAGCCCCTCCTAATGCTGGGCTAAACAATTATGCACAGTCATGTAGAAAATACCAAAACAGACATATTTGAACTTTGTTGTATGTACCATAAAGATGAGCATGATCTACCATAAATTAATGAAATAGAAGAACAGGCAACAAGGTAAATCAAACCATCATTAGTATATAAGAAATTACCTGGAAATTGTTGAGCGGTCTGCTCCATCAAGGAGCCAGAAGCATGACTATTCGATGATCCAGGAGCAACCTTTATAGCATTTTTCTGGAGAGCATTGAAACAATAGATTAATATATGAAGAACTCTTAGCAGAACCTATTGTTTATAAGGAAAACATCAAATTGAATGGATCAGGCAGAGGATTCCACATGATCCTTTGGGACTTAACATCCTGTTGACTGGGAAGAAACATTCAGGTTAATCTGCTCACCAACCATAAGACAGGCGTAATAGAAATGTCTGAATTAGATTGTCAATTTTTGCGTGAAGTCACACTTAATAGTCAATACCACAATAGTGATAATTGTGTCATAACTTGTTAGTAATCAATTATTCTTTCCTTGCTGTAAGTGAAGCTGAAGCAAATATCTGGAGAGGAAACTATTACCCAAAATTCAATTAAATCTGGACAGAACCTTAGATATTTAAAGATTTTGACTTCATCATTCCATTTAACTTTATTTTTAATACTCAGAACGCTATCAGTTCTAGCAAACAATGCAGGTAAAACCGTAAAAACTGTAAAAGGAGCAACAAACATGGTTGGTTATCCACTAAAATCTCATTGCTTGGAGACATTATTGAAAAACCTCCTCCAGTGGACAGATTTTCTTTTTCCTTTTGTGCGTCATTGCCAGTAGTAATTTACACAGAGAAGCAAGTGAATGTGAATTAGCATCGATCAGACACAAATAACTTTTTTCAATGTTAAGCACTTTCTGCAGAGAACCTAGAGGATCCTTTCCTTTTTCTGCATGGAACGATCTGAGGAACAAGCTGAATCACACACAGAATACAGCAAATAGCAGCATGAAAACACTTGTCATATCTTTTACAGTTTTATTGGATTGATTAAGGGAAATTAGCTTAAATAGCTGCCTGTCCAAAAAAATAGCCGACATATGTATAATATATATATATATATATATATATATATATATATATATATATTGGCTATGTAAATATTTTTGGCCAGATGTGTAAATTTTCCTTGAATTAGTCCTGCCAAAAATATGCACAAACTGAAGTACGCAGACATCTACTGGTTGACAAATGCGGTAAAGTTTTTACTTAGAATTTCCTTTCCAAGAAACCAAATAACTACCTCTGCTGGGGAAGCCACTTCCACTAATTTGATCAGTATTCTGGAAAATGTTTTACATAGTTCTGGAGATAAGACTCAACGCATAAATAGCATAGAACTTCTGAGCTTCCATATTATGCAAACTAGTTCGACTAAGCATGAGGGTATGGAATAACTACTTAGGTATAGTAGGAGATATATTATACAAACTCTCAAATAGGTTTAATTCAAGAAGATTAACTTACTGCTATTGAAACCAGTAATCTTTTGAAAACAAAATCAGGCAAATCTAGACATTCATGCTTATGCAACATATTGGAACAATAGTGAAATATATAGCTAGTGCTACACTTCTACTTCTGATACATTAAAATTAGTAACTGAAGGGATGCAGGTAGAATTAATAAAAAGGGTTTGACAATAATGCAGAGTAGAAATACCAAACATCAATAAACTATTTATACCTCTTTTGACTCATCAATATCAGTTGCCGGCATTGGATGGACACTAGTGGGTTTGTTGTTGAAGAAACGATCCGCAAAGTGTCCATTGTCAGAAAACTTTGGCAGTGGAACCAAGAAGGCGTTTCGTCCTTCATAATCATTTAGGTATCAAGAAAGTGATCCAAAAGTATTGCTGAACTTGTAAAGTAAATTCACCCGAGAGTGAAAAATATAACAGATAAAAGTGATAGCAGGGGGTTCTAGTTTACAATAGATAGAAAACCTGACAACTATGTGTTAAAAACTATAGAAACTACGGGGTCTATCCGACTTCAATGATTATAATCAACCAACAACCAAGATGCACTAACTTTCCATACCAGAGCAAAGTCCTAACAGCTTGCGCCTTCGGATGCTCACCATAGCTCGTCAAATTCTGCTGCAAAAGAGTTTAATTCAACGAGAAAGTGGAAGTCCAACAGCAGGAATTAGAAGAGGAAAGGAAAGGTTGAGACACATTTCCATTTGTACATACACGAATGATGCTAACTTCTTAGGAATAGTAGAATAAATGCCTTATGTGGCCCTTAGATGGCCAGGAATTGAGATCATGTATGAAGCATCTTAAACAAGATGGATTTACTGATATCACTCATCAAACACCGTGTAGGTGAATTCTGAACAGTAATTCTCAATACATTATCAACATTACATATTGATCACTTCCAGAACAAAGTCAGCAACCTGTGGCTGGGCAGACATTGCTAAAACACTGAGCTTATAATGATTGGGTATACAAATATATTTTGTCATTCCACACCTCTTAATCTGATTACCTAGTAGCTAAAAATAAGCCCACAAAACAAGTAGTGGAAGTTTTAGCCTTTACTAGCTAGTAGACACTTTCTACAAGAGCAACCACCTTGTAATTGACAGATGAAAATGAATTAAAGAACGTTATCTGGAAATATGAGAGTATAAAATCCAAGATAAGGTCTGCCAATCTCAATGAAAAAAGTAAAAAGAATGGAACCGCTGACTTCTGAATTTGCATGATATAATTCAAAAGCATAGAAAGAAAGCTAACATTTAGAGAGCTAGTGGCCAATATTGTCACCCTGGAGAATTTCCCATTCCATAAAATGTATAAATTAATGAATCTTAAATGGTTCAAGTGACAGGACCAAGGTGACAACAGACAAAAAGAAAAAAAAGAAAAAAAAAACCTGAACCCCCCAAGTTCGCAGCTTCACAAGCCTAGAACAAAAGTGATTACAGATTAGTCTAGCAGACATTGAAGATAATATTTCCACAAAGTAAAGCAGAAAAACTCATGATGCTAACCAGAAATAGATTTGAAGGAATCTAAGTAATTCCTGTTAGAAGATAAGGTTATATGTCTCCTTGTAGACCAAGTCAACTCTCACCAACCTACCACCTTTTTGTGGAGAAAACAAGAACAAGCAACCCAAGACTACAAACATCAAAACAATCATAATAAAGGAAACAAACCATGAAAAAAAAACCTCAGTTAGTACTACCACCCACATGAAGAAAAAAAAGTAGTACTACCATTTGTCATCATCCAAAGCATAATGACCAAGGCCAAAAAAATCTCAGTACACACAAATTATCCCACTTTCCACATGTTAAACCATAAGTCAAAAGTAACCAAAAAAGAAACAAAACACAAAAGCAGTGTTAACAAGTATGGAAAGGCAAATAATACTACCTTAAAAAATCAAGAATTTGGAGTGAAAAGAAGGATTGGTTGAAAAAGGGGAAGGTGGTGAAGGGAAGAAGAGGATGTGGTAGAAAAAGAGAGAGAAAGAGATGGAGATTGTGTTTGTAATTGTAATTGTAGTTGTTGTTACTCATGCATCTACCACCTTTTGTTTTTATTTCTACTCTCATTATGTTTTTGTTTTCAAGAGGAGGGTAGTGATAATAATATTGCTGGTAAGAGAAAAAAGAGGGTCATTGCCACTTATGACCCAATTTTGTGCTGGTTTTTAATTTTTGCCATCATAATGTCCTTTGTCTCAATTGTCGCACAATTTGACTTGACACGAAGTTTAAGGAAGAAAGAAAGATTTTTAAAATTTTTGATTCAAAATAAGCCTTAAATATTTGTGTGGCTGTAAATCAACTCATAAAATTAAATTATTTCTAAGTATAGAAAGACGACAATCTTTTTGGAACAAATTAAAAAGGATTGCATACCACATAAATTGGGACATATGGAGTATTAATTTTTTTGTGAGATATAAGTCTATATTTTTGGATCATAATATTCATAAGTTATGTCTCGCATAATTAAAACACTTATGCCTGGTAGATATAAGTTCGATTGGTAAAGGAGAAAAATTAAAGACCAACTAATTGAAAGGGAAAAATTAAAGACCAGTCTATTTGAAGGGCAAAACGTGCAATTTATTTATTTATATATTTTTTTTTAGAAAAAGGGCCTCTCTAGCTTTGAGGGTAGTGGGGTAGAAAGAGAAAGAAACAAAGAGTTAATATCGAGAGAGAGAGAGAGAGAGAGAGAGAGAGTTGAAACTTCTTCTATAATTATATAGGTACTTAAGATGTTATAAAATGACTGTTTTGCCCCGGTGATTCTTTGTAAGTGATACGAGAGGTTTTGGGTATCTTTCAGTATATTCAAATTGTGATGACTAGAATACCCTTGGTTATCTATAGCCTCTTAATTTTTTGAAAAGGATATCCAAAAAAGAATCTTATTTCCTCAAGGTGAAAAAGAAATGCAATATTACAGTATGGATATTCGCGGGGCCTACTTGAGTAATTTTGCATAGTATTTGGGTATTTTCAAATGTTTAATTAGTTAACTTCTTCAGAGACAACGTTTTTTTTTTTTTTTTTTGGTAAATTCTGAATTTTCATATAACCTACGTAAATTGGCTTGGTTGATGACCCAATGCACCTCTATTATTTGGTTGAATATATAACAGATTGGATTCTTAAATAAGATCAACTTTCTTTTCCTGGACATCAACGTTAAGGAGAATTTTCTGGGATTTTTTTTTTCCATCGGGTAGGTCATGGGAATACTGTTTTATTATATTGCAAACTATATGTTACACACTCGACTTTTATAATTTTTAAATTATATTCTTGCCATTTAATTTAATATAATGAAGTTACACCTTATATTATAGAATTTCTGCTAATCCAAAATGTAAGTAAAAATAAATTAATTTTGTCAACCTTTGCTATTAACGTAAATTGACTCAAATTGTTCTGGTAAGACTAAACCAATTGAATTGAATGGAGCACTATATTACTACAAGAAATCTCAGGCTCTCTATATAGTTAACAGCATGTTCTATAAGAAAGATAAACAGTTGTTTAATGGCATTTTAAATCGAAATGTTTATTATCACCAAAAAGTGTGGTGAAATGGATGAGAGTTTTTTTACTTTTAATTTGGCTATCGGGTTTGAGCCACAAAATGAAGAAGTTCATAGTATGAAGCGTTCCTCACTCGTAACAGACACTTTGCGATACAATTTGTTGGACTACATTAAAGGTTAATCATAAAAGTGTGAATAAATTAAGGGGTCATTTGGTTTGAAGACAATTTATGATGAGATCAATTATGTTGGGATTAACTATCGTGGTATTATTCTTGTTGACTGTTTAGTTTGTTATATTAAAAAGTAACATGCATTGCTTAATTTCTAAGAAGAATTTGTTTAGTTACAAAAATATCCTCCACCTTATTTAGTAGGAAAAAAATTTGAGAGACTTCAGAGGTATTTTTTGTTATTTTTCTTATTTTCTCCAGGAATAACTAATTCTCGTGCTATTATTCCACCATGTAGCAGGGATAACTTATTCCGATACTATTTCTAATTTTGTATGACCTATCCCAGATCAATAACTAATTTTTATGCTTGTCCCAGCATATCAAACGACCCCTTACGGGTGCAAATTGCTAAGAGCTCATATTTGTTGGACTAGTAGTTATTGAATGCCAAATAATTATTAAAAAAGGGGTGTGGGAGAGGGGGGTGGGGTGGGGTGGGGACGAAGTTTGTATTGTTGTACTGTACTACTTTTCAACGCATCTAATGGTGGATAATAGTTGCCTTTTTGAGAGACTGATTTCTGAATCCTTAACAGGAGGAAATTAAAATAGGGTAAGATACGTAATAAGAATGGACTTGCAATATTTCTGTATAGCACCAGGAGGAAATAGCTACTAAAAGGAGTAATAAAATAGACCTACCATCTTAGCAGAAATTCAAAATAAAAGGTGATATAAATAGACGTTGGTTAAAAGGCTGTTTAACCAACAAGGAACAAGTAATATCACTTCTTCTTCTTTTCATTTTTAATTCGACTAAATTTGAATTTGTACTAGAAATATTTACTTAGGAGGGTAAAATATTTTTATTTAATTTTTTTTATTCTCTGAATTCAAATTCGAGACATTTAATTAATTTTTTTTTTTTTTAACTATCCATGTGGCGAGGCACATAATTCTGATGAAGGAGATAGAAATACATATAGAATTTTCATCCTAAAGTGATGTTTTACCTACTCTATTTGGTAGCGCCACACTCGTGCCATGTGAATGATGCACGTGCCAACTTTCTATTCTCTGACCTTGATAATGTTTGTGACTCTTCAAATTGGACAGCTAAACAAAAAAAAAAAAAAAAAAAAAAACTAAAACCAAATTAATTAATTAATTATCTGAATATAAATTTTGTGCACATTCCTATGTTTTGAAATAAATCAAACTTCCACTTTTGTTCTTTTGTTGACTGCCTTAAGACTTTTTTCACTTCTTTGACAAAGCTTGGCTTCCAGCTCTCTGAGTTGTAATTTTTAGAAAAGGATTAAAAACAGAACACTAGTATTTAATTTATGTAAACAGACCCTTCCCCCAACTTTAATTCATAAATTCTTCCTTTTTAATCTATTAGTAATATTTCTGTTCTATTTTTATGCTCTTTAGACGCTGACTTTTATTTTGTTTTATATTACTCGTATATATGCTGACTCCCTGTTGAACATGTTGTTCTAGTAATTTTAAATTCACCAAGTGTTGGAAATGAAGAGAAATAAAATCTAATGATTGCATAACAATGAGAGTGTACTAGGATATATGCTATTAACTATGCAGTTAGTATAATATTATGGTACAATAATTTTTTTTATCCAATTTATTAAAATTTTACATTAAATAAATCATTGATTTGTTTGTATTTCCCTTTACTTATGTAAACAACTTGGAATACAGAGTTTAGTTTATATGAAATATTAAATCATCAGTTCTTACAAGTTATAAGGTGTAAGTTCACAACATAAGGTGGAAGTTGCAGATAGTATATATCAAAATCAGTATGATTGTAGTACAAGATTAAATATAATTTATCTTAATTATCGGATCTAATTCCAACTTCATGTGCTAGTACATTATAAATGTATTGAACATGACCAAGTAGAGATAAATCTTTTTATACTTACTATACAAAATAAATTCTCTAGTTCCTCAAAATTTAAGTATACTCTTAATTAATCTAAATATAATTATTATGAATAATGTATAAGTATTATTTATTGTTTTGATTTATTAATGAGTAATGTTCCATCTTATGCTTTATAAGTTGACCAAAATCTTGTAATTTGGGTAAGAAATATATTGGTGATGAGTCAAACTCAAGAGAGATGAGACAGAACAATAAATGTAATCTTGGTCAATAATTGTGAATGGATCTATTGTCTTCAACTCGAATTTCGAACCAAATAAAAGTACAAAAAACTCGAATGGTATACACATACACTCCATATTGAAAGATTTTTCAAAAAATGTGACATGTATACTAGGTGGACATTCTGACACACACAAAAAAAAAAGTGAATACAACAATATATACTCTTAGCTTGCTGATAATAATTCTGGCTGCTAAAAAAAAAAAAAAAAAAGATAGTAATAAATTCTGAATTCGTCTACCAGAGCTAGAGAAGTAAAATAAAAAATAAAACTCAAAAGGTAATGGTGCTTGGGAGGAGTTTTGAGTAGTCAACCTCAAGTAGTTAATTCGTTATATTTAAACCAGCAAAGTCTTCCTCTTTAAAACATGTGGTTTAAGGAAAACCAATAGCGAGGGCGTCCGAAAAGCTCTCAGTTAAGTTAAAGAGTGACTTTGCTAATAGTTGTGTGGTCATTGAAACGGATAATTAGCTAGTTCGTCAAACTCTCGAAGAAAACATTTTAAATAATTCGTATTTTGGTTATCTTATTTCTGATTATAAAACACCAATGAAGGGCTTTCAATTAGTATATGTTTCTCTAGTTAGAAAATCTCAATTAATGTCTATTTCTAGTTAGAAAATCAGCGAATCCAGCTGCTCACGCTTTATCTAGGACGATTGTTTCTATGTCTGATTTGATGAAAAGTGTCGATTCCACCATCTTTTATTTATGATGTACTCGCTTTTGATTTGAGTAATAACTGAGAAGTCACATTAAAAAAAAAAAAATAGCTAGGTTTGAAGTTGGTGGGCAAGCCTATACAAACCTTCAATGTGTAGGAGAAGTTTGGTAAGCAATGATTAGGGGTAAAAATTTTCCTCGGTATAAATTTACTGAAATATTTACATCCAACGATATAGTGCTAATTTCATGGATCTCTCTTGATATGAATTTGTTAATACTAACCTCCTTTATATTTGTATATTACTTAACTTGCCTTGTATTAGTTTTTTAATCTATTTATCATTAATAAGAAAAATATTTTTGACTAATTTATCCCTTTGATTTACACTTTTTGTAATTAATTTTGTAATTCATAATTAACTAATGACTAGTAGGTACCTATGAAGTACAACAAACAACAACAACATACCTCAAGAAATTCCACAACGTGATTTGGGAAGAGGTAGAGTGTACGCAAACCTCGTATACATTGTTCCGAAAGACTTCATTAAAAGAGAACAAGATAAAAGTCGATAAGAATAAAGATAACAAAACAATATGAAAACGAGAAGCGAATAAAAGCGAAATAGTCATGATAAAACAGAATTTACCATAGATAAATAAGATATTCGAACTACAAGACCTAACAATATAAGCAGAAATCAGATGACAATAAACGAATAAGCAAACTACAACTACTAGGACGAAAGAAGTAAGCAGAAAACTACCTCCTAACCTTCTATCCTAATCAGTCTCCACAACCTCCTATCTAAGGCCAGGCCCCGTAGTTACCGAATCGCGCCACGCCCTATCTAACCACCTCTCCCCAATACTTCTTTGGTTTATCTCTACCTCTTCTGAAACCGTCCATAGGTACCTATGAAGTATGAACCATAAAAAGATTTTTCTTTTTCTGTTCGCCGCAGATGATACTTTATTCCTTAACCAGTAAATAATAAATAACCAAAACCAAAAAGGAGGAATTGCTAATACGAAATTTTTTACAGGACAAGAATGGCAATTCGTATATAATAATGTGGAGTGTGGTGCGTAGAAAGGACAGATATGGAATTTTGGAGGTATTAAAGTTTTGGTTTTGGGAATTGTATTGAAGGACAAAAGTGGGAAATAGGAAAAAACCAAAGGCACAAAATTAAATAATAGAAGGCGTTATTGGTTGGTAGTAACATCCAACAGAAAAGAAGAATAAATAAGAAATAGAAAAGCACCGACGAGTAGTAGTATATGATTGGATAGACGGCCTGTCATTTAAGCTTCTTCAGATAACGTCTCGCCAACCGAAATCCTATATCTCCAACGCTCTTTCCCTTCTCTCTACCTCTTTTTTTTTTTTTTTTTAAAAAATAATTTTATTATTTATTTAATAATAATAATACATTCGTCCCAACTTATGTGTACTATTTTCTTTTTACACCTTTTTTAGTTTAGTTTTTATATGTAGTAACAATTTAACAATAAATTTTTTCAATTCGCCTTAAATGAGATGATCCATAGTGACATAAAATATCTATGATTTATTAGACTACAAAATTCAAAAGTACTTCCTTCAATTCTTAACTCTGTGCCCAATAAAAAAACCTTCACGTAAACGGATGGAGTATCCCTTTCGTTTCATAATAAGTGGTGCTTTTACCTTTAAATTTTGTTTCAAAATAAGTGATCGTTCAGGAAATTAAGAAGGCATTAATTTTCTTCCAATTTTACCCTTATATAAATAAATGGAATTTTACATATATAACCTATAAATTATTAAAGAGCTATTTCTTTTTCGAGGCATTTGATTAAAGGTAAGTAAATATATTTTTACATTCTAAAAGTTACTGTAGTAGTTTTCTTAAGGTACAAGAACTAGCTAAAAGCAAAGGGAAGGGGTATTATCTTTTGTTCCTTCGTTCACGTCTACAATAATAGTGACATACTCAAGATTCTGCACAAGCGAGTCAATGATGCCGGATGGTTTTGAAGATTTATTTTTGGTCTCAATTTATTATTTCAAGCGACAACGAAAAAGTAGTTATTCTCTTGAGTTAAAATAAAATGCATTATAGGAATAAAGTGGGATATGGCAACCATTTTCAACACGTCAGAAAACTACAGTAATAAAGATGATTCCGATATTACGAAAATTAATTTCATTTCTTTAGTGGTGACACTTACCAGTAAATACTACCATATGTGCCGAAAAGAATGACATGGTTTGTCATTACAGAGACCAGCATATTTAATTTCTTGTGTATGAAATTAGGATATCTATTTTCTTATTTATAAATACACAAAAAAGTTGTGATTTAATCTTCGAAAAGATTGTAACCAAAGTTGACTCTCCAAATAGTATTAGTGTCATTCTTTTGGTACATAGAATAAGAAATTTGAGTATCAAGTTCGAAACTTTAAAGCATAAATGGAGTAGAATTGGACATTATAAATTATTCTGAAATTTTCTGTACAACTGATGTACGAAAACTAATGTAGTATTCTTTAACACACTCCTCGTATATATAATATATGTAACGGGGTTTTAGGTTTACACCAACTTGTGTCATTTTAAACGAGTAAATACTCTTGCTGGAGGACTATTATAATAAGAGAATGATAATATATTGCATATGTCAGAAACTGGAACCTGCCATCCTATCCCTATTAATGCAAAGAAAATTCCGGTGTAGTCGGACAATATTGTCTAAGATATAAAACCAGATCATCCTGTTAAATTATTTTAGTCATATATGGGCAATCCTCCAAAGTTCAAACACGTGTTTTCGAACACATAAGTTTTGGTTCTATACATTAGTCATTACTACTATTTTCTCTTTATCGTAGGGCGTATCTAATCTTATCCATTTGATATCCAATTACTGTTTTAACCCATCAAAATGCTAATTTCATTAGTATTTATTGGCTTTTCGGTTGTGGTTGCAAATTTTTGCTTTCAATTCAATAGTGTGTACGTAATTTCTCTACAATAGTTCTCTTTTTAGTAGTCCTTGGCCGTTATTCAGGCGGCTCATTTTGTTTATTACAATTATCACAGGTATGAGTGTCAAAAGTAATAACTTGAAGAACTTAATTTTTTAATATGAAAATGGGGTCCCATAGCATATTTATGGCAATAGAACACTGAAAAATGTCGAGTTGGCCGAGGAGAATTATGTAGGGAATAAGTTCCGCTTCAGAAAAATGACACAATTTAAGGATATCCAAATAAAAGAAGTACAGTTAATCAAGACAGATCAACTACAGAAGCAACAACAACAACAACAACAACCCAGTGAAATCCCACAACGTGAATGCCCCTGGGCAGAGCGTGCAGACCGACTCCTACCAAGTGCAGACGGGGTCATTTAAAAGCATAACACGAGGTTAAGGCCAAGAGATTCAAAGCGATATTGCAAATAACTAAAGCGACTAAGCCATGATAAGCAATAGAAAAAGAGCGTAGCTATCACAGATAAAATAAGATAATCAAAGTACGGATAACAAATAGTAGCAAAACCAAAGCACAAATGTGACTACTAATATGAAAGGATAAACGTTACTATCTACTAGCCTTCTACCCTAATCCGAGTCCTCCATACCCTCCTATCTAAGGTCATGTCCCTCGAAGTCAGAATCGCGCTATATCCCGTCTAATCACCTCTCCAATACTTCTTCGCCACCCCTACCTCTCTCGTCCATGGCCAACCCTCTCACACCTCCGCACCGTGCCTCTCCTCTTCACATGTCCAAACCATCTCGCCGTTTCCCGCATTCACCGAGGCCACCCCACCTTGTTCATTCCTAATTACACATCCATCTCAACATTCTCATCTCGGCAACTTATCTTTTGAACGTAGATCTTAATCGAACACTCCGCCCCCATACAACATGGCCTGCCTAACCACCACTTTGTAGAACTTGCCCTTAAGTCGTGGTGGCACTTTCTTATCACATAGCACTCCGAAGCGAGCCTCCATTTCATCCACCCCCGCCCTAATACGACGTGTGACATCATCGTCAATCTCCCCACCGTTTTATAATGACCCAAGATACTTGAAACTACTTGTCTTCCGAATGTTCGGGTACCAAGCCTAATTCCACGCTCACCTTCGAGGCGCTTTAACTTGATCTCGTCCTACTCAAATTGAATCCTTTAGACAAAGTTTGACGCCAAACCTCCAAACTTTAGCGTTGACCCGCTACGAGTCTCATCGATCAAGACCATGTCATCCGCGAAAAGCATACACCATGGCACCTCGAATACGCCGCGTCAAATCCATCGCCATGGACTAAGAGTCGATCCCGACGCAACCCCATCACAACCGGGAAGTGCTCCTCCTCCTACCGTCCTTACCAGGTCTTGGCTCCCTCATACATGTCCTCGATCACCCTAGTGTAATTAGCCTCCAAGCATCTCCAATCTCCTCGAACTTTGTCGTAAGCCTTTTCTAGGTCGATGAATACCATACGTAAGTCTCTCTTCCTCTCCCTATACGCTCCACCAGTCTTCTTACAAGATGGATGTCCTCCGTAGTTGAGCGTCCCAAGATGAATCCAACCGATAGCACACCTCTCCTCACCCTCATCTCCACCACCCTTTCATAGTATGGCTTTGCGAGATACCTCTATAACAACTCGGATATCGCCCTTGTTCTTGTATTCATTACACTCGACCTCCATTCTTCGGCATCATTGTCGTCTTAAAGATGACATTAAACAACCTAGTCGCCCACTCCAAACCTCGAGCCCGCAAACTTCCAAAATTCTCAGAATCTCATCATTTTTCCTACGAACAAAGCACCCTTTCCTCAACCTTAATACTTACCCAAAATCGCGACGCCTCCTCGTAAGTTCTAAATCTCCCAACACAATGTCCCCCGTCCCCTTCTTCATTCAAGAGTTTGTGAAAATATGACCGCCATCTCCGTCTAATGAGCCTCTCTTCTACCAATACTTTGCCATTTATCCTTGCACTTCACTTGATCCAAATCATGTGCCCTCCTCTCCCTTGCCTTGCTAAACAATTTCTTATCCCCGCCTTTTTCCTCTATAACTGGCCAACTTCGTCCTTCCTCGCCATCTTATAAAGTTCTCTGCTCGTCCACTTCTCCACCTCATCCTCGCTTTCTATAAACTATACGCCACCTTCTTTGCTTCCACCTTCCTTTGCACTTCTCCATTCCACCACCAATCCCCTCGATGCCCACCCCGACTCTCGAGACCCCCAAGACTTCCAGCTACTACCCTAATGCAACTAGCCGTTCTATCCCACATACCGGTCGCATCCCCACTACTAACCCACGCCCCCATTTCTCTCCCATCTCCGTGGCACTAGTCATGGTCAAACTCCCCATCCGATCCTAACACCCACGACCCTCTCTTTCTCGTCATCTTGATCCCTAAATCCATGAAGTTGTCGCTTCGGGGACGACCTTTAGCCTCTTTAATTCATCCCGCCTTTCTTAGCCACCGAACTTTACCAAGGCTCCTCCTTCTTTGAAAACTCGAATTGGCTATCACCAACCCAAAAGCTTCGCGAAATCCAAAAGTGCGACTCCTCCTCCATTCCCGTCCCCGAAGCCAAAACCTCCACGCACATCATCATAACCCCCCGAAATAGACCCGATGTGCCCATTGAAATCACCTTCCACGAATAGCTTCAGCAGGTGGTATGCCTCCCACTACCTCGTCCAAATCCTCCCAAAATCGCCTATACGCACTAATGATGTTCAAAGTAAGCCCTTCAACGACCACCTTAATCGACATCATCCTTTTCCTATCTACCACCTCGATCCCTCAAATCACTATCTACTAAAATGCCTACCCCATTCCTATAGTTCGACCTACCGAGAACCAAAACTTATACCCGTCTACCTCCTTAGCTTTAAGGCCTACCCATTGGGAACACAAGTTATTAATCTTCCTCTTCTTAAGAATCTTAATGCTCTATGGATTTCAACGTCCCAATGTTCCAAGAACCTACTCTCGTTAACCCACTTACCACTCCCAACCCTCCCGACGAGAACACGACCCTAGTGTACCATCAATAACCAAAGCCACAAAAGCTAGTTGAACTAATAAATTATTAAAAGTACAAAATATAACTGGGTACGGACAAAGAATGGATACGAGCACTGGAGGTACCAACTCCAAATAAGAATGTAACCTCGTTTCCTCGCCGTCGAAAAACACCGTTCACCGCCGATACCGTTCACCGCCGTGGTACCGTTCACCGCCGCAGTAATGTTCACAAAAAAGAGGGAGAAGAGAAGAGAGGAGGGGGAAAAGGAAAAGAAAAAGAAAATGGAGGAGAAGGAGGAGAGCGAACCGGCTCGAAAAATGACGCCGAAAAAAACTTTATAAAAAGGGAAAAAGAAGAGGTATAGAAGAAGAGAAGAAGAAGAAGAGAGAGAGAAGAAAAGTAGATCTGCCGGAAAAGTGACCGGCGTTGTGTCGGAAAAGTGGCTTCCGCCGACGTTAATCCGCCGGAACAGTTGATCAACGGTGCCGATCGTACAAAGTGACCGTTAGTGATAAAATGATCAAATGTGTTTTTGAAATATTATTTTGTTTTAATTATTTCAGAGGGCAAGTCAAAATTGGAGGAAAGTAGAGGGAGCAACTGGCATGTGCCAAGACACCAAGTAATGCAAGTCAGAGAGCAAGAAGATCTGGTGCCATAACTATACCATGAGGGATTTATGTGAAAATGCCTAAATAAAGATAGATGAACTTTTAGCCTCTTTAAACATTTCTGTTTTTATTTTTTACTATCTTCGTACAATGACACACGTGAAAAATTTATTTGCACCTGATCAATAAATATATAACAGGTGTTTGCAAATAATTTTTTATCACGTAATTATGATTAATTTTTTAATAGTCTCACCTCATTGTATTACTTTACTTAATGAATCAAATTTGTTAAATTTAGGTGTGTCAAATGGACGTGTTGATCTGAATTTGGGCAGGTCAAAATGAGTTGAGTTAATAAATGTACACATGTCAAATTCCAAAAGTTATTTGGGCTAAATGGGTTGGGTTAAATGGCTTAAAAAGCATGTCATTAACCCAACCTGTTCGATTCTTACTAAGCTTTGATTTCTTTGCTTGTTCTTTTTTGATTGGTTAAGTATCTAATATTTTTTATGGCTATATATAACGTATCAAACAAAAAGAATGGGTTTTTTGAAATATTTTGACAAGGTTTCTCATGAGCATTTTTTCTTAGATGGAGTAAATAGGACAAGTCAAAATGGATTGAACTAATAATTGCGCGGTTGAACGGATCATATTTTCATGGACTAATTTTGCCACCGCCAATAAAATCTAGGATTTGTTAGTTTTACTTAGAGAGCTTAAAAGTTTGGTTACATGTGAGGCACTTGGTCTGTCCAAACTTGCACAAGAAAACAAGGGATAATACTTTCCAAAAGCAAATGTTCTGATTGTTTGTGTTTGTCATTCGGAAGAATCAAGGAAGCAATTAGAGTACCTAAAATTACAACTATGTACAAAATGATTATTAAGCTACACGTCAGAACATAAAAGGTTGAAGCTTATTGATTTCCTTCTCATTCATCATTCACATACACTGGTATAAGTAGCGGAACTATGAAATCTGATGAAGACAATAATGAAGTCTAAATGGTAAATTAAATCACCCCAAAATTGATGGACCAGAAATGTCATTTTGTGTAACATTGACACTTTGACAAAAAAGGCAAATTAATATTAGTCAATAAAGGATGAAAGAATATTTACATTGCATCTTATATGTATTTATATAAAAATACATAAATTTACTACTCCGTAATTAAGTGGTAAATCAAGCTAATAATACAAATCGATTAAACATAGCTAATTAGGTAAAAACTATATGACAGAAAACATCTTCTCTATTCATTTATTTAGTGAACGTACCGAGTGTAATTTTTTTATTTTTTTTTTTTGAAAAAGAAAAAGCTTGTAACTTACTAAGCTGTTCATTTAATGGGATAAACTTTTCTATTTTTGGATCAATTTACGAGATCAAACTGAATATGTCAAAGGCATTTTAACTTGTGAAAATCTGCCATGCACCATAGGCTATCAGTATTTATGTTAGACATTGACATTTATAAGCACTATATATCAAATTACGAAATTGTGCTTATAGTTGAAGCCTTTAACAATACGCAAAACAAACTAAAATTTGTCAACATGTCTAATTGGTACAAAGTAAAATGAGCATGTAATGAGATACTTTGGGCCTTTCTCAGTTCCACCAATTACGATAGCCCAATTGGTTTTAACAGATGACCCAATACAATTTCCGCTTTTCTTGTATAAATAAACAATTGAAGAATAAGCCTAAATAGGCGTCCACCCATGACCCAACCACTTAACTAGGTAGAAATAGCCGGTGGGTATATAAGATATATAATTAATATATAATATATGTATAACCTTGTATATGTAGTGTATAATCTATGTATACTGACCTAACAAAGTAAACAGTAATCCGATAGGCTACTTGTGTAAAATATTCGAACCGCAAGAAATCAGCTTGTCTCAAAGAACTCCAAAGAAGTTGAAAGAGCAGATTATGGTTTATAGCATGCTTGGTCAAGCTCTTGGGAAGTCAAATGTTTATTTTCTTTAGAAAGTGCTTATTCAGAGAATTCAACTAGTGTTTGACCAAACTTTTAGGGAAAAAAATAAGTGTTTTTGAGTAGTAGGGCAGTAGCTGAAAATATTAGCTTTTCCCAATGAACACTTTTGAAACCTGTCAAGCATAAATTGTTGCTCTAATATTGACAAAAGTGTTTTTCAAATTGATAAGTCAAACACAAACTCCAACTCATCTAAAAATATTTTTCGCGTGAGGTACTTCTGATGAAAAACAATTGTTGAAATAAGTAGATTTTGAAAGGTTGACCAAACAGGATTTAACTCCGATACACAACGATGATATACGACGCCAACTCACTGCTTTTCCAATCATTTCTCAGCCAGGAAGGAGACGTCTCCAACAAGAGGTATGTAAAACTCTCTCTTAGACTATACAAACTGTCTGTCACCTCTCCTGCGTTTTTTTCGTAGTGTTTTATTATTCTTTTACCTAAGAGAAACTGTTATTTACCTTAGAGCCGAAAAAAGATAAACGAGTACTCATGTGTCCTTTTTTGAACTAAAAGGTTGTAGGGTTTTGTTTGTGAAATGTCAAAAAGGTTAATATTCCTATATAGATATATTGCTTATGTTATAATTATGCTTTCTATTGTATTGTTTCAAACTGATATTTCAATGGTCGTTATGATTAGACTTCGCAGGTTCTGAATTTTGGTGAGTAGTTTTCTAGTACGGAATGTCTTTGCCTTGTTATTTTCATACATACATTTGAAGTTCTATCCCTAGCTTTATATATATAGAGAGATTTTGTTTTGTTAGTGTAAGGAAGGATATCTCGACCAATAATGAGTAGATATTGAGCCGATTGATCTGATGGGCAGGGATTAAAAGGAAGTTAGTTAACCAGGTAATTTACTATATGGCAGGGCCACGATTGACCTGTCCAGGATTAATGCACACTACTAGAAAATCTCCATTTTCCCACTAATTTCCCATTGAAAAAAAATTATGGCTATTTTCCATTGAATATCGGTGGGAAAAATTGAAATAATAGTATTTTCCCACGGAAAAATTATGAAGTTTTCAGCGTTTCAATGAGAACTTATTTTCCACCATGTGTTTTCCCAGTGAGCTGGTTCGGTAAGAATGAGATGAAAAAATCATGTTTTATAGCACAAATTTTTCACTGAATGTCGGTGGAAAAACACGCTGTTTCTAGTAGTGGCAGGATGATGTGTACTTGTTAACTACTTAGTATAGTTCTGTCAATGATGCTAATAGTGGGGTGATTTATATATAGAGTTTGTTGGTACCTAATAATTGGAAAGATTAGCAAGAAACAGTTAATCATATTGGAGATTGATGTAGTTGACTAATTGGAAAAGTGCTCATAGGGTCATGTACTAGAAAGCTCGGTTGGGGGAAACTGAAAAAGGAGCTTTTTGGTGTCTCTAAAGATACATTTTCCATGTGATAATAATTGAAACAAGCCAGCTTCTTTTCTTCTGGCATTCCTTCCTTTAATGTAAATCCAATTCATGGTTACAGAGATTACTTGTTATCTAATCAGATCGAGATCAGGAGAAAAATGGATGTAGATTTGTTTTGGGATAGTTTTGTTAAAGTTAAGTTATCAGTGATCATCGTTATTTACTTTATTATACTCCCAACACGCTCCCTCACATGCGAGCTTGATTCTTTTTCATGGAGAAAATTCTTGTCGATAATGGTGGATGAGACTTGAACTCAGAACCTCTATTATACTCCTATATCATCTAAAAGTTTAACTCTCCATAATTTTATTTACTTAATTATATTCTCAACGAGTTTTACGGGTATAGCTAAATTATGTTGGAGCTTGAGAGGTGAAGTGGAAATGATAAAACTTAGAGATTGAAATATATCTTCCGTTCCATGAAACTATAGATTGATAACAATGAAGAACTGAAGAAATTTCCAAGTGACATGGTTCCACCAGCTGTTTACTTTCCAAAAAACACCTTTTAATACAATTAGGGGTGTACAAAGTAAAACCGACAAACCGCACCAAACCGATAAACCGAGTCTACTGGTTTGGCTTGACTTAGTTTGATATTGGAAAAAAAAAATCATAATTGGTTTGGCTTGGTTTTAACTAAAAAAAGTCAAACCGAACCAGACCAACCAGACATTACATATATACACTTTTTAAAATATTTTATACATAAAAATATTTATTTGTAAAGTAATTTATAAATATTTCTTAAATTTTTTTCGTAATTTTTTATCTATTATCATATTATTCATTGTATTCTCAATAAGAGTTTTAAAGTCCAAACCAAAACCAACTCAACACTAATCCTAACAAAAGAAATTAATTTACGTTGGATATCTATTCTTGAGAGATTTAGAGAGTAAAAATACATACACTACAAAATGATAAAACTTTGAGATTGAAGTATCCCCCACGAATCTTCCGTTCCATTTGAAACTATAGTCATATAATTAACATTTTAGCATGACTTAGTATTTTTAGATTATGGTCATTTTCTTTTATGAATTAGTAATATTTATTTTAACCGATTATATTAGCTTTTGTTGAATATTTTAATACAATATCATCACTCTTCTCACATTTTGTGTTATTTTCTTAAGAAACACCTTAATTATATAATTGTATCTTACTAGTTTACTATTCCAAAAAAAACCCGAAAAATAAAACAACAACCCGAGAAACCCGAATTTTATTTTAATTTGGTTTGGTGTATAATGGTGGTTTGGTTTGGTGTTTAAAAAAATCGCCAACCCTATCTACGAACTTAAATATAATGGTTAGCCGGAACGAACTTATTTAGATACCCTTTACTTAATTATAGTGAATAATTAAAATGGTAACAACAGACACATTAGGGGACATCACTTTTTTGACATGAAAAAAGGTGAGAAAAGTGTGGTATGCACATTGAGTAGGTATCGAGTGGTTTCCCATGTGAGAATTTCATCTGATCTAACTCCCCCAACTACACTCCCCATCACATTTTCTTCTCCTTCAACTATTAATCACTTTATTTCATGTTATTTATTTCTTTGTTTCCTAGCAAAAAATGAAAATCAGTTTTTCTTTTCGTTATTTCTCCATGCACTATATGACTATTAAATGATTGTTCAAGAGCTTATCGACTATTTAAATGATGTTAACTTATAAGATGGACTTTAGTTTCACCATCACAATTATTTCTCCAACAATTCGTTTCTTTTCACCAATTAGGACTGAAAGATGAATTCATTCTGTTCTATCATATATATGGTTTATGAGTTACTCCGTAGTAATTCTTTTTATTACTATTATTTAGGTTCATTTTCTATATATTTTTAGTTATACAAATCTGCATGACTATAGCATCTTTCATATAATATTTAAATATGTAAAAGCTTAATATACGATGAATAGATATCAAACATGCTAAATCACTAAAAAATTGACTCATAATTTCGGGGAGGGTAGTTATTCGATTGTTTACATGGATGCTCCACATTACCTGCTTGATAACTACTCGCCCTATTCCAATTTACGTGAAATACTTTTCTTTTTAGTTTGTCCCAAAAAAGACGTCACAATTCTATATTTAGAAACAATTTAACTTTATGAGATTATTTAAAGCCACACAAATATTTACATATTATTTTGGATCACTAGTTATAAAAATATTTATTTTTTTCTTAAATTTTATGTCTAGTCAAATGACCCTAAATAAATTGACAGGGATGATGGAGTGCCATTCTTCTCTTTCTTACTACTTCTGGCAAAGTAGAAAGTTTTCCTGTCTCTTTTCTCTCCTTTTTTATTTTATTTTTCATTTTGTCTCAGAAGTCAAAAGTTAGAGACAATCAGAAACTTTATTGTTCGTAAGAACAAGCGTGCATTTATTTTGCAGTGGATTTTATATGATATTATTATTATGATGTACACATACTAGATTAGTCAATTTTGTCTTTATTTGCTATGTCATAATGGTTTCACAATAATAGAATATAGAATTGTAACGTGCGGATATTGGAGAATACATGCATCATTTCTTTATATTTTAAATGCAACAAGCTCACAGCTCTTATTAACTTATATATATACTAGTGCAATAGAAATTGACAATTTGATGCTAAAAAGAGCAATTTCATTAACAAGGCTTTAATTGGAATTCCTTTGAAGTCTACGGTTGCTTCAACATCTTACGTTCAAAGCACAATTAGACGTAGCTTAACGAATAAATTGGTCAAATTGTAAACTGCAAACTGAAAGAACTTAATTGGAGAAGATTTTATCTGATTCACTAATTTTTTGTGCATCCTCAACATTAATGACATAGTACAAAAGCATTCATAAAGTTAGCTAATGAGTAAGTTAATTGGTGTTTACAGATGTGTAATATTACCTGTAGAGTACTTGGAATACTGTCAGTTGGGTATTTCTGATTTTATTTATTTATAAAAAAGAGGAAATTATTGTCCCCAAATATAATGGCTAAGAAATCAGAATTAGAATCTCATTGTTACAAGTTCAAATTAATGAATTATGTAACGTCACATAATTGAATATTCAACAGCATTGCGGAGGAGCTTATGAATGTTTTAATTGACTGCTCTGTTTCAATGATTTGAATTAGATGCTCATATTATTTTACACTGTACTAGATCACACTGCTAAATTCCATTAACATCTTTCGTTCATTGTAATATGATTTTGGGTTGAATTCTTCAATTGTTTCGTACAAATGACATGTTGAGTTTCTCTCTTTCTTTGTCAATCATGTAAAAAAAATATGTTTGAATACATCAACACTCTCTTAAATTTGCTAGTAAACTTTATCTATATACTCGAATTATGGTATGATCTAATTCAGTACCTGAATATATCATAAATGTTCCTATTAAACGCTTAGCTCATGGGGGAAGCAACTAAAGCAGTTGCTTTAGCGCCTCCACTCACCTCCCCCCCCCGGCCAAAAAAAAAACAAACAAAAAAAATAAAAATTAAGGGCCCCAATTTTTTATATTATAGAATAATTATTATTAAAAAAATTAAAAAAAAATACTAGTTTATGCTTGTTTTTTGAAAAATATTATATATACTATGATGTTTGTTGCAAAAATAATCCGAAACTTTGGTGAATAGAGTTACTAAATAACTTCAATGACGGGAGCTAGCAAGTGGTTGAATATGATCAAGATTAGAGGTGGATCCAGAATTTAAATTTTATGAGTTCAATCTTTAAGGTTTTTTGTATTAAACTCATTTTATTTGTAGAACTGTGAGTTAGAGTGACTATTTCTTGCATTTTAGTGATTTTTTATACATACATTTATGCTTCACGTCAAAAGTATCGATTTAGATAAACCCGATATTTACATGTTGCATCCGCCAGGGGTGAAGATATGTAAAAGATAGTCCGTCCACGATCATAACAAAACAAAAATGAAATCAAATCAAATAAACATATATACATTTTATTAAAATCAGGGCCTTTTTTTTAAAATCGGCTTTACGCCCCCAATTTCGTTGAGCCACGCAAGTTAATCACATAAAATATGTCCCCTCCTTTAATTATAACATCAGCATCAATTGGAACATGCTTGAGGTTTTATGACTTGTTGAGGCTGATGCGAAGTCTAAGGGGTTGTCGGTATATTTAGCTAAAAAAGAAGTTACCACTAAATAATAGTGAAAATAGGATTTCTTGCCCTCTTACAATTTGAATAGAAGAAAATAACTTTTTCAAATCTCTTATGTATTTTTTTTTTAGATCTCTTATGTGTAAAAAATAAAGATTTCTTATAAAAAGATCATAAAACTAAATAAAATTTGTAAAGGACCAAAAATCCATATAATATGGTGAAATATAAGATCCCTTCGTTCTTAATTAAAAATATCAGATATAAGTTTTGAAAATGGTAAAACATATGGCAGGAAGCGACTTTTCCTTGCATTAAATGGGTATATTGTATATGCATCACAAATTTAGATTAATGAATCAGTAATTCAGAAGATACCAAAAAAAAAAAAAAATGTAAATCGAAAAGCTTACAAAAAAGTAGTGTCTGTAATCTGTATCTTCCATAATTACATTCACTACAGTACTGCTACTTTAGTTAGTGACTTTACTCTATTTCTTCATTCATTAACGCTCACAGTCACAACTCAAAACCGCCCTCACCACACGGCCAAACCCAAACAGACGTGATCAAGTAGACTGCATTCTTCTATTTCCTATATCAACGCCGCATTTATTACAATCCACAATTAGACAACTTTTTTTCTCCCTGTTGGCTTAAACTAAAAATAGAAACACAATATCAAGATTCTTCTCTTCTTCTCCATCTTCCATTTTTTTTTTTTTTCAGTTCTCCACTAATCTCTCTACTTTCTCTCATATGGAGAGGGAAAAAAATATGCCTGATCTTTGCTTGTCAAGAAACACTTGTAAATTTTTCAGTCTCCTCATTTCTGAGTTAATTTATTTCATTCTCTCTCACCCTCTTTACTTTTGTTACTTCATTTTCTTTTCTCCTTACCTTGTTAAAATCCTCTCTTTTCTTTCCCCTCTCTTCATCACCACTTCCCTTTTACTCCTTGCCCTTTTCACCACTATCTACCCTGGTTTCATCAAATGTAAAAATTCTGATCAGTCAGAAAAATTTAGTGTTGTACTCTCTGTATATCATGATGTACTAGAAATGTTAAAGTCATATGAGGGTGATGGAAAAACTGATGAGTTTGATTGTTTGGAGGATTTTGAAGTTTACAAGATGGTGTTTCAAGAAACCCCAATTGAATTCTTTGACTATACATTAGTTGAAGGAAGTGAAAAATCAGTTCTTGATTCTTCAACTCAAGAAAAAGACTCTACCACTGCCAAAGTTGATCTTGAAAATACATTGGAAGAGTTGTTGAAAGAAATGGATGAGTTTGAAAGCAAGACTTGGAGTAGTGATAATGTGGACAGGAAGAAAATTGAGTCATTGGGCGCAAAGGTCGATAAAGTTGTTGTTGAAAAACAACAAAAAGAAGAAACGATAATGGAAAATGGATCCAAGGAGGTTGATAAAGTGAAAAAGTCACATTCTTGGAGTAATCTTGATTGCAACAACTCTAACGATAATAATCTGGGGAGTTATGGATCTATGAGGAAAGAAAAAGAGTGGACAAGGACATTAGCATGCAAACTTTATGAAGAAAGGCACAATGCTAGTACTGGTGAAGGAATGGATTTGTTATGGGAAACTTATGAATTAGACTCATCAAAGAGCAAGGTTAAAAGGGATATTAATGCAAAGAAGAAGAAGAAAGGAGAATCAAAGAGATTCAACAAAAAGGATATTGAAGAAGAAGATGAAGAAGATATGAATGAACAGTTGTGTTGCTTACAGGCTTTAAAGTTTTCAGCTGGAAAGATGAATTTAGGAATGGGAAGGCCTAATCTTGTTAAGATTTCTAAAGCAATTAAAGGGTTTGGATGGCTCACCAAGAAAAACAAGGTCCATTGTGGAGATAGATTTTAGTATGCTTATCTATGTAGTAATTACAGTAACAGATATGTTCTTACTAGTATGTTTTACAAGAAATTAGACTACCTTAACAAGTAAATACTTTTTTGTTGTAGTTCTTTAGTTATGTAGCTATGGTACAACGATTAATGATCAAATCCTATCTCATTATCCTTGATACTTCTGATATTGTTCTGTTGATAAAGCTTCTAATTTCTTTATGAGTTGCTTTGTTGAATGCCCTCTAGGCATGCTTGATGAATTGATATGTTCCCCCTTTGCCTAACCTTGTGAGATTCTGAATATTACCAGATGATGACACTGTTTTTGTGGTCACATCTGTCTATATGAGCAAGGAAAAAGTTTCACTCTTCTGCTTCTTGTACATTACTTTTGTTTTCTCACAGCATCACCAGTTTTAACTTTTGGGAGATAAGTACAAAATATATGTATTTGGGAGAAGGTAGATTCCACTTCTCTCTCAAAGCTCTATGCTTTCTTAAACAGTTAAAAGCAAAGGACCATTCATCAGGAAGCTCAAGATGAAAATAAAAGAAAGAGAAATTCATATTGTTAGACCAGTACCCAACAAGAGCGTAAAGAATGTGGCAGGAGTAAATTTGTAAGGGATATTTTGCAATTAGGCCATTACACCTTATCTTCCAAATACAAATTACTCACTTTGGCCATAAGAATTATTCACTTTTTTCCGAATTTTTTTTCACTTTTTAAAAAATTAGTATTTGGCCATGAAAATTCCAAATATCACTTGTATTTGGAATTTGAAAAAGAAGAAAAACTTGTTTTTCAAGTTTTTCACAACCAAAACAAGTACATCTCAACAAAAAATATTATTTGTAAAAACTATGGCCAAACACAACTCCAACTCCAAAATTCCAAAAAAAGTGAACTTTTTTTTTTTGGTTTCTATGGCCAAACGCCTACTAAGTGTCTGCTTGGCCTTCAGCACACCCTGAAGAAAATACCAACTTCTAGAAACAAAATATATTAGCTATTTTGACTAAACTGCCGTTAATTAAAATTTGCATGTTACTATTAACTTAACACATTGGGATCTGGTCATTTAATACTTAATAAGAATAAATATAAAAAAAATAAAATTAATTCTTTCGTGATTATGTAAGTAAATAATTATTTTAAACTAAAATAAAAAGACAATTATTACGAACAGGAGGGAGTACTGATTAGGCAATTAGGCCATGGTCAGGGGTGGAGGGAGGAAGGGCCAAAGGGGTTCATTTGAATGCCCTTCGGCAGAAAATTACACTGTTATAAATGGTTAAAAATTATTTTTTATGTATATATAGTAGTTGTTGAACCCCCTTTGGCTTCTTCGTGTGTTTACTTTTTTATATTTTGAACCCTCTTAGTGAAAATCTTGGCTCCGCCACTGGCCATGGTATTCCATTTTGTCTTGTAGATAAAAAGGAAGAGCTGAATATCTCTTGTTTCAATTCCTCAAATGGTTATTGAACCTGTAGAAAAGTCCACTAAAGTAATTTTTGAATTTTTTTTGGACAATAAGGTCATTAAACTATGCTCATAGCCAGAATAGTAAAACAATCCATTTTTGGACATAAGACCCTTTAACCCATTTTTAAATTATAAAACCATTTGAATATATCTCTTTTATTTTCAAAATGTGGAAAATATTAATTCGAACAAAAAATTCAGAATATTGCAAAATTATGTCTAAGTAGACAATAAAAGGATAAAGTTGAATGATAGTAGAATTGAGCACAATGCTTAACCATAGGGTTTTTTTAACTGATTTGTAAAAAAATTCCCTAATAGATAAGTAATACTTTCAATTATCAATAAAAATATTTACTGCTTTTATTTTCTTAGAGTTGAACTTGTAATATTTTAAGTTTATTTAAGTTTTATAAATAAGTGGATTATAATCATTCTAAACATTTTATATTTTTAGAAAGCATATATACAACTAATCGTAAAAATATTTTACCAACACAATTTTTTTTTCTTTGAAGTTCAAATATTCTAGCAATAAAGTAAGTTTTGAATATATATATATATATATATATATATATATATATATATATATATATATATATATATATATATATATATATATATATAGATAGATAGATAGAGAGAGAGAGAGAGAGCAATAGAAAATATCAAAATAATTCAAAAGAAGTTGATATAACAAAGAAAACCTTATACTAGCACACTTAAAGTTTGAATGGTTATATTGTTTTATTATTATAGCTTGAAATATTACGTTGAATATTTTTATTATATTATTAAAACATGAAAAATATTAATATGAACAATAATTTTAGAGTATCAAAATATTGTGCCTAGGTAATGAATTTTATAATTTAAAAATGGGTTGAATTTTATAATTTAAAAATGGGTTAAGGGGTCTTATGTCCAAAAATAATTATTTTACTATTTTGAAAATATGGGCATAGTTTGATGACATTATTGTCCAAAAAAATTCAAAATTTACTTTAGTGAGGTTTTTCTACAAGTTTAATGACCATTTGAGGAATTAGCTCGAATGTCAATATGTGTGTGCAGGTTGAACAAGAATTGAATATCTCTCTTTTCAATTTCTGCGAGTTTTGAAGTTGGAGCAATAACTAGAAACAATAAGGCCACCTTTGGGCAAAATTAGAGTGAAATTAGGAAGAAAAAAAAATGAAGTTAAAGTAAAAAAATAAAATTAAGATTATACTAGTAGAAGCTTTCGACGTAGTATTTTATAGCAAGCAACAGTTTCTATGTTTTGGTTTAGTACTTCACAAATCCCTATGCCATAGTTATGTAAAATGGTCGACTGGTCCAATTTTGGACTTGACAATTTCATCACTCAGTTCAACAGGAGTATATGGTTTAACAAAAGATGATGGTTTCAAGTTGAGTAAACTGATTTTGTCCTTTAAGCTAAATTTGTTTTTATCAATAAGATGAGTTAATTGATTTTGTCCCAACTCCTTTTTTGTTTTGTTTTCTCTCTTTGTTCATTGTGTCTCTTAGTTTCTTTTTTCTTTTTTTTTTGGTTAGTTTATGCTCTTCTTCTTTTTTTTTCCCCTTTTTCTATTTTTGTATCTCTTTTTTAAAGATAAAAATATTAGCTAATTATTTTTAAATTAATAAATAATATACAAAAGTTAAATAATTAAACTACAACAAGAAGTAATTAAGAAAAATACTAAAGTCACAAGCTTATTTATTAAAATCTAAATTAGTAGAAACTTTTTTAATATTAACATGACTCTATTTTTTGTAAATTTTTTTACCAATAAAATTTGCTAAAAATAATATAAAATTTTAAAATATCAAAATTAAGCTTAAACTTTATATGTTGTATCTTTTTAATAAAATTATTTTTCTTTTGAAGGAATGAACTTGTCCATTGTGATACTCTGTTAGTATATAATATATAACATGTGGGCACCACAGAAGACTGATGAGTTTTTTTGTAAGGAATGAATTAGTCTTTTATGATAACTTGTCGGTATATAATATATTTCATGTGGGTATCATGAAGAACTATGAATTATTTTTTTAAGTAATGAATCAATCCTCTGTGATACATACTATGTGGGTATCATAGAGGAATGAACTCTTTTTCGTATGTATCGGTCCTCTATGATATCTTGTTCATATATGAAATATCATGTGAGCTAGTCATCTATGATACCCTGACAATATATGATATATACCAGTCTTGACACCCTGTCAGTATATGATATATACTATTGGGTATCATGGAAGACTGAGGAGTATTTTTCTTGAAGGAATGTATATCCTCTATAATACCGTGTTAGTATGTGATATAGAGCCCGTTTGGATTGGCTTATTTCTATAGAGTCAGTAGTCCAACTTATTTTTTTTGGCTTATAAGGGAGTGCTTTTTTTTGAGCTTATTTTAAGCACAAAATGACTTAAGTCTGACTCAAAGTTCGAAAACAAATTTTATAAGCCAACTTATAAGCCAATCCAAACGGCTCATAATGGATACTATAGAGGATCAGGAGTGATATGAACTACCATATGATACCCTGTGAGTACATGATATATACCACATGGGTATCATAGTATACTATAGCAATACACTTCAATTGCTATTGGTATATTATTTTGATATATGATATGCTAGACAAATTCGTTTTATGATAATTGATATAGAAAAAAATAATAATAAGGTGTACTACATCAGTTATCTTTTTAATTGATATATAGAGAAAAAAACATAAAAACGAACAAAACAAAGGAGCCAAAAAGGTGTTTAGACTTAGATTATGGAAAAAAAAAGGAAATAAAGAAAAAATGATTTGAAAAAAATATAACTAGAAAAGGAGAAAAAAGAAAGAAGAAAGAAAGGAAAAAGAGAAAACAAGTATAATCTAAGTATAAGTTATTCTGATAACTGATTTAGAGAAAGAAAAAAAAAAGGGAAAAGGGGCAAAAATATCCCTCTACTTTGGAAAAAGGGCTAAAAATATCTTTCGAACTTATTTTGGGTCAAAAATATCACTCTTATCCTTAAAGTTTTCAAATATACCCCTGTCTTGATGGAAATTATCCCAAAAAATAACCCGAAATCATTTTAAAACCCGTTCCATCATTTAAACCCGATCCAACTAAATAATAACTCATAAAATCCCCTTATTACCCTAATTCCCTCAAACTTCAAACCTACGTATTGGGGGAATAAGGGGATCTTATGGATTATTATTTAGTTGCGTCGGGTTTAAATGATAATTTCGGATTATTTTGGAGGATAATTTCGGTCTAGACAGGGGTATATTTGAAAATTTTAAGGATGGGAGGGGTATTTTTGATCCAAAATAAATTCGGAGGATATTTTTAGCCCTTTTTTCAAAGTAGAGGAATATTTTTGACCCTTTTTCCAAAAAAAAAAAAAAACAACAACAAAAAAAAAAGGGAAAAAAGTCAAAAGATATGTTATACCTTTAAAAAAAGGTGAACAAATATTTCGAGTTGACTGCGTTTTACACCCCTAACGTATGTCTTTTTTTACGATTTGCATCCTAGTGTTTTTTTTTGTTTATTTTATTTTATTTTAATGATTTGCTCCCTAACCTCCCTTTTTCATTGCAAAACAATAAAACTATTCTTTCATAAAATTTCTCAAAAGGGTAAAACAGGAAATATAAGTAATAATATCTTTTTTTTTTCTTAAATTTATTTTCTTAGTATAGGAGATAATTAGATTAAAGTGAAACTCTATGTCGGTTTCAAAATTCTCACATGTCAAGAGCAAAAAAATAACATGATTTAGAGAAGAGAAAATAGCCAAATGAACCCCCAACGTTTGGCCGAAATCTTAACTGCACACTCAACTTTTGCAGGAGTCCTATCACCCCCCTGAAATATTTAAAAACGAAATATTTAACTCTCTAAATGCTTACGTGGCAAAGTGAGTGTATTACACTCTCCTTGAGAGAGTGAGCACCAAAGACAAATATTAAAACTTTATTTTTAATTTTTTTTTTAATAAATATATGTATTTTTAATTATTTTTTTCCTAGCTTATTCGTTTCTATCTCACTTCTAAAAATGTTTTTTTTTTTTTTTTTTTAATATGTGAAAAACTTCTTCGGCAACACCACCAAACATGCCGAAGAGCTCTTCCATCTCCGCCGCCGCAGCTTCTTGTACCACCGTTGAGTTTTTCTTAATGGAAGCAATTCACTTCTTGTGGAGATCCCATAAATTTAGCACCAAACTCAATAAAAGAAACAGAAAAAAGTAGCGAAAAATAAAATAAAAAGTGTAACCCAAGAAGACCCTTTTCGTGCTTCACCAAGTGGAAGCAGTCCGCTCCCCTTTCGCTGTTTGTTTGTTTTTCTTTTTCTAATGATTCTATTCTATTACTTGGGTTTAGTCATGGAGCATTCTACCTTATTTGCTTAATTTGTATTCTTCATGTGTGTCGAGGTAGGATTTCAAATGAAAAGTGGAAAAAATCAGTTCTTAATTTGTATTGCTTAATGGCTTTTTTAGATTGTATCCTCATTTTAAGTTGTTTTGTTACTTGATTTTAGTCATCCACAGTAGTAATGGCTACGGAAATTTCTTGTACCCAAATAGAGTTGTCTGAACATATGTTGAATTTTGAAAAAAGAATATATGATTGAAGATGAAATTGAGCGTGTGTGTGTTAATGGAGGAAAAGGTTCTCACTCAGGGCTTTTTTTTTTTTGGGGGGGGGGGGGGGGGCGGTTGGTGAAGAATGAGATTTTTAATTGAGGAAGATGAAGGAAAGAAAGAGAAAAAGAAATTAAAAAAATAGAATAATAGATCCAAAAAAAAAAAAAAATTAATTGAAATTTCCAGGTGTCAAGTGTGTGCACTTTACCAGCAAACACATATGTGGGTGTGACTTTTTAAGGGGATAAATATTCCATTTTTTAAATGTTTCAGGAGGGTAATAGGATTCCCGCAAAGATAAAGTGTGCAGTTGGGATTTCGGCCAAATATTGGGGGCTCATTTGGCCATTTTCTCATTTAGAGAACAAAGGACTAGCAGAAATGGATGTGTTAGAAAGCTAGGAACGTGCCTCATTACGGCTAATAGCACTGTTTGACTGTATCACTATTTTGAAAAGTATTTTTTTGAAAAGATTTTTTAAAAAATCTTTTTGGTAACGATTTGTGTTTAGTAGAATTAATTTAAAAAACACTTTTGAGCAGCAATTAACTTTTGGACAAACTTTTAAAAAGTGATTTTAAGTGTATTTTTCTCAAAAGTTCTTTTAAAAAAAGTGCTTATGCCGAAAAACTACTTTTTAGCTCCTGAAAACTGCTTTTGCTACTCCCCAAAAGTATTTATTTTCTCCTAAAAGTTTGATCAAACACCTCACTTTTTTTTAAATAAATACTTTTTGAAAAAAAATTAACTACTTTTGGAGACAAAAAAAGCATAACCAAACGGGCTATAAGTTTTCATGAAACCAACAAGTAATGACCATGAAAGTTAAGTAATGCCCGGGAAGTACATGGAGCTACTATTCTCTATCAAGTCCTTGATGAACTGTAATAATTCAATTTTTTTAAATAAGGGTTTGTTTGGTAAATTTTGCTAAAAGGAATTAAAAAGAAAATAGAAAAGAAGGAATTTAGTTACCCAAGCCCCAAAAAAAAAGAAAAAAAGAAAAAAAAGATTTTAAAAAGTCTGATGGCTAAGCCATCAGACGTGAAACACTAGAATCTGAAAGGAACCAAAAAGAAAAAAAAGGACGAGCAAACAGAGGGAGAAAAACCAGTAGGAAAAAGGAAAAGAACGGTGGAGAAAGAAAGGAAAAGAGGGGATAAAAATAAGAATTTTCATCCCAAATCATCAAGATAATGACTCTAATCTTTTATTTAAGTTTAGTACATAATTATGGGTGAATCTTTATAGTGAAAACATGGGGATATTTTGGAGAAATTGAGAAATTTTAGCTCTAGGGTTCTTCAATCAAAATCATTGATTTGAAAGAGCAAATAGTATCGAATTTTAGACTTCTATATATCACTGGAATCCTCTCGTTAAGGGCTTCCCCAAAACATATGTCTTGTCGGGTTATGAACACATTGACCAGATGGCGTTTTCATCTTTTAAAGTTTGACTTTAACTGTTTAAGCCTCTAAAAATATAGAAGTGGTTTACCCTAATGGTTTTGACCATTCTAAATCCGTTTTTGTGTAGTTTGAGGCAATTCGGAGACTCGAGAATGCACTTTTGAGTTATTGGGAAGTGTACTTGAATTGTGAATTTGAGGTAAGTGAGACTTTAAGCTTTAGGTACTTGCTTTTCAAACCTGTTTTTAAAAGTATGTTTTATACGTCCGTCCATTGTTGGGACGAGCGTGTGCTTGTTTGCGAGAATCGGTGGTTCGAGGCATAGCTCACGTAGCGCACATATTTTATTTTCAAGTACACTAAAACTCTTATTATAAATTATTTTGTGATGTGATATTACTGTGAGCCATGACTTCATTGGGGCATTGTGTATACTTTCCTGAGCATTGTGTATGCTTCTTGACTTCACTGGGGCATTGTGTATGCTTCTACATTCCTATCTACCTCGTGCTGTGTATGCTTCACCGGCATAGTATCAGATTTTCTTGATTTTTATTGGGGCATTGTGTATGCTTCATGACATATTTAGCATATTGTGTATGCTGCCGTGGACTCGTGGTGTTGAGTAACTTCTCTAACGTCCTTAGGGTAAATTGTGTTGAGCTATATACTATTCTTGACAAACGATTGTTTGGACCTAGTCGGATATTATATTACGATATAATCCTTGTGCATAATATTTGTGCTTGTTGTGTGTTTGTATTTTCTAACACTTGTTCCAGGGGTATTTAAAGTGACGGGTTGAGGATCTTACTGGGTTATATTTACATATAGCTCACTGCTTACCTGCATGTCCATGTAGATGCTATGGGTGACTACGAAGCTAGTAAATGACGAGTTTGCTAGAATTGATCTATTGGTTGAGGTGAGCCGCCGCTTTGTTCGTGGAGGCTGCCAAAAGTGTCTTTATCATTTATTTATTAATGTCTTTTCTTTTGGGGTTTTCAAACCCGAGTGTTTTGTAATTCTCTTAGATGCTCCATGGTCTAGTGTGGGATTTGGGCAAGAGTAGTTGATTAATATTCTGAGACACTAGTTATCCGTAATTAATTATCATGTTATTCGGGTACTTCTTTAAATTATTAAATGCTGTGGAATTATGATTAAGATGTGAAAATTTGGTTCGCCTGGCTGGTGGTGTGTGCTAGGTGCCAGTCACGTCTAAGGGGTATTTTGGGACGTGACATGAACAACACTCGCTACATTGTTCGATAGATTCTCTTGGTGAATATAGCAGCTGAAATACATACTTACAACTAGCAATGTTGTCTTCATTAGAATTCACAATCAATCACAAAGTTGGGAAATGATTATATAATTTAATTTTCCGAAAAAACTGAAAAGGATATGGAGATTAATTGGGTTGAATCCTCTGACAATCAGGCTTAATCAAGAAATAATCCTTTCTTTGCCAAACCAGCCCATCCACTATAGATTTCATCACATTGTTATTCCGTAGTCGTATGGGTGCTTTCGTAAGAAAACTATTTGTTTCTTTTTGATTCATTTGAGCTTGTCCATGTTCTTTAGATTTGGAAAGCAAAGAGAGGATAAATGTGTTTATCTGAACATTAAGATTTAACAATAGGATATAGTAATGGGTATTTTTTGCTTTGGAAAGAGACTAACATTTTTATTTTTATTTTTTAGCTCTTTTTAAATTTTTATGCTATTTCTTTTATTTTATTATTTGTATTTCCTATTTTTCCTTCATGTGAAATTCTATAAAAAATGCGTATATTGTTTTGCAAGGAAATAAGGAATTTAGGGGCAAAAAGTGAATGAAGTTAGATTATGAATTAAAAAAGGAAAGTAAAGTAAGGTAAGGAAACAAATTAAATGAAATTAGGAAAGGACAAAGAAGTAAAAAAACATGAGGAAAAGAAAATAAAAAAGGAGAAATAGAAAAAACATGAAGAAAGGAGCCAAAAATATGTATGGAATCAATTTATGAAAGAAATAAAGAATCATATGATTTGGGGAAAAATAAATGAACAGAAAGAGAGAGAGAAAAAAGTAAAAAATGAGAAAAGAAAGAAAAGAAGAAGAAGTAGAGAAAAAAGGAAAAAACAAACGATAGGCAATCGTATAATGGATAGTCAAGGATAATTACTTTGATGAGCATTGATAGGATTCGACTCGGGAAAAACCCGAAATCAAACAACAAATGCGGAAATTAAGATAGTAAGAAATCAAGGGATGAGAATTGAAGAAATTGGAGATGAGAATAGAAGAAAGAAGGGATCAATTCATTTATCTATTGTGACTAATCAACATTGGATTGGTTACCAATTAATCAACAAACAATTATATGAATTCAATCCAAGTGCGAAAGAAATAATCCAACACAATGCTGCATTATTTGACCGCTTTTTATGACACATTATGCTTGATTTGACAACACAATGCTGCATTATTTGACCGCTTTTTATGATACACTATGCTTGATTTGACAACACACTGCTGCATTATTTGAACGCTTTTTATGACACACCATGCCTGATTTGACAACACAATGCTGCATTATTTGACCGTCTTTTAAGACACACTTTTATTGCACAACATTTAAATGCGCAAAATACGAGTTTTAGAACACTATGCTTGATTTGACAATACAATGTTGTATTATTTGACCGCTTTTTATGATGCACTATGCTTGATTTGACAATACAATGCTGCATTATTTGACCGCTTTTTAAGACACACTTATGTTACGCAACATTTAAATGTGCAAAATATGAGTTTTAGAACACTATGTTTGATTTGACAACATAATGCTGCATTATTTGGCTGTTTTTATGATAAACTATGCTTGATTTGACAGCACAATGCTGCACTATTTGATCGCTTTTTATGACACACCATGCTTGATTTGACAACACAATGCTGCATTATGTCACGAGCATTATTCTATTGCGCAGTGTTTTCATGCGCAAAAGGAGTATTGCGAAGTGTTTTCCAGCGTAATAGAGCTTCCACGCTTTTTAAATGTTCACTTTTGCTCTCAAATTTTTCCTATTTAATATGAATGTTGGATGAGGTAAAAACCCATCAATTTCATAAGTTTTAAGTCTTTTAAGTTCTTGAAAAAAAAATCAAACTTCAGAGAAAAAATGTCTTCTCTTCCTTCAAATGTTAAGGTTTCTTTATTTTGGGATGGAAATATACTTGATGACGATAATACCGCTCGTTATAGTATCAAACCACAAACCCATGTAAAGTTTTCAACAACCTTGAATTACGAAACATTAGTCAATTACATACACAAAAAAATGAAAACTAATCTCACTCAGTATGGAGTATCTGTCATAAGCAAATATCCACAAACCGTTTCACAAGGTTTGGTGCTTTATGGTGTGTGGAATATCAATGATGATGACTCTTTGAGGGATTATTTGAGGGCGCCGAAAGAATATAGGGATTTAGTCGCCATTAATTCTTGAAATGTATATTGAAAAGATAACTCAAGGAGTCCCCCAAGTCCAAAGATACTCATGGTAACACTTATGGGGACTTTAGTTCTTATAGAGACATTTTGAGTGGTCAAACACAGCTGGAAACTCTAAGCTAGAAATTCAATCAAACTTACACTGAAAATTGGTAAATATCTATTTTTAAATTATTATTTTGTGTAGTAGCATGCGTTTATTTTATTTATTGGTAAATATCTATTTTTTGTATCTTTGTAGGGGTTATACACCTGATATGAGTAATATTGGGCAATCCTCTCAGTTCGATGGAGTTGATCTTTCTCCAAACCAACAATTAGACAAACTTACAGTGAAAATTATTCGCAAAACTCGCCAGTGGTACCAAATGTTGATTTTGGGCAGTCCTCTCAGTTCAGTGGAGTTGGTCTTTCTCCAAACTATGACAATATAGATCAATATCGGTAGGTTCATCACATTGATATTAAATAATTCATATATATTTGATGTTGGTATTTAAAATATGTTACTTTTCGTGTAGAAAGAGGCCTTTACTAAATGGTGATGATTATCCAAATTAGTGCGAGACATCATCAAGTGATAAGTGAAGAAATACCGAATAATGCAGAAGTAACCGATGATGATGATGATGACGAAGAGGTCTATGTTCAATCTGGTATGCAACAAGCAAATTTACTACAAATGATGCAAAGTCTGATGTCGGAAAACCCAACTGCCGAAAGCCCAATTCAGTGGCATTCTGACCAGATTTCATATCTTGACAATCTTCAAGGTCGTGCTGATGCCTTTGTCTTCACCACTGAAGATGATCAAAGTCATCAAAAAATGTGGAAAGAATCGGCCGATCATATAAACGATGAACGCTACCTTGAAAAAGAGATGATGTTCGAATCGAAAAAGGCATTGCAAAGGGCAGTCAAAATTTATAATTATAAGGGAATGAGGGAGTATAGGGTTGATGACTCAACCAGAAAGATATGGAGACTAGTTTGTAGACGACAGTATCAAGGTTGTCAATGGATGCTTCGGGGAAATTGTTAAGCCTGATGGTATATGGGTTATCACAAAATTCCACCAACATCACACTTATGGGAGAGAATCGAGCAGATTATTTTAATTTAGATATAAATATGATTGCTCAAGTGTTATTTAAAGATGTTGTCAAAACCCTAAGGTAACCTATTCGACCTAGTTCATTATAATTCTTACATCACTTAAATTATCATTGCAAAATGTTGTTTGTTTAAACTTGTGCAGGATCCCCATCAAAGATTGCACTAGAAACGTTAAGACAATATATTATAAAACGATAAGCAAGAGAAAGGGATATCTCGGGCGTAGGTGTGCTTTTGAGATGATTTATGGAAATTAGGAGCGCTCTTTCCGGACGTTGCCGAGGTATATGATAGCTTTACAAAAATTCAATGCTGGTACTGTTGTAGAGTGGAGGCTTCTGCCTTGTAATATTTTTGACTTTGTGTTTTGGACATTCAAATCATGTGTTGATGGTTTTTCTCACTGCCGGCCAGTCATATCCATAGATGGCACGCATGTATATGGTGTATACAATATCAAGCTACTGATTGAAGTAGGAATGGATGTCAATGGGTCGATATTCCCTATTGCTTTCGCAATTGCCGCTAACGAGAGCAACGAGACACGGAGGATGTTTTTGACACATTTGAGGTGGTATATTATTAAGGATCGTATAGGCATATACGTGCTATCTGATCGACATCAAGGCATATTGCATAATATGTCTACTTTGGAAGGGTGATAACCTCCCTTTGCTTATCATCGCTATTGTTTAAAGCATATAAAGGCAAATTTTCAAACGAAATTTGGAAACAGCATACTAAAACAAATTGATGTGGGCGGTTGTGATGGAGTACCAACAAAAAAAATGGCTTATAAGGATAGAGATGATCAAGGCAGTGAGTCCTTAAGCATATACTTGGTTGAAGACAATCGAAGTTGAAAAATGAACATTACATGCCGATGAAGGCAGGAGATGGGGATGCTAACAACAAACAACTCGGAGTCGTTTAATTGCCTAAATCTACTCGGGCACTGCCCGTTACTGCAATGGTGAGAATGACTTTCATGCAAGTTGTGGAGCGGTTTGTGACAATAACAAAGCATGCCAAAGCTATATTAGCAGAGGGCGGTAGATGGATGCCAAAACCTAAAAAAATGATGGAGCATAATAAGAAAAAATGTGAGCTGCACAAGATGACCGAGTATAACTATGTTGAACGTGTGTATGAAGTCAGGACAGGTTATTACGAAGGTCGGAGAGAAAACTTACATACCATTTATAAGGGCAAGAGAATGTGTAGTTGTGGTAAGTGGCAAACATACCATATGCCGTGTTCTTATGCCGTCAAGTGTTTCGAGGTAATGGGAAAAACGGTATTAAGTTACGTGGCATCGGAATACAGCGGCAAAAGTTACCTTAAAGCATATGCCGACCACTTCTACCCACTTGGTGACCAAGCTTATTGGCCAAACGAGCCATTTTCAATGGTTGCTAACATGAAGTATATTCGTAAAATTCGTGTTAATGCAGGAACTCATATTCATAATCAAATGGATGTCAATGATAGGACATACTCTCACAGGTGCTCTACGTATAAGGAGTTTGGTCATGATAAGCGTTTGTGTAGCCTACGAGACCGTGGTGGTGCAAGTACGTCTCGTAGTGGAAGAGCGTCTCGTACTTGAAGTGTTATTTTAAATATTTTGTTATTGTAAATAATGATGTATTATTTTGTTATTGTAATGAATTATTTTTGAATTATTTTGAACCTCTCGTATTGGATGAATTATTTTTGAATATAATATTTTTATTTGTACATTCGAAATAAAGTAATGCCTTGACTAAATAATAAAACACTTAAATCAAAACCTTATAAAATAAAACACTTAAATCTAAAGATAATAAGATTCAAACAAATAAAATTTACTTCGGGACACTTTACAACTCCTAAATCGACGATCCAAACGTTTAGGTATACTTGATGTAATGAGCCGATATTATTGTCCGCAAAAAAAAGATATCAAGTTGCATATAAAATATTAATATTTCGGAGTTTTGAAACATGACTGATCTTTGGTCAAAGTATGAAAAAACGTGAATTTGAGAACTTTAAAATTATATGAAAAAAAAGATAACATCTATTGCGCACACTAAATTAGTGCGCAATAGGACTTAACTGTAAGGGGTCGTTTGGTAGATAGTCGAAATTATCCCGGGATTATAATCCCGGGACTAATTTATCCCATCTATTGGGATTATTTTATACCATCTAAAAGATGGTATAAAATAATCCCAGCATAAGTGGGATAAGAAGGTATAAGTTGGGATATCTCAACACTAATTTTTGTACCATGTTTGGTATAAGGTATAAATTTATCCCAGGATAAATTTATACCTTCTACCAAACATGATATAAAAATTAGTGCTAGGATATCCCAGCTTATACCTTCTACCAAACGACCCCTAAAAGTACAGTTTAATCCTATTGTGGACTAAATTAATGTGTAAAAGGTAGTTTGGTAACTTTTTGTTTTGATTATTTTGATTCCGAATCAGACTTTGTGGGTCCTCCCATATTAGCCATGCCTGTATTGGTTGTTCCACCGTTAAAATTCCGTTACCTTCCACCATCGTTGCCACCCATTCACATCAGAAGAACGTATCTGTAACTATGGGCAACCAAACGGACTTGCAGCTTGCAATTGGAAAATCATGGAGATTCTAAGTTTAATATTTAGGACCAAATTCAAACAAAAGATTTGAGGGAAATTCTTGACCTGGTAAGAAAAAGGGAAAAGCATCTTCCGTATAAAACATGAAGCGATGAAGGATTGAACAACCTTGGAGTCGAGGTTTCTGCAGGGTTTAACAGAACCAAATACTCCAAAGCATCATCCTATAGCAGAACTTCTTTTTCTCTCATTTCTAAAGACTTTATCTTTTGCCTCATTAATGCAAACGAACCAATCTCCCCTCAGTCATCAAATACCCATCTCAAATTATGCAGTAAGACTCATGTGCTTTACTCTTCTCTAATGTCAAAACCCAACAATCTCAAACTTGTTGAGCAAAACCCATCTCAATTATCCTCAAGACAGAGAAAGATCACAACTTGAAGAGGCTTTTGATTCTGCAAAGACCATTCAAGAAACGTTTCAGGTTTTTTTAAGAAATGGAGGCAAGTTTTGATGAGAGAAAACTCGGGTTGGCATGTCTCAGAATAGGTCTCAAACTTGACCAAGAAGGCGAGGAACCTGAAAAGGCTCTATCTTTTGCTAATAGAGCTTTGAAAATATTGGATAGAGATGATAAATTGTCTCTGTCTCCTGCCATGACCTTGCTATTGTTAGGTTCTGCTTGTTACAGTTTGAAAACATTAAATGACAGTTTAGGATATCTTAATAGGGTTTTGGGTCAATGAGAAAAGGATGGTTCTCTCAGTGGTGTGGTGAGGATATTAGGCCCATTCTTCATGCTGTTCAGCTTGAATTGTGTAATACGAAAACGAGCTATGGAGAGGAGAGAGGAAGCCCTTGCTAATCTTAGGAAGTCTTTGCAGGTGAAAGAGATGACTGGAAAGAGATAGTAAAGAACATGGAAAAGCTAATAGAGATGTAGCTGAGGCATATGTCGCCATATTGCATTTTAAAGAGGCTCTACCATTTTGTTTGAAGGCCTTGGACATACACAAGGCACAACTAGGGCAAAACTCTGTAGAGGTTGCACATGATAGGAGGAGGCTTCTAGGAGTTATTTATACTGGATTAGAAGAACATGAGAAGGCATTGGAAGAAAATGAATTATCACAGAGGGTCTTGAAGAACTGGGTTCTTGATGCTGATTTGCTTCGTGCTGAGATAGATACGGGCAACATGCAGATAGCCTTGGGTAGATATGATGAGGCCATTTAAACACTTTGAAGGGTGTTGTTCAGCAGACCGGAAAAGAGAGTTAGGATAAAGCTATGGTCTTTATCTCCATGGCAAAAGCATTATGCAACCAGGAGAAGTCCACGGATGCAAAAAAGTGCCTTGGAATTGCATGTGGAATCCTTGGAAAGAAAGAAAAATTCTCCCCGGTTGAAGTTGCTGAGGCATTCATGGAAATTTCTATGCTTTATGAGACAATGGATGGGTTTGAAGCTGCTGTATCACTATTAAAGAGAACACTGTCATTGCTTGAAAAGCTACCTCAGGAACAACATTAAGTTGGAAGTGTTTCAGCACCAGTTGGCTGGTTACTGGTCTTAACTCTTTGGGATCCAGCATGCTATTCCTTTCTTGAAGTATGCAGCTGAGAGACTGAAAGAAAGCTTTGGATCAAAACATTATGCAGTTGGTTATGTTTACAATAATTTGGGTGCAGCTATTTGGAATTAGATAGACCACAAATCTGCTGCCCAGGTTTTCACGTATGCCAAGGATATCATGCATGTTTCAGTTGGTCCTCAGCATACAGATTCAATTGAAGCATGCCAAAACCTTTCAAAAACATATGCTGCCATGAGGAGATAAGAAATTCAATCTTTTCTTTAAGTTATATTGGCATTTGTTAGTGTGCATTTTTCTCTTTGAATGCCTGTACCCTTACCAAGTACACCATATGAGCAATTGAAATATATATATGTTATATGAATCCTTCATTTGTCTTTGATGTACCGGTTCAAATGGGCCTGTGAGGCAGGTATAGGTCGTCATGCCAAATATAGATTTTTTTTTTTCTTTATCAATAAAAAAAAAAAAAATCAATTATCTATATGAATTATTCATAGTTGGTATGAATTCCTAATATTTTATTAGATGGAGATATGTAAAGGAGGATAGTAGACGAAAACAACACCAAATCTTGTACTTACCCATCTCCGCAAGTGACTTAACACAATTCAAAAATTGAGAAGGTTTACTTCCAACTATTAGTTGTTTGAGTTTGATTTACCCATATAAACAATAGTAGTGTTTACCCCGAAATCGGATAATCAATTGAATTTGTGAGTGGGTATAGGATATGTGCTTTGTTCTCGATATATGTTAGATAAAGGAAATAGAAATTGGTAGGCTCACTAATGAAGCAGCCAAAGATGTAAACGTTTATGGACAATGTATTATATGATTAGCAATAATTCTACAAAGAAATGGCCTAGGCCGAATGCATGAGAGGGGAATAAAAACATGAGATTCTTTGATTGCAAGTGTTCTTGAAAGATAAAGGGAGCCAACCTCTTGAAAGGAGGAGGGTGTCCCATATTTATAGTGTCAGCTTCCTACGGGGTTTAATACAATGTGAACTAAAAATAAAATAGAATAATAATAACAAGGACAATTTCCGAGCGTATTTGGTTAGATTAGGCGCGCGCCCGACACACGCACGTTTGGTGGTCGACCATGTCGACGCTCGACGCGTGGCTCACATTCAACGGTCATCGGGACAACGGCTAAACGGACCAACGGCTAAACGGACCAACGGCCACACGGATCAACGGCCGTACGGACCAAATGGTGTCCTTACCCAGCTCCGGTCCAAGCGCTCCTTCGGTTTAGCTCGGATGTTACCAGGCATGTTCCAATCTTCCTTGCCTCGGTCCTCACTTCATCGGTTTACGCTATGTCCGGTTTTCACCGTACACAGATAGCCCCTCACTCCCCGTTATCCGATCCGTCGGGATGCGGGGAATAACCTTAAAACCGGTGACTCGGCCAGCTCGTTCTTACCTTCACATTTTGGCGGGAATGATTACGTAACGGCTCTACCAACCGCCTTTTGCACGTCGTGTCACGTTGCCTCTCATTAATGATGGGGACACGCGGCGCCTTTCGATTGGGCTCCCTCGGTAACCGTTCCCTCTCCATGCCTATATAAGGCCCATTACCTATTCATTTATCATTTTCACACCTGTTCTCTCTTGACCTCCTCTCTCTCTCTACATTCCTTCGAATTCCCCGTAAATTGTTATCTGTAACGTCGACTTCAGCTTTTGTTTAACTTACTA